>NC_089852.1:26301206-26676206 GCF_036373705.1 Amia ocellicauda | reverse complement strand
GCTGAACCGGTGAGAGGGTCATGGGCGGCCAAGGCTCATTGACACACCCGGGGAGTGAAGGCTGACCCGTGTGGTCCGATCCAACAGACGAGCTACTGTAGCTCAAATTGTTGAAAATGTGAATGCTGGTTCTGATAGAAAGGTGTCAGAACACACAGTGCATCGCAGTTTGTTGCGTATGGGGCTGCGTAGCCACAGACCAGTCAGGGTGCCCATGCTGACCCCTGTCCACTGCCGAAAGCACCTACAATGGGCACGTGAGCATCAGAACTGGACCACGGAGCAATGGAAGAAGGTGGCCTGCTCTGATGAATCACGAGTTCAAGGTGTTGACTTGGCCACCAAATTCCCCAGATCTCAATCCAATCGAGCATCTGTGGGATGTGCTGGACAAACAAGTCCGATCCATGGAGGCCCCACCTCGCAACTTAGAGGACTTAAAGGATCTGCTGTGAATGTCTTGGTGCCAGATACCACAGCACACCTTCAGAGGTCTAGTGGAGTCCATGCCTTGACGGGTCAGGGCTGTTTTGGTGGCAAAAGGGGAACCTACACAATATTAGGCAGGTGGTCATAATGTTATGGCTGATCGGTGTATATTATATGGGGAGAAAGGTGGCCCAGCCGCACAGTGGTTGCCTCACCTGCCTCAAAGCTTCTGCCACCTGGGTTCAAATCCTGATGTGGAGGGCCTGCCTGTGTGGGGTTTGCATGTTCTTCCCCTGTGGCTGTGTGGGTTTTCACAGGGTGCTCTCGTTACTGCAGTAAATGGAGATGGGTATGTGGGGAAAAGAGGGTCAAATGCTATAAATGAACACAAATCACACAATGACAATTGCTCTTTGATATTTCACTCCAGTGCAGTTGAGCTTTGTAGGTTGCTGATGGGATGTGCTGCGCGGCTCCTGCATCATTGATAAGCTAATCACGCCTGGGTTTTCAGCTCCAGAGGTTGAACAACACCTACAAAACAAAAGTTATTTTTAGGCCTCAGACTAGGCTGCTTTTTAATTCAAAGTTTTATGATTTACGTGACAGGCAACACTGATTATTATATTTTATACACTCTTATTATACACTCTTGTTTTAGTATTTCTTTTTCTTTTAGCCAGATTTGAACTCAAATATTGAGTTGAAGGTAGGAATACTTCCATATTTCAATTTTTTCTCTTTAATTTTCACTGTCATTTACTGTAACTTACCCTTTTCCTGCCTTGCACCCTATGCCTGCCGGGATCGGCTTGGGTTTCCCCGTGACCCTCACCAGGATAAGCGGTTTTGAAAATGGATGGATGGATGGATGAATATCTTACCCTTAAACGTCTTCAGTTTGAGCATTCAAGTTTTAAATAATTTCACAAAATAGGACACCACAAGAAGGGTCTGAATACTTTTGCACAGCACTGTATATTCTATATTGCTATGGAAAAAAGAAACCCACTAAATATTCAAATTTTATGTTAGGCCCATTACTAAACCACAACTGCAATAAATCATTCCCCCCATTGCAGAAATGTAATGTATTGCACTCTGTTCCTATTAATGTCTTTGTGCAGCAAACAACGCTTTACTCCTTTACAAACGCCACACAGTTAATTTTGTTATAGCATGCTATCCCTGCTGGAAATTCAGTGCCAGGTTAGCTGCTGACATTGTGTGATAAATGATATGAATGGTATATCTATTAGTCAGGGAGAATGAGAACAGCATCACTCTCCAGCAGAAAACAGGAACAACCTGCTAACGTGCGTATAAAACAAAACAGAAGTGCCACCAAATTGAATTAGCCTTTAAGTGTGGAATGCCCTAATCATTTTCTATGAAAAAGGTGCAACAGTGCAACAGGACATTATTTTCTGGAGAAGCAGAGGTAAGATTATGTCTGGAGAATTGGTAAGTCTGGACTAAACACAACCATTTTAAGTATCTAGTTTGCTCCCATCTACCTCTTTGAAACAGCCTTTAAGAAAGATGTTGCAAATCAGCCAAAATGCTCTCAAATCATGTGTCCTTTGCAAACAATACACAAACAACTCTTAGCAGGAAGAGATGGACATGCTCAGATGTAAAGAGATGGTTGTTTTGAGGTGTTCTCATAGATTACAGCTTGGGGGGGGAGGGGGTTTGGGGGAGGGAGAGAAGCACAGCAGTGAGGCATGCTGAAAACACAATATATGGTAGTTGGCATGTTTCCCATTAATTAAAAGTCACTTTCATTCAAAACCAACAGCATAAGAGTGCTTCCTTCTTCCTCTGATGCTCTGAAATTTGTATTTTCTTTTTTTTTTTTTTAATATCCCTGCCACTGCACAATTTCCACCTGTATACATTTATGAACCCATTAGTTGGGGGTAACACATATCCCACTTTCTGAAAATGCCCCTTTTCCCTCCTTGTAGAATTCAAACCGGCTGCATCAGCATTTTCATTCAGTTTCGTGGCAGGAAACTCCAGACAAATATCAATGTGGCTGCCTGATGTTATTCACCTTTGCTCTAATGGAATTTGTAATAAGGTATCGACTTTCCATGCCATTGTTCAATCTTTTCAGTTCTTCCATACCGTTCTCACCAGGCTTGAGAAGCTTGTAGTTTGCAATCTAGATTTGAATCAAAACATTAATTTGGGTAACTCTAATCCCAAGCCTTCCCAAATCCCAAATTTAAACACATTACTAGAAATATAGATATTTTGTAATTATAATTAATCTGAAGAAAAGGTGCTAATTACATTCCCACCTTAAGTGTTTCCATCCATTGAATGATGATGGGTTTTGTTTTGTTTTTGTGAGAACATTTTAAAATACACCTTCAAAACATCAATATTTCATTTCTGGGTCAGTCAAGGAATAAGTGACACATTAGCATGTAATATAGGTAAGGCACCCAAGTGAAATACACAATTAGGCAGCTTCCTAATCCTTTAATTCAAGCAGAGATGTCTCATGCAGTAAGCAGCCCTGCATTATGAAAGATTGATTTTAGCACACGTTTTTATTTTAAGTACTGTCCATTCCTGTTCACAGAGCCTCCTTCTGAACAGATAACGGAAGCACAAAAAGTTTGAAACGAGCTGTGCAAATTCACCTCACGTCATCAGCCAATTACACCCGATTAATGTCTTCAGAAATACCAGAAAATAAGGTATGAAGCAGTTTACCTTTGGAGCAGCAAACTGTAGGAGCATTGGTATATCATGGAACTGACATAGTCCAGCACACTTGCAATATGGCAAAAACCACAGGAGTGACAGCCAGTGGAAAATGAACAAAACCATGAGAGCATGAAATGATGTACCTTTCTCAATTGATCTCCGGGCCCTGTTTCAGATGATGCTTTCCATTTGTTATTCATACGCTGTTGTGGTTGTCTGTTCAGGGATTGTTGACTACCATGGTAGTAGTTTAAACATGAATCGAGTGAACAGAACTCAACCCATACACAGATCATATTGTTTTGCTTAATGGTTCTTTATTTTGTTTTGCTGAAAGTCATTGTATTTATTGTACAATAGGCCAAAGTATCAGACCCTCTGGTGGTTTCTATTAAGACCAAGAAAAGAAATACAGGATGTCTCTACAATCTGCTTAGAATGAATTTGGTTAGTTTGCCAGCATTAAAAACAACGAAAACACAAAGAAACACAGTAACATTTCTAAACAACATGCAGAGCACATTAAGAAAGGGGAAAGGGTTCGCCATCCCATGCTTTATGGTCAGAGATTTTTAAAATCGATTAAATTGTCCCCTTTTCAGAACAAGGAACATAGCAATTAAGCCACTTATAGATAAATAGGTTTATTGAATTTCCCCCAATGAAAAGCTACTAGGAGATTTTTTCCTGAGGTCTTCACTTCTTTTATATGAATATGCCACAAACAAAAGAATTACCTTGCAATCAGAAAACATTTATAGAGGAAGGAAAGCAGACGAATAAACAAGTAAACAAGTTTAAGTCAAACCAATCAATATGAAATTCAAAGTAATTAAATAATAAAAAATATAAAATAAAAAAGCAGGAGCCGATGTGTGGCTGTGTGGTGATGCACTTTTTACGATTCGCTTCACAGTGAGCGAGTGCCAAGGTATCTTACCAAACACTCATCAGTATTCTTTGGGGTTGCCTGCCAGCGCGCTCGTGTCTGGTGTCTGTCAGGGATGAGGGATGGGTACAGGACACTTGTAAGACACAGTTTATCTCTCAAGATACAAGCAGCTTCCCTGAAGCGTGACGACACATTACGCGGATAATGGGACTGCGGTTGTCAGCAGTGCCTGAAACAGTGGCTGCATTAGAACGGGAGAGTAATGCACAGGAGGATGATGCGTTTCATTACACTTCACACATTATTTTACAAGAAGGCTGCTTCACCAGAGACAAGTCCTGTTTACCCGGGTATTCCTGAATTCAGTCAATGAACGAATGAAAAATTAGCTAAGCTTACTGATTCGTAAGCCAAGCTTCCAACATTACATGGTGACTGCACATTTCAGTGTGTGTTTCCTGTATTATGCTGTGGCATTTTTCTAACTTTCTTCCTTGCCTAAAGAGAGTTAGTGGTCACAACCCACAGGGAAACAAAGGCACAGGATCTAAATGCATTATCCTCAACAAAATGTGCAGAACTTTAGACAAGAATTAGATTTTTGAAAAATAATAAAAAGATAATGTTGAACTGTAGAATACTTCCCATGACAATGTAATTACATTTACAGCTTCCAATTATAGCAAATTAGGATTTTAATGGCAAACTAACATGCATACAAATACAAATGTTTGACAGATTTCCATGTTTCCCTGAGTATAAACAGCGATAATACCAGTTTATCAGTAACCATTAGACAACAACAAAGAGAGACAAGTTTACATCAAATAATAGATAATTACAATATAACAACAATAGTTGCTATTCTTACAGCCCTTTACTGAATGACTAAGCAATTATATACTTGCTATAAGAGAGTTTAGAACACTTCATAAATATGAAAAGTTAACATTATTATTATTGCATGTTCAGCCGTGTAGTACAGAGACTAAATTTCAGAAAAACGAATAAAAATTTTTTTAAAACTTTAAAAGGACTTTGTGAAAGGAGGACAACCAATGTTCCTCCTGCACTCTTGTCAAGGCACGGTGGTTTCAGCATTCATCTGTGACCTCTGATGTAACATGATCGATGAATGGGGATGTGTTCAATTTCACTGAAAGACGATCCAGGATTGAGATAAACCCATCAACCTCTAGAGCTACAAGACATGATATTTCCAGATAACTCTCAGTCACTTTCGGATGCTTACAGTACGCTGAGATTTTCCTTCTTTCCTTTCTTTCCTCCAGGGACCAGGAAGGTCACAGCGTGCAATACAAGGTGTAATACATTCAGCTTTATTGATTTGGTGGGGGAACTCTGTTGTCATGATCTAGCAAGAAGATGGTTTATCTTAAAAGGGACATTTTCCGCTAGATGTCTTAGCTTGTTATCATCCATCTTCAGCAAAATCAGGGAGTTCTGGTGTGATAAATGTAACTGATTTGAATTTTCTGGAAAGCAAAGGTTTTTTATTTACCAGGTCAAGTATCAGGCTAATTTCTGTGGACGTTCTTTCAGCCAAGTCTCAAATATGTGTACTTGTACTTTGGTAGCCAATCCTTAAACTGTTATGGCACAGTTTTACATTTCTGCATTCGCATTTCTTGAAACTGGGCTGATGATTAAACATGTGGTTTTACTGCAAGCACAGAAGCCTAGGCAGTCGAACGTGAGTGAAATCTAAACTGTGGTAAAATTCACATGCAGGTATCCAGAACGCCAATGAGCTTAAAGACCTGAGGGAAAAGAAAAGAAAAGAATGACAAACAAACCTATATACCAAGAGAAAGTGTTCTTTTCTGAACCATATCCAGAGTATTGAGTTACAATGAACACCTCAGGATCATGGGAGTAATCATGGCCATCTGTTTGAGCTCTCTGCCAGGCTTAATGTAGGTGGAGTGCTGGATATCTCCAGTCAGGGACAGCAGGGATGGACCAGGAGCGCTTGTGGGGACGGCGTCAGACAGTGACGCGTGATTAACTTGTTTTGATGTTGCTTTTTTTGTAAAAGCAATATTTTGTGGTTAACAGAAAACAGTACAACAATCCATATTTTACAGAAGTGCCTTCAATGCCCATGGAGAGAGATATCAGCCAACTGCATTGGGCCCTATATGACACTCATGATACATGCCAATTCTTTATTTTTTTAATTCTATTCATGAAGAAACCTGTTTATTTCCATCAAATCCATCCAAAAAACAAGCAATGAAAATAAATTTCAATTTCAATATTCAATTTTTCCTTATTGTGAGTTAGATAGACTGCAAAAACAAGACAAAACCGCAAAATAGGATACAGGACGCAGATACTAAAACAAGGATGAGGAAAGGAGAACACCACAGTGTTTGGGTTCATTTCACAGCTGAAAACGGCTACAACTCACAGCCAATCTGAATCTTAACTTTGATGTAATGCACGAACCGAAGAGGCGCTTACAAACAGTGCTGGCCTTAAACACATTCCCGACACCCTGAAAGAATATGCCGTGATAATAATTTGACCCATGAGACAGACCCCGAGAGTGATGAGATCTCCAATTACTACTTCAGGATCCCTTAGCATCACGCGCACAATAGACAGTGATTTATCTGTGTTTTTATCCATGCTGCGCTCCTCGGGGCTGATAAGTAAATAACATCTGAAAAGCCATTCCACATAAAAATAGCCTGCCAGCAATATGCTACACCATCCCTGTAGGGACATCCAATTTGCAAAGTGTATTACAAACCTCCCAGGTTTAAAATCTCTTGATAGCCGGTACTGTAGATGTCCTGAGTGGTCTGTGAGTGGGGTCACCGAGCCCATTGCTCAGTGAATATAGAAAAAAAGAGCTACACAAACACTAGCCTTATTGACTTATGTGGCTTACGTGCTGTGCGTTAGCAAGGTCATCGTGCTCCTGGGATATGGGCTTATCAATGTCAAACACTGTTGTCGTCTATTCTACAGAGCAGCGTTCCCTTCTTAAAATGAGTTTGCCAGTATGGTAACTAAAACACTGTGTCGACTCTGAGGGCAAAGATACTCCATCCATCCATCTTCGAAACCACTTATCCTGGCAAGGGTCATGGGGAAGCCAGGGCTAATCCCAGCAGGCATGGGGCGCAAGGCAGGAATACACCCAGGACAGGACAGCAGTCCATCACTGGGCAACACACACAGACACATGTCAATTTAGAGAGACCAACCAACCTAACATGCATGTTTTTGGACTGTGGGAGGAAACCAGAGTGCCTGGAGAAAACCCATGCAGACATGGGGAGAACATTCAAACTCCACACAGACAGGCTCCCCCAAGCCAGGACTTGAACCCAGGACCTTGGAGCTGTGAGGCAACAGCACTAATAACTACCGTGCCACCCTGGCAAGTGTACAAAATAAATGTTGCCTTCCAGGATCATTCTGGCCCAGGGGAATCGGTAATGAAGTCCGTGGTTAAGGCAGCGAGAACCTGATTTACCATGCCATGCTTCTGCTCATGTACTTCACAGTCACCCCCTGCATCCAAGAGGATCCACAGAGCTGAAGAAGCAAAGGGCAATTACCTTGTGATGCTGTGACACCCAAGCCATATAGAAAGAAGGAAAGAGAAAGAAAGGAAGAAAGACAGTATCTTACCTTCCTGTTTCACCCAAGGATTTACTTTTTAAAATCAATCTGAAGCAGTCATAGGTTTATTGTGGCTGTGTCCTGACTGATTTTGTTGAGAAGTGACAGCTATGGGAGAATGTATCACAGATTGATAGGCTAAAGTGCAATCAGAGCATAAGACACAGACTTGTCAAAAGAATGAGAGGAGAGATAAACAATTTCATTATTTATTTTTGTATCTTCTGCTTGTTCTGGTGACATGTGTACCAAGAACAGCATTAGGCCTACCAGAGCATTCAAAATCCCTGAAGATTCATTCTTTAGTTTGTTGAATAATGGGTAATAAGCCGATACATTATAAAAACGGTGAAGTCAAATAAAAATATAAAATGTACCCACAGTTACACACCCACATATACAACCAGAAACATATTGCAGGGTTCAAAATAACATGTATCTTTTTTCTTTTTTAAAACATTTTTCCCTTAATTCAAAACAGAAACAAACAAATACAAAAACCTTGTTTTCCTAAAACACTGATAGCTAAATCTCATGCTAAAGCAGAATGACATGCATTACATACATTGCAAAACCTTTCTACTTAGTGAGATTCCAACAATCCTATTGGGTGTTGAAATGAATCATTGTTGTGTTCATTAGTGGATTAGAAACTTGCTTTGGCTTTTGACAACTTTGCTAAGGGAATGATATCTTAGCCATGTGGATGAGACTAAGAAAATAGATTGAAAAATAAGACAAATTGCAATTTAGCCCTAGCAATGTGTGGCCAGGTACCCCTGATTTACTGTAGGTGGGTGTTTTAATTTAAAAGGGCTTGTCAAACATACATGGGGAACAACAAAAATTGAAATAAGCGGAAGCTGCAGTGACAAATGAACTTGACAAGTGCGGCTGCAGCAGGTCACCGGCTCCAGTCTTAGCGTGCCTCTCAACAAGTGCTGTCTCCTTGTGGGAGAGTGAGAAGTCTGCTACTGATAAATAATAGGTAATGGAGGGCCGGGGAGACCAATTGTAAACTGTAGCTCCCCGGCTGCAGTCTCACATTGAGACGTTTTCTCCCCCTCGGGGCCTGTTTGCTTTGTGCGACACGGGAATTTGTCTAATTGCCTGGACACTGACTGATAGCAGCCCACCCACCCGAAGGTCAACAAATTGATCTGAATCAACAAAATGAAAGTGAGGAACATGAGGTAGACAGACAGCTACAAAGTGCAAAGTCTCCCTCCCTGGATCGTGTGGGATATTAATTGCAACACAACAAACAAGGATGAACATTTTTAATGCAGCATGTAATCAAACTGACCCCCAAGTCCATTATTAATGTATGTATGTATTTTACTTATCTATTTATCAATTTTGCTAAAAGTTATTGGATTCTTATTAAACCAATTTATACAAGACATGACATAATTAATCTTCACCTTTTTTTTATACTTAACAGAAAAGCTAATAAGAAATGTAATCATGTGTAGCACTCGGTAATGATGGGCAATTAATTCGTGAAACTCTTATGTTTTCCACATGAGCACTGCACCTCAACCTCAAAAACAAAACAACAACAGGGAATTATTTTTATTGGATGTATGCCGGTCCCAGATCTTTTCTTTGACAGCCTTGAAGAGATATCTGTCAAGTGCATGACTTGACAGAATGCTGTGAATTTAAATTCCTTCAGACCTTTGGCTCAGGCTACTAAGTGGGTTGCTGCCTAAAGTTACACTGTGAGCTTTCATTGCCCAGTGAACTCAAACCGGCCTCAGTGCCATCATTTTTATGGCTGTATGTACATTCTGCGGGAGGTGACAACTGCATGGCCCTGCAGGTAAGACTTATGAAATGCTAGCTATAGAAACAAATAAGGAAAACAAGAGTAGGTGTGAAATGCATGTATTTTAAGCACACGCTTTGTGGTGAAGGTCAGTTCTGTTTTGCGGCGAACGGCGTGGGGATGAGAGCCAGCTGAAACCATGACTGCTCTTAGACTTACTCCGGTCGTCTCTTGGGGCAGTTCACTGGCCACATTTAAAAGGGGAAAGAAGCTGATCAAACTGAGAGAAAAGGAGAAAAAAATGAATACACTTCCTTGAATAGTCTGTTAATTAGAACAGATCTCACTCTCTTAGTCCTATGCACATACATACATATACATAAAATGATGGCTATGTGCTTTGAATGCCTGGGGAAGGCTTATTGCCTCCTGCAATTGTGGAAATGCTATGAGTCAGTGTTGACGCTAAGCACACATGAGCCCTGGATGTCTCAGGAAGAAAGCGGAGACATTTACAGAGGCATTCGTTCTAATTCTGTCTGCATTATATTGTGTTTAGGTTAAATGGTGCTAACAAGACTTGCTATAATTAGTCACTTTGGGAACACTTTTGTTCAACATCTCACGTCCTTTCACCCCTTCACCTTGCCTGCACTCAGTTTAGACCGTTTTTTATTAATCAAGTGTTTCCAAAGCCAATATATAATCAGATGCTTTGCAAAGTATTGACTGTGACTTGCTGAAGCCTCCCGAACTTGGAGCACTTTAAAACAATGTCAGCAAATTAGGCAAAAAGCTTGGGGTTTGTGTTTGGATGTTGGATGTGTCAACTATTGCATAACTATCGATAAACAACCTTAATTGAGAGCAGCCCATCGACTGTGTAATTGCTGGTGTTACACAATCGGAGGGCAGAGAGCATCTTAAGCAGCGTCTGATCTGCCCTTTCTCCTGAGCTTTTTTTTATCATTTTACAACATCATTGAACTTTTTGATGTGCGATTTGTTTCAGAAATTTGACGTGATTCATGAAATTTTACCCACCCCCCCTCTCAACCCCCACCTACTTAGCACAGAAGCAGCTGTCTGAAGCACTTGTCAGGGAAACTCTATAATTTACAAAGAGGTTTTGTAAATCATATTCTCTTGGCATTGAGCAGATTGGGTTCCCTCTGTCTGGCATCCACCTGTCAGTAGCATTTGTTTTCTGCCAGGCTTTCAAGGATGGGGTTTCACTATATAATAGATCAGAGGAAAAACAGACACCTTGAACTCTAAGCGATATACAGTATATTATTATAAATAAAACAGTAATAAAAAAGTGTTTACATTCGCAGACAAATACATTATTTCCACTGAGGTGTAGATTTTACACCGAGCAGCCTACATTTTGATTTTTTTTTTCCATAAGGGTTTTCTTAAAGCATCCCTGTGACTGGAATTGTCAAAACAAGTTTGTGTGTTTTTTACACAGAACTCTAAATTGGCTGTGACAGGAAGAGAAACCACTAATGACAGGTTGTCAAATATAATCCAAACAGTTAAAAATAATGCTATTTTATTCATCCTTGCATAGGTAACAAAAACATGTCGTTGTGAATAAATAACCTTTGTCAACTTATTTTCTCTTAAAAACTGTTAATACCCAAAGAGACTGCTTTCCCTGTTTGGTCTAGTACCCAGAATGCTTTGGCATGAAACAGTGAGTTTGTGTGAGATTGTAGCCCACGTGTATTGAGTGTTGTTTGTTTTGTTTTCAACTGGGTGGAAGATTAAAAAACAGTGGAGTGGAGCTGTGAAACTGTGCGATCCTGTGGAGTTTAGTAATGAGGCACTTCACTCAAGTGTTTTATTTGCAAAATCATGACTAATTGTTATTTTCAAATATATCATGTCAAGTGTTTTATTTTTTATTTTTTTTACATTGTATGGAAACCACACCCAGCTGTTCATCACTCTTATGATGAAGGATTAATTTATCTGTAAGAAAACATGAGATATTGGAGAAAATAAATTCAGTCTGAAAACATAAGTCTGAAACAGAAGATGTATAAATGAGTGTTGGCACAACAATACTCTAATTGGGGTTTTGGCTTTGCTACCTCTCAGAGGTTGTATCTCAAACACCACCGATGGGATTTATATGCAATGTATGTCATTTATCTTAAGATCCAATTCGGGCGCACCCTTTAAGGACATGAAAGAACAGAAAGAGCATATGCTACACGATGACAGAGTGCATGATGAAGAGGCTCTCATCAGATTGACTTTGAAGGTGCCCCTGGGTGTGAGCCGTCCAGTCCAGTGAGACATAACCTCTAATGCCTGGTATGGAATTCACGCTTTAAAGAAAGTCTGGGTCTAAATGGCAAAAGGTGTAAAATTCAAGAGGGAGAGGTGTGAACAGAGTTACTGCAAGAAGCTACTGTGCTGTCACTTGTCACTCAGTCTGAGGGCTGTGCCTTTTGTTCAGCCGTGGCAACCCTGAAACATCTTTCTTCAGGAGGTGGTCATATCTGGGAGCAACACAGCCCTACCTGCACAGATGGACTTCCGCGTTGTTCATCAGAACATCTGCAGCAATTGGCCAGCTACCTCGCCTGCCTCGACTGTAAGGGTTGATGATTCAAGGTTGGGGGGAGCCGGGTCAAGGGAAAGATAACATTACTGACTACAGCTATATGAGTTGCAATTTAAATCAAATGCTTCAGCAGCAATCTAGATTAATGTTGAATTAAAGTCATAAGGCTCAGAATTTAGACTTCTGCCTCAGGTGAATTCATATAGGTATCTAACAGGGCAGGTTTCAGGGATCAGGTTTAGGTGGGTGTTGGTTGCTGCAAGCTAACCTAAATTGAGCCATTTGGGCATCACATGGTGATCACATACTGTCAGGGACGTACAGAGACAATGCAGAAATTTTCAAGGGGAGAAATTTAGTCCCTGAATAGATAGGTGGACAAGGAACACTCAGGGCCTGATTTAAGTAGAACAATACCAAACATAGATTATTCAGCTATAACGAAGTGCTCTGGAGATGGCCAGTCGGAGGGGCTCATCTGAAGTTTTTTGAACATGCTATCATATAGGAGATTTCTCACTTTGGTGAGCTGGCAACCCTGTGAGGTGCCCCAAACATTATCACATTCATCTTGGTCATCTGGCCTCTATATGACCTTAAAAGACAGTTGTGTTTGTCCTAAAACAAAACACTAACTACACAGACACTAAACTGAGTCTGGCCAATACAAAAAGCTGTGCACATAATTTACACAATATTGCAGCAACAGAAATACAAATAATATATTTGGCATTTAGACAGGGCACTGTCCTGCATCAGAGTAGAAGTATAGCTTAAGGAACAAGATTTATTCAAACTAAACAAAATCACTGAATCACCTCGATTCAGGCGAAGGGTGTGAATATTACCAGCTACAGCTGTATGCTTTGTGCTCCCCTCGATGTTACGGCTTATTCACGAAAGCTGTGCAGAGAACATCCGTCTCATCCCAGTCAATCAATAATCATGAAGATTAGGCCGGATGGCAGCAATGAAGGGAGCACCTGTCGTTTGGGTTTTTGGTTTGTTTTGTTTTTCTTCAATTTTTAATCAGATTAGTTATGATATGCTGTTCGGATGACAGAGGCGGCTGAGTGATTGAGGTTCACTGATGAATAACTGCAATAAGACAGGGAGCACAGTGAAATTAATACAGAGAAAAGAGAAACAAAACCACAGCAGCAACAACATAAATCAGAGGCCGACATTTCAAACCAGTGTATATGCCAATGAAGGGGTACACAAGTGTACTGCATGATTACAGATTACAGAATATGTTGCAGATACTTACGGAGCAATGAGAGGACATTCATTCACGTGTTGTAATTTTGAGGTGCAAAGGTCCTTGCTGTGGGCTATTTCATTAGCAGTCCTCCCATTCGAATTTTTCTTTTTAAATACATTTTTTAAATGTCTGATCTTTCCTTCTGTCACCATGTTAACAAAATGTGTTGCTTTAAAAAAAAACTATCATCCTTTAGTCTTCACAGCCCTCCCATGTATATTAACAATGACAGGTGCTAAACAGTGACACACACATGCAGGCTGAGCAAAACCACTATTAAGGTTTTCTTTCTGACGTTCGTTTTTTCTTTAAAATATCACAAATATCATGTTTTGTTCCTTTCTTTTTTATATTTTTTTGTTATGCTGTGGTTTCTAAAATGACCCCTTTCCAATGGCAGAGTGGCACATAAAAGCCTGTTTGTATGAAAACAACTGTCAGGGAAAGAGGACAATTAACTTTGAATCTATCAAAACAAGGATGAGAAGAAAACATCAAAAACAAGACACTACAGTGTTATAGTGAGATATACTGCCAATGTGTCTGATTGTGTAACAGAAAAATGAATTAAGATGTGTATATTCTTTGTACTATCATCAATTTTTGTATTATTAAAATACCTGTTTGAAGGCTGATTAGTGTGCAGGAAGTCTGTTCAAGGAGATTAATTCCCCTTTGGAGTAAAGTTTTACAATGACATTTTGTTTCCTGAATCATTCGATGACGACCGTCATTTGTAAGAGGTTTTCTCATTTTTTTTCTGTTTGTTTGTTTGTTTCTTTCTTACCTGTGAAGCAAAGAAAAGAAAACAACAAAAATTAGCAGAGATTACTTTGACTAACAAATCTCTTCTTTGGAATGAAACATCCAGTTTGTATCACGAGTGACTTATAAATCTACTGACTGATTGATTGATTAGATGCAGGGTATTTGAAATCCAACTCCCATAGGCCACGGTACTGAACCTCATTCTAGCCAGGAGCCATTTCTTCACATTTATTTTCCTTCAAGGGATATTACTGGGAAAAAGAGAAAGAATCTAGCCCCAGGAGGCAGAGGCAGCAAACAATTATAATCATGCATCTGACATCAAGGCAGAGAACTATTGAAATCAAAATCCATGACCAGCATTCCCCTTAGCTCTTCAATGACTGTCTGGGCTCGCTCTTAACATAAAAAATAACAACAACAACAACAACAACAACAACAAAAAGCACAAAACTCCTTCATCATCCTCTAGAATCAGGATGAATCTGTGTCAGTTGTTGTTGTTGGGTGAGATTACAGAGAACGTCAGACTGCTGCCAATCTGCCAATTCTTAAAAGAAAACTTGTCTGCAACCTTGTGTAATCGAGTAGGCTCTGCATAACGAATAATAATTGTAAACAAATCCAAGAATCCTTGAAAATATCCAAGAAAGGGTCTTTTGAAGTAAATTACACTTGGCCTAAATCCTTTGCATCTATCTGTTTTCATGACTTTTAAATTTGTCTTAGTGATTAATGCTATAAAACATCTACAAAATATTCTAACGGCCACAAGGGGGCCGGAGCCGCCCAGGCTCATTAGTATGCGTGCCGCTGGGAAGCAGCCCACTGGACATTAAAGTGGACAGTATGGGATGTTTGGGGTTTGGGGATGTTTGTTTGTGTACTGCATTTTGTTTCCCTATGTCCTCCCACTGTATGTGTCCCTCTGTCTAATGTTCTGTTCCCCCCCGAGTTATCTCGTCTGGGATGGAAACAGCCTTCCCCACCTTTCATGTCTTTGTTGAGTTCTTTCTGCTGCCAATTCCTGCCTTTATAAAAGCGGGTTGTAAGTGCATGCGAGGAAATAAAGAGCGTATTGAGTTGATCACATTCATGAGTCTCATGTTTTTGAACCCTTGTTTGACAGTATGCTTGAAAACTGTTACAATATGAAGGAAAATCACACAGTTTAGCACATGTGCCCCCAGTGGAATGGCAACAACACTTTTTCTTCCTTTTCTTCTTTCTATTTCTTTTTTCAGTCTATCACACATTAATGCAATAACTCCATCCAGTCTGTTTATGAGGTGACATTTCAATCTCTCTTGGTTTTACAGTTCCATCTATATGGACACCCCCATGCTATTAGGCAGCTTAACCCATGTTGTAAATGGCTCCATCTTTATTAGTGTGGAGGTGATTGAATTGGTGGAAAGAAAAAAGAAAAAAATAAATTTCCCCCAAAACATCAGAAATTAAGGATTCGGAGACAGGGAAGCTGGAAATTAACCTCTGGATCCATTAAGTACTTTAAAAACTAACGGTGTGGAACAAGATATTGTATAATGGGAAATTTAGGTGGGGAACTGTTTCTGGCGTTTTTGGCAGGTTTGATTGAATCGCCAATTATACTTCCATCAAGCAAGCAATCCCACCCTCAAATGTGTTGCAGGGAGCAAAAGAGGAAATTGTTAACAGGGTTTGGACCAGCAATTTATTAAACTGTAGCAATGTCAATTTTAAAATACTTTAAGCGGTTAGATGGTCTGTCTGAAGTACCGGATAGTGAACACCTTGGTCGCCATGTTTTTGAAGACTCCCAGGCTGTGTGGAGAAAAGGCCTAGCATGACCTGTTCTTGACTTCCGCTGGAATTCCCCATTAAAAGTGGTTGAATATTAAATAATTATCTCAACTGTTAAGTACCAGGCACCTTTATTTATTCAGGTGTTTCACAGAGAGTTAGTGAAGTGCTTTAAACCATCTTGCCAGATTCACATGTCATTATGGCAAAGAGACTAGTGTTCCTGATTAATGAAATCTGTACTTTGAAAAAGTACTTTGCGGGAAATTGTACAGGAAATTGTTCTGAAGAACACCTGGAGCTTTGTGAAGATAAAAGACCTCCACTTTAATAAATACAGAGCAAGGGATATTTATAGAGTGAGGAAATATCACGCCACATGCCAGAAAAAAAATACATACATCAGTTTTTGCTACACAATGAAGTTTTGCTATGCGTGTGGTGTATATTTTTTCAATTTCGAGATTCTTTTTTCTCTCCGAGGTCTTCAAATTGGTGAAAATGGGCAGTTATAGCAGCATTTCAGAAATGTCAGCAAAGCCATAATCTCTTGGAATGCTGGAGGAGGCAACACACTGGATTATTCCAACGTGTAGTCTTACACAATGCAGTTTAGTTTCTTCAAAATGTTTGCGTCGCATTTAGAACGGTAACTCTTATTTTACGCAGATTGTGCATTTGAAAGAGCAGGTCTGTTGCAGATAGATAGCTTTTTTTTTAATTCCTCACTGCTCTGGTGGGTGAGGAATGAGATAAATCATTTCAGATCCACTGCTATCTCAGAACAGTTTGTGGCAGAAAGGGATACATTTGATTATGTTGGCGTTTCACAGGTTTATCAGGAGGACATTTATCACAAATCATCTAAACGATATAAGCCATACACTCATCATAAATTATGTGGTGAAAAAAGTAACCTACATGACCAATAAATAGTCTTCTACTAAACTGACTGGAAGTGACACTGGCTTGGAATGTGTTTACTGTAATTTATGTAAGGTAATGGTCAGCAGTTCTAATTTAATTGAATTTGGTCAGTCCCCTACTGACATTTAAAGGACAATCACTTTTTGTCTGCATGCATGAAAAGTACAATACCTTGGAGGTCCAAAACCATTTATGCTTAATTTATTTCAATGTTATTTTGATATTGCCCTTATATAAAAATGTTCTTCACCCTCGAAGCCTTTAATGGAAACTGTCCTGCCTATATCTTAAGACCAGGTCCAAGCTGGGGATTAGCCAGAAGCAGCTGCGAGTATAAAATATAATTAAACGAGTCTAGTGACTGAACGCTGTGCCTGTCCAAGCATTAGTCACCTCGCTGATGATATGAGTGGCAACCATTTTAATTATAATAGAATAACAAGACAATGTGACATTATTAGAAGACACTGAATCATTGAATGTGCAATACTGTGATAAACCGGCAAACATGCAATCCGAGACTGAAAACAATACCTCCAGAGCAATGATCCATCTCAAATCAGTCATGTGCAAGGAGAAAATAAAGGCACGGCTCTCCTCACAACTTACAAAAACACATTTTAATGCAACAATGTATTAAGCACTACTTCATATAGACTCACAGAGGAGCACTTTCCATCTTCACTTTTCATTTTTTTCTCTCCACTTTTTTTACAAAGTATTTACAATTCTTCACTTTTCCAAAATCTAACATGTACAAAGACAAACAAACAAACAAACAAACAACAACAACAACAAAACAGAACAAAACCAAAAGTAAATAAATATCCTCTTCTGTTCCACAATATCGGAAACAAAGCCATTGCAAGTTTGTCCCATAAAATTATGAAAGAATAAACCAAAACATGTTATACTATACACTTAGAACGTCTTTCTTAATTACTGTAAAGATATTCTTCACAAAGGAACACCCAAGACTGAATGTTTTTTAAAATATATATTATAATACACAAAATTGACCCTGTGCACTTTCAGGTTAATACTCTTAAATAAATGATAAATATAAAACTCTTTATGTGATAAATATACTTAAATACAAACATATATATATATATATATATATATATATATATATATATATATATATATATATATATATGTGTGTGTGTGCATATATATACACATATATATATATATATATATATATATATATATATACACACACACACATATATAGTATGTGTTTTGTATTTATACATATACTATAGAAACATATTAGCATATACAAATATAAGTAAAAGAATGTAATAGAGCACATGGACATATTATTGTATTAAAATAACTCTCTGACGCGGGGCTAGTGCTGTTTAAAGAGTGAAATAAAAAATGCCATAGGTATACAACAGGATTGAATAACTGCACTTCTGTCAGTGGCGTAGTTGTCAAAACTACCCTAATACAGCTTCTTACATAGAGAGGTAATGTGAACCACATATGTAACACTGATCAGATTGTGCAAGTCTGTATCACTGTTAAGCACATTGTGGTTGATCAGTCTAATTACAAAAGATTAAAAACAAACATATACAAAACACTGACATTTTGTGACATACAAACTTATTTATGTGCCTCTTGAGACTGTAAGCAAAGTTCCTAAGTGTAGTTTGACAAAAGACATCAAGTCTTCCCTTAACAAAAAGTTTGGCTTTTGGAGAAAGACTTGAATTATTTTGCCCCAAGATAGTATTTAGCAGGCTTGTTCAGTGGTTGTCCCTGTGTACAGTGAAGTGTTTACAGTTTAATTTGAAGGTGTACTGCATATTTTGTAATATAATAATTTTGTTAGATAGATCTTAATGAAGTTACAGATAAAATCAACACTATATGATTCACCAAAACCCCTTAAATTGAGTTTTGGAAAGAAGGAAATTAATTCAGTGGGTTTTATTTTCTGCTCTGTTTTACCCCAGACAACTGAATTCCTGACCACAGTGTGAGTAAACGAAAAGCTATACAGTGCAACACTGGCTCCTTTTAATTAAAAAGGCCCTGTATATCCTTCAACCTGATGAGAATTAGCCCCATGCAACTTTAGTGATGTCAACATCATATTCCTTAGTCAATACACAGATCCTAAGGCAAGCGTGAAGATATTGTCCTGTAACTGAACGTAGAATTGTTCACAAAAAAAAAAAAGATTAAATTGTGTTGCCTCCTGAAAGGCCAGCAATGAAATGATACCGATAGTTCTTCTGAACAAAGACGTAGTTTCTGCCAGAGTCATCGGATTTCATATTTCAGTCAGAGTCTGACTCTCACACAGCGCAGCCTTCTTACAGCAGTGCCCGCCTCGCTTGAAGAGCCGAGGCTTTGGGAATGCCAGCGAAACAGATGCCATGACAGAACATGCTGGATCGCATTTTCTTTCTTTTTTCCCTTGACACTCCTTGTGGCCTACTTCTACAGAGATACAGCTGACTCCATACAATGACAGATTCCAGCCCTGTGTTTGGGAACGGCAATGTTATGGCTGTTATGAGATTCCTACATGCATCTGCTAGGAGAAAGTGCTTAGAAAGGCCATTTTCAGGAAAAAATACATGGACCTACATTTATCTTTCAGTGTAGATTTAAATTATAACGCACTTTGGTAACTAAGAATATAATAATATCCAAATTAAGTTTTAATATTTGTTGGGATCTCACTATAAAACAAAACCAGTCTGTCCCCTATTTGTTCATATTTAATAATAATAATCATAATCATAATATATCTTTAGCTAAGCTGATATTAGCTGCTGTTTAGACACAACATGTGAGACTCCAGGCTGATTTCTATGTTAGACTGTGGTACGCCTGCTACTTGGGTTTTCCTTCCACCAAAAGATGACTGATCTGAAACGACTCAAGATGCAACCTGCCTGGGCAGAGAACCCCGGCCAACTCCTGTCAACACAGCCAACTCTCTCCGGCAGACATGAACAAGGATTCTTGTCCAAGCGTCTCTTTTACTGTTTTCTTCTACTGGCTGATGCTTTTATGGCAAATAGTTTTGAGGCTAATTATAGCAAATATGTTAATTTAAAATGAGATGACCTCATGCATTAAGCCTTTGCAGTCTAATTACCTTTCCTAGAAAAGCTTTGCATTCTAAACACAGAACAAAGCTTGTGCTCCTTAATTAGTTTCTCTGTGCAGAGCTATGAAGATATTCTGCAAACCTTCAAAACACTGGGCTGTGTGACCAGTGAAGCCACATCTGCTGAATATTCGTTGAATCGAATGCATATTTAGTTCATGTACAGCGGGTGTAGGAGTATCACTCAATTTCAGGATACAAAAAACATTGATATATATATACACACACATCTATAAATCTTCTGTGACCCTTCACTTTAGTTCAGTGACAACCTGCGATGCGGAATCTAAGGATAATCACAAAAATAACTCAACTCACTGGTAAAGAAATACAAGCGGAAACCTAAACGTCCTTCTGGCCAAAGGCGACGAGAGTTAAAATGAATTCCTAGCCTGTTGTGGTTTAGAAACACTGTATTTTAAAGGTCTGTGGTTCAAGGTGTACTCAGTCCTTGCAGTTTCAAAAGGCGCTATTGGGAAAATAGGATTTGTCCTACCTCTAATATCACTGTCATTAGGAATAGGCAGAGAGAATACGGACACCACAAATGGCTGCTTCGATCAAAATGTCACAGCATTTTTAAGGCTGGCACAGCATCAGAATTGCAATGCAGGAGCCTGCTGTTACAGTAGATACTGGCCTATCCATGCCAATGAAGTTGGTTGGCAACTATTTCTTAATCCACCCGACACTTCATTTTTAATTACATGAATTTAATTGACATTTGCTGCAAGCACATTTACCAACACTGAGATGCAACAATAACGCATCAAAGGCTCGTCGTGACTCTGAGACGAAGCTGAACAGCCAGCCATCTGAGGTGATTCTCTATCCTCCGGCGTGGGCTACACCTGCACCTCCTGTAATCCTCTCTTGCTTGGATACGACACTAGCCCCAGGGATGAGTCACATTCTCCTGTTAGCACGGCTCAGAAAAGTCAAACCTGTTGTTATTTTGCAGTAAAATCAGATTGTGGGGGGATTATAATATGATTTGTTCAGATTTCATTCTGTTTGGATCCAAGTAAAAAAAGGCATTGTAGGTTTTCTCACCATAAGAACACAATTTGAAGGTCTAAAATGCCGCCTACCTCTCCCTGTTTAATTAAAGATCCCTGTTGGCAATTTATTCATTTGGTCTTGCAATTCCACAATACATTTTGTGTTTTTTATAATTCATAGTTTTTGGTAATCACTATCTCTCTCCCCCTCCCTCCTTGGGGATAATAAAAGAAAGTTGGAAAAGAGTCAGTTGCATTATTGTATTCTGCCCATGAATGTGACAAATCAGGTGATTAACGTGGTCAGGAACGGGTAAGTTATTACCAGCTTCCTGATCATGAAGGTGAGCTTCAGCAACTACCTAATCACTTTCTCGACACACCAAGGTGAGGAAAGGTGGGCCTAAACTGGAGTGGCAAGGAGTGGACTGAGACAACAACAACAAAGAATCTTATGAAATGTTACTGCTACATCATCGTCCAAAATTTGGGATTTTTGTGAATCCTCACCCTCCTTCTTAAACAGTTAACATGTAGGGCTTTGAGTGAAGTGTTGCCATTTATGGTTTCAGTGTTGAGAAGAATCTTAATAACTCTCACTTCACTCTTCTGCTACCCTTTAAGGTGGTCCTTACTTCATGTACGTACGTGATTAACTGCCAAAAATTATCCACGGTACAAAATATTTCAGATTCCTATGGAAAGCTGACCCCGAATTGATTAGATTGAGTAATACTGTGCGATGCTGCGAAAACAGAGAGGATTACACAGTGCGCTTCAGCAGGAGAGCGGCTGTGCAAATTGGGGTAATGAGATATGAGAGGGCAGCAAATTTGTCTAAAATGACACGGCAAATATACATTTTCCCGAGGTATAATGCTCAATTTACAAATTAGATTAATTTTAGGGGCAATTATATAAACCTATCCTGGCTCATAGTGTCTGAGGGAATTATGATGCCAGATTGCACAATCTTACCCCAAACCAACACTTACAATAAGAGAATGGGCTGGCCATGTGATTCTCCCATCAAGGATCTGGTGTTGCTATTTCAGAGGGCTATGGTAAAGCCTGGAGGGAGCATAGCTGGATCTGTTATTAATTCAGAGAAACTGGCTTACCTCCAAAGGCATGCAGATTCAGACAAGATAATGCTAATTTCTGACAAAAAAGACATTGCATTCACTGGAGGAGAGAGTTAAAAGCAGGGAATAGACTAAGCTGGAAACTCCGTCCTCTGTTCCAAATCTATTTAAATGTTTTTTTCGACACTTTGAATTTTGTTTTGTTTTGCTTTTTCCAAGTCCCCCCTGCCAGTAATACCTGTTAACCTGAATGAAAAACATATTTGAAGAAATCTTGCATAATCTTGTGAGATCAACTGTTATTAGTCATTTAAAGGCTAAGCTCTATCTGACAGAGCTTCTCCAGAGACGTCAAGTTTAGTCAAATTTCACGTTCTTCCTTTCCCTGGGGTTCCACTGTAAAACCAGCCCGGCTGTGACAGCGCTTCATGCGTTCATTTAAATTAAATTCATGATCTGGCCCATGATACAGCTCAGATCTTTTTAAAATGTAAGTCCTTAGAACACAAAGCCTTCCTTCCTTAAAAATAAAATAAAAACTAAAAATGGTACTACTGTGCTGGCACCTGCCAAGCATGAATAAATTATAATGGGTACATTATTTATTCTCCAGGATCCTGTGATTCTTGGTTTACACAACTGGGTAAACTGGTTTCCTGGTTTTCTACAGCCTGACTGATGATTTGAATTGGCAGTTGATAAAGCTACAGCATGGCCCTGGATCTTAAGATGCTTCCTGAAGTTAATTTGTACAAATCTCTTTTATCAGGGTCAAAGTAAATGCATTATAGATGGGGAAGCCTTGAATAGGAACGGTAGCTCTCTCTCTCTCTCTCTCTCTCTCTCTCTCTCACACACACACACACACACACACACACAAACACAGTGGCTCCAATAAGAATATAAGAATATAGTAAAGACACTGCTATTATAAACTCACTTTAAGTCTATAAGTCTTGATTCCTGTTCAGAATGAAAGAAATAATGACTGGAATGGGATTTTCAAAATGGCAATATTTAAATGTTACTTCTTAATGGACCACTGCTTTGGAAATGTGTGATGGTTAATTAATGATAATAGGGAAAGAAGTAAATGTGATTACAGTGCAATTTGTGTGAAGACTAGTAACTGGAATCACTAGTTGGAATTGTCTCTATCTCTATCTCAGGAACGACACGTCCTGTGTCTGCATCTCCTTTGAAGAAAGGAGACTGTGTGATGGATAAATACATTCATTCTTTAGAGAATTGCAATGTTGTGCAATAGAATTGTACAAATGGTGACCCACCCCCCCTGCTCCCCCAAGAATGTAGAACATTGATTACTGATGTTAAAGAAAAAAAATATTTTCCTCTCTCAAGGCTCAAGTCAAATCTCTTACTGTGTGTTAAATTTGAAATCCCAAGCACTGCTGTGTTACAAATTAAAATAATTGCACATATCAGGGGAAAAATACAGGGGGAAAAAGGGCTAGACCAAATCAAAACTTTGACCCACCCATAGATGGCAAATTATGGAGTTGTACCCTATTGCATTTTGTTTTATAAATAATAGAAAGTGGCTGCTAACAATACATTAAACCACCACAGGGTACAGATTTGTACTTGGATTTGGAAGGTCAAAGTTTTGATTTGGTCTAGCCTTAAAATTGTCTTGCTTATCAAAACATCAATGAGATAAAAACCTGGCACTCTTCAAAAATATAATAGCACTTTTAATACCACGCAATGCATTCAGAGTATACATTCATTTTTCACATAACATAGTGTGAGCAAAAGAAGTGTCACAAGATGACTACATTTCTTCCCACTTTCTCTGCAACACACCTGATTATTATGCAAATTTTAAACCATTTTGTGCTTAAACATTTTGTTGAGTGCCAGGTGATCCTTTCTGCTTGCAGCCTCCACTCAGCAAATACGGCAGATAGGGCCATTATAACTAATGTAAAGAATATCATGAATTTACATTAGATATCTCTCTATATGCCTTCCTTCCATTTTCAGATCACACGATCAATGAAAAGGAAAAAGAAGATGAATTTATCCTATTATATGCTTTATGATAGTCGATCGCAAAAAAGGAGGCAAGAAAAGCCTTTTCCACTGAAAGGCTGTGGCCCCCAGAAGTAAGAAAAACACATTTAAACTCTGCTCTTACTCTGACGCTGGCTGAAGTCAAAGGTTTTACAGTGCTATAGAGAATAATATAAAGAGTGTTACTGAAGCAGGAAAAATACACCGTTGTACGTGGAAACTGACTGAAGGTATCCAGATTAAGTCTCCTTCTCCAAATTGCTCTTCATTCCTCCGTCTTTTTTCACAACAGCACTGTGCTCCTCAGAAATCCACACAGCTCCCCCTGATATTACCATCGTTATCTGCGTAGCACAGTATTGTAGGTTTCAGAAATACTCTGACCCTCAAATAAGCAGCCAGCGCAAACAGAATGGAGCACTGCATTGGTTTTTCAAAAGAAAATGAAAACGTTTTTTTGTTTTTTTTAAGTCAGACAAGAAGTAAAAGGAAAACCCTCTCTTAAAGCTATAGAAATCAGATTGTTTTGGACTTGAGTACATTTCTCCCCCACACATCTTTAGTTACAATTTCTTTGGTGGCTTCGGTCCACCCCACACTCACAGAGAGAGAGGCCTTTTATTTCTTCTTTTTTTCTCTACAGAATAGGAAGGTAAGGTCTCCGTTCCTGTGTTTGTGTCTCCACTTCATGATGCTGTAAGCTTGTACCCTGTTTGCACCATTGTGTGTTCCCTGGTTTAGTCTGTTGGGGGTTCGGTTTCCCCGCGTGGCCTCCCCCACCCCTACCCCACCACCCCGTCTGGTTTGCTGGCTCTGTCCTCACACCGCGGTGGACTGCTTAATGCTGTGAAAGCTGACACGTGTGGGCGAGGTGGGAATGGACATGGCTCGAGCCACTCGTGCCCGGATTGAATGCTTGTCTTGCCACCGGTGCCAGCGTTTCCTCACCGCGGATCGTACCTGCAAGGAAAATCAAGGGGGGGAACAAAAACAATCAAACAAAATACATAAAAAGCTAATTTGCATAATTGATATTCTACAAAACACAAATTAACTTTCCTGTTCATTCTTTTATTGTTTGTGCCTATGTTTGTGATCGCTTTTGCTTAGTTCTCTCCAATGAGAGAAAACAACAGCAGGCAGAAATAATGTGGTGAAATTCTTCCAGGATCAATTTGTATCTTTCTTTCCCTGTCTTTTGGGACACAGATCTCAAAAGGATCAGCATTTAAGCTCTCTGGCTTTCACACATCACCTTTCCCTCCCTACCAGAGGCTTCAACGACAAATCTGGATGTCTGAAAATTGCACCACAAAAAAAAAATGTATCAAAAAAGAACAGTTCGTTGCTTGCCTCTGTGTCTCAGTTAAATACCGGGGATTATTAGTCAGGGCTGAGCCCAGCCTTCAGGGGTTTATACAATCAAGCACTGAGCAGAATCTTTTAATCCGTCGGCTTTTTGTGCTTATCTAGCATATCTATAACGACTCAAACCTTTATGATCGGTATTATGTAAGCCGGGGTTAAAAAGCAAGAGAAGGAATGAAGAAAGGATTTTATACAGTAAAGTAGCTGAAGACGAGTTCATAAATACTTCTTCAAAACTGCAGCTCTGAATCACAGGGGCTTTAGAAGAAAACATCAGCTCATCTATAGAACCCACATTGAAATTAAATTTTAATGATGCATCAATTCAAAATCCTGTTATGTTATTCTGTGGTTTCGCAAATGTCCGCTGAATACTTAGGGATACATATTAATGTGACAAACTGACAAGTGTAATTAATGTCACTCTCATATGGAAGGCAACCCCACATTTTCTTCTATGAGCGTGAACATTATAACTCCACCAAATACAATGTAAAATGCAGTCATAACTTAACTCAGATGCCCACATTTTGGATAAAACTATCAAGAGAGAATAATTCTCATTGAAATACACTAAAAATCACAGTTCTAAGAAATGCACATTCATTACAGAGTCATATATGAATCCAGGTAAACAAACAGAGAAATGGGTTACAAATGTGTATTACATGAGGAAATCTGGGACCATTTCTGTCTCAAAATATATCGTGCTAGTGAAGCCAGGCTGTTTATTCTTTCTTTAGATATAAAACCTGACAGTTTGTGAGTCTGCCGTGTTAAAGCTCTTTGGAAAATGTCACTTATCGTCTTGCTGATGTTACACTCCTGACAAGTCAGTTTATGGCGCATAAGACGAATTAATAAAGTACTGTCTGGGCGAAATTTGTGTGATGGTGTTTTGAATGCATGCCTGCACACACTGAAGAGCGAGTGAAAAGTGAAGAATCTGCAAAATCAGACATCAGCTGAAGATGCTAAAAGAGTACACAAACGTAGCTCAGATCAGGAGGGGTTGTGACACATGACCTATGTCTGCTGAATCAAGATCAAGAAACATTTGAAAATTCATATTCTGATTATTGTATTATTATTATTATTATTATTATTATTATTATTATTATTATTATTATTATTATTATTATTATTATTATTTCTTGTCAGGCGCCCTCATCCAGGGCAACTCACAGTTTACACACAAGCATTGCAAAAGCATCACATTAGCATAATCAGGCAGGTTATTATATTTGAACCTTTCTCCGGATCAATAACATGAAGTTCATATCTGTAGTGTTTATGTATTCAAAAAGGAGACCTTGCGAAAGCTGGCAGATACATGCTGTTTGGAGCTGATCCTGTGACCTCACACCCCCTCCCCACCCCCTCTCCCGGTTTTACAACTTCCAGCAACTGCAGGGCAATCAATACATGTATCACCCCACAATCAACAATTGTGTTTATGATTTTGTTACCCATTATTGTATGACTGTAACATGTGGGATTGAACTGACTTACAGTTATAGCATTCTGATCCAGAAACTGTTTCACTGAAAAGTGTCCCTGAGTCATTCTTGTAAAAGTTGACGACAAAGGCCAAAATAAAAAGGTAGGCATATGTACTTTTTTTTTAATCACAACAAATTAAGAAAGTAGCTTTAAAGCGGATTCTTAGAGAGATATCCAACATTTTTCACAGTAGATAGACAGGAGAAAGGATTACGGATTTTTTCCCAGAAGGCATCGCAATGCATTGTAGACATTTCCTCATAATTTGCCTGCAACCAGTTTTGAATTTGAAAGAGATCAACAGGATCATTCTTGAGGTTATGTTCGTAAATTGAAACATGCCCTTCCTAAGTTTGGAATGAATTAAATTAAGGGAAATGGTTTTGTGTGGATGTATGTTTTTAAAATTGTCATCCAATGGAATGGAGAGGGTTTGTATTACAGGCCGATCGATCACACGGACTACACTGAGGTATATTATAGGAGCACTTTCAGGAGCTAAAAATACCTCGGAAAAATACAATACTCTGGAAACCCAGTAATCTGTACCAGATTTAGCCTGGTTGCATGAATATTTGATGATAAGTAATTTTAACTGGTATCGACTGAAAAAGGGGAGACATTACATTTGACTGCTCAATGTGTTCTCATTGATTTCCACCACACAGCCGGCAATCTACAGCCCATGCTCAAATTATCCTCCTAGTCTGTTTTGCATTGCGGGCCAGGCTATTGATTTGTACGTTTCAGTGATGGAACACACACACAGGCCAGACAACCTGTATCGAGTACACAGTGTCAGAGGTGGCAAGGGCTGGACACCACTGTTTGAATAAAGGTCACGGATGCGCTCACCTCACTGTTCAAGAAGCAGTAAAAGACGGAGACGAAGAAGCCCTAAAAGGAAGGATAAACAAACAAAATCAAGTTTTAAAAGAGATATCTACTTACAAAACATCACACTTAAAATGCCAACAGCCCGATAACCTCAACGCTGAAATTTCTTGGCCTTTCAAGATACAAACCACACCTCCTCAAACTTCTCACAAAGGATTGCTTCGTCACTCCCTGTTTTAGTGCCATGTGCTTTTCTCACAATGGAAAATGAAGACCTGTACAGTCATACAAGTTACAGTTATAAAAGGTCTGTCACTAGACTAGGCAGAATAGCACAGCTGGAGTAAAATATATGAAAACCAAGAAATTAAATAAATATTGCTATATATAGTCTTGGAAACTGTAGCCCTTTCAACAAGTCTATTCGCTACTATTTCATAGCATTATATATAACTTATATATACACCGATCAGCCATAACATTATGACCATCTGCCTAATATTGTGTAGGTCCCCCTTTTGCTGTCAAAACAGCCCTGACCCGTCGAGGCATGGACTCCACTAGACCTCTGAAGGTGTGCTGTGGTATCTGGCACCAAGACGTTAGCAGCAGATCCTTTAAGTCCTGTAATTTGCGAGGTGGGGCCTCCATGGATCGGACTTGTTTGTCCAGCACATCCCACAGATGCTCGATTGGATTGAGATCTGGGGAATTTGGATGCCAAGTCAACACCTTGAACTTGTGATTCATCAGACCAGGCTACCTTCTTCCATTGCTCCGGGGTCCAGTTCTGATGCCCACGTGCCCATTGTAGGCGCTTTCGGCAGTGCACAGGGGTCAGCATGGGCACCCTGACTGGTCTGTGGCTACGCAGCCCCATACGCAACAAACTGCAAAGCACTGTGTGTTCTGACACCTTTCTATCAGAACCAGCATTCACTTTTTCAACAATTTGAGCTACAGTAGCTCGTCTGTTGGATCGGACCACACGGGCCAGCCTTCACTCCCCACGTGCATCAATGAGCCTTGGCCGCCCATGACCCTGTCGCTGGTTCACCGCTTTTCCTTCCTTGGACCACTTTTGATAGGTACTGACCACTGCAGACCGGGAACACCCCACAAGAGCTGCAGTTTTGGAGATGCTCTGACCCAGTCGTCTAGCCATCACAATAAGTCGCTCAGATCCGTACTCTTGCCTATTTTTCCTGCTTCTAACACATCAACTTTGAGGACAAAATGTTCACTTGCTGCCTAATATATCCCACCCACTGACAGGTGCCATGATAATGAGATTATCAGTGTTATTCACTTCACCTGTCAGTGGTCATAATGTTGATCGGTGTATATATAAATATATATATAAATGTGCTGAAAGCATCATGTAAACCAGTTCCACATTGTTTATTATTATCTGTGTGAAACTACAGTTGGTTTTTGTTTTTTAAATCCTAAGAAACCCCAAACATGGGTGAGTTTCTGCCTGGACTCAGTGATGAGGTATTGTTGGACAAACCTATGACTATTCAAATGAATGTCATATAACTTTTTGGCACCAACATGAGAAAGGGGGGGAATGCTGCATAACACACCTGAAAAGACTCCAAAAAGGAGTTGAAATATATAAAGACAATCTGGGAAATTTCATCCTCTCCAGGGTTGACAAAAAACAGCATGTAGGTGATCCCCAGGAGTGGCAACAACACCAAGGTGGCTTTCACAGCTTTCCTTTAAGAGGCAGAGAAGGGAGGGTATTAAAAGAACCTCATAATATTCATCATCAATTCACCATCATCATCATCATCATCATCATCAGTGTAAATATAAACATAGTGTGAAAAGCCGGATTAGAATGTTGTACATTATAGAACCATAAGCAGATCAATTAAAATCGGTACATCATAATAAAAGATAAATGTCCTACTATAATAAAAGTGTTACCAAATCATCAGAGAACAAAGTGTGTCAGGAGCTGATTAAGTCAGCCTGTTTCACATCTATGTGCATGTGGTGTTATAGTGACAGCGACCACTCTTTTGCCAACTGTTAAAAACACAAAAACAGGCATATTCAATTTCATTTAAAAATAAAAACCACATTCCTCAATTATCTTGTGTCACACATTCGATCAGTTACTTATTTGCAACCTGTTATGAACCTATTTTAATTTAATTAATTATGTATTTTAACCCGTCTGTAATTTAAGTTTCGGGGGGGGGGGTTCGGTTATGACTTTACCTGTACTGTATAGTTTCTGATGTAGTTGAGGCTCTGAGTTTTGTCATCAGAATTCTTACAATGTTGAACAGAAAGATAAAATTGATCTGGAAAAAAACAAAAACAAGAAACAATGTCAGAAGTTGAGTTGCATGATACAAATTCCATCACCATCTTCAGAAATCAAATTCACCTTAAATAAAATCAAAGTAATATATGCATGTTGGTTCCTTACATGCCATAGACAATGTCTACGTGGAGTCTTTTTTATTGATAGATTATTAACATTCCCTGCAATTGATAGGAATTCAACACTTTTCTCGAGCTGATGCTCACATCATCTTTATAAGTATCATCATGTTTTAAAGAGCTCTTTTAAAATGGCCAGGATCATCACATAAAAACTCTATAAACACACCAGTGAATATATTATTGCCTATATCATAATTATATAGTAGTATTACATAAAATATTGTTGGTGATGAATCCTAATCTTTGCTGTGCTCTAACCCAGATTCTGGTAGAGACATTTATAGAGATTATAATCAGTAATTAAATTCAATCTTTCTTGCTTGAAGGACGAATTCAAGTTATGCATCATAACATATAGAATAAGGAGCATTTATGTGCGAGTAAAAGGGACAATTCTTCGTGTCAGGATTTATTGCTAAGAAGCAATAAATGCTCAACAGTGGATCCATCTTAAAAAGTGAAAGAAGCGAAAAAAGGACTGATGAGACAGATGATACTTACCAGCAGCACTAAAATCATGGGACCTTGATAGATATAATCGGTGTACACTCCAGCCCGCTTCCCAAACCAGCACCTGATATATCACACGCCAAAAGGGTAAAATGTTAAAGTCAAGTTCGCAGCTCTAACAAAAGTCAAATGCAGTGAGCTTGTCAAATAATAGGAAATGTGTAACTCCTACAACAAAGCAAGACAAAACAACAATAACAACAACAACATAAACAAATACTACGAGATCAACAACCACACTAAGACAGCCTAAATACTATGCAGCCCTTGTTTTGCTGTCTTCCTCTCCTTAGGGCTGTTTGTCTCTCTTACTCTATTTTCAGTAATGGTTCATTTTCCCATTCTGATTAGACTGATAAAAACGATAAATCCTGGATGAGTTTAATTATTCTATAATTGAACTGTGCAGTGTCACCTACATCAAGTACATCTGCTTAGATTACACCTGCAGACCTTTTCTGATCTTCTCTGGCCTTCATTTTATTCAATGTAGTGTGTGCACATAATGTTTTTAAGCTGTAGCTGATTTGTTGTAGTGATGATGCTGAGCAGATGTTATATAATAATAAAATAAACTTGTGATTAAATGACTCACTTTGCAATGGATTTGCAATGGATTGTGTATCGATCTGGGGAGAATGTTGTAAATAAGCTGAGTTAATGAATGACATCCATCTATCTAATGATGAGGCTTGGGTTATGACAGGCTTAAAGCAGAACAGACTGCTTGAGCATAGACATCTGCATGGGGGGGAAATGCTGTTTACTATTCAGACAAACGGGAGATTTGACTTACTTTTCATTGTCATAATAAAGCTTCCCGATAGCCCAGGCAACAATGATTGGAAACGGAATGCCTGCAAGCAAAATCCATGTTAATTCCCTTGCCCTTTTAATTAAATCACCTGGTTTAATTGCATAGAAAGGGATAATTATTTGTAGCTTTTGCTAAGCAGGGCATGAACATATTTCTTTACGAAAGCCTCAGCCGGGGAGTATTAATTTCTACTGCCAATAAGATTGCTTGGTTCTGCCTGTTACAGTGCATTCAAATCCAGAGAAAAGCTTAAAATCTATTAATTTTGATCCAAACATATGCAATGATATTTAATTTATATATATATATATATATATTTGGCATAAATAAGAGAAAATGTGCAGCTATATTCTACAAACCTTTTGACAGCAGAAAGGGGAACAAATCTGGGAACTCACATCAATAATGTAGCACTGCTCCAGTTTTGGCTGTAAAGCTGAGTGCAAATTTGTAACACTTTTGGAATATGGGTTTTATATTTTAGTCCCGTAGAAGATGAGAGGCTTTTTAAAGTGAACAAAGTTGTTCGGGTGCCGTCCTGAATTTCAGGAAGAGGCCTTCTGCAAAAAGATCTGCATCTTTCCAAAATATGGGACACTGGAGAACATTTGCAAATAAAGGCCTAAACCACATGCAAAACTCCAACCAATCCATGAGCAGCAGGTGACATAATTGCACCATATTTTATTGCCGGAGGTCACTTTCTACCACTTATAAATGAAAAACACAAGGTTAATTCACAGGCGGTGAATATTTTGATTTCTCCCGGCCAGAGGGCGACTGTTATTGCAGAGTTAGGGCTCAACTCACACCATCCAATGCAGATGAACATCCACTTGCGCAGTTTGTCCGTGGAGTAGGTGAGGACGATGGCGGTGTGGAGGTAGCATCCCTCTCCGAACATCCAGAAGAAATTCGTCACGTGGAAGTAATTGTATGCAGCTGTGACCAGTCGACACCAGATCTGAAAAACACATACAAAACACCACGTTTGAAGAGGTGTCACTTCCCTTTTACATTACAACAGTGCCTCGAGGGGGTATTATTCTCATACAGACAAAGGCAAACCTAGAGAGTTATAATAGCCCTTCTGTAGATGGACAGTCGGGGGTGGAGGTGATGCAGAGGAGTGGCACTCCTTGCAGTTAATAGAAAAATAAAATAGGTCCTTTAGAAGGCAGGAGCAGATCTATAAAAGCACCTCTGTTATTGGAAAAGGTAGTCAGTGAAAGAAGCCATGCTGTCGCAAATTACCAAAGGCCCGCCTTGCATTTCTCCTAAAGGCAATGTTCCCCTTGTTTTTTAATGACACATTTAAGGGGGTGTTTTCAGGATCACATTCATTATCCCACTAGGACTTATCCGCCGCCCGCTATGGTTCGATGTGTGTACTGAGAGTAATTGTTATCAAGATACGATTGCATGTGAGAAGGAATGGCCTCTCTGACAGTCAGCCTGCAAGGGATAGAGATTCTCTTTGGGAGAGAATGTGTTTCTCCTGTTGCATGGCTCTCCAGACATGTTGTAAAACTGTGTGCCTTACGATCTCTTACCATATGTTAAAACACTACATGTGGTAGAGCTGCCTCAGTTGCTACCAAGCAAGAGCAAAGATGCTTCTCTCCCAAGTACCACTGTGCAGAATGAGCTAAGAATGCCTGGTGTCACTACATTGACCTTGTGTTGCAGTGGCCATGTTGTGCAGCATTCATCAGGGACTTGGAAGTGGGACTCTGATGGATGTCTGAAGCCGTACATTTCCCAACTGATATACACAGCTGAAGAAAACTGTCACATTGAGATGGTGATGGATCTGCACGCTTTCCCTTGGAACAGAAACATTTGTTCGAGTCCACAGTGCATCCCAAAAGGCAATGCTGTGTGCTGTGTCCTTCTCATAGCAGGAGAAGTGAGTTTGGGAATAATAGAATAGCAATTGGGATAGCATAATGTTTGGCTCAAACCCCAAAGCAGCATTTGCAGTCTCTCCCTGGATTGCTCTCAAAGATAATACATTTGATGGCTGGGGTGGTAAGAACTACAGAAACTATTACTATGGCACCAGATTTGTGTTAATTTGCGGTTTTAGAAATACGCCAGTTTGTGGTTTGTGGAAATGCTTCTTTCTCTTTCTGTGTTAATGCTGTTGTATTGATTTGGAAAGGAGATATCTTCTAAAAGGACCTGGTTCTGAATTGTCCATGCTGTGGACTATTGTGCCCAAGGACTTCTGTCCCTGGAGACAAGCACTGTGAAAGTAAGTGTCCTCCTGATTTTGACCACAACACTGAGAGTGCTGCTGGCTCTGAAAGAAGAACTATGCCTTTGGGAATCAGACCTCTTAAAGGGTGAATCAGGTGCTCAGAATGCTTTCTGAATCAAGCACAAAGAGAGAGAGAGAGAGAGAGAGAGGAAAAAAATCGTTTTTGAAGTTTCTTGGATGCAGTTGCGCATTGTGCGGCCTAGAACAGACCACAGCATTTCAACAAACTTCAAAGTCGTCTGTATTCAACCAAACTGCTTTCTTTCATTTTTCCAAAACCAAACAAACAAAACCTTGTTATTCTCTGTTGCTTCTCCTATCTGTCCTCGCCTCTCAAACAGTACCGGCCAGGGACACTTATGTAAGCAGTGGGATGAGTCTAAAGTTTCGGTCAACAGATTTTGTTTACCACTGTAGAGATACACTCTGCCTTCACACAGAAATAAATAAAGAATAAGGGTACAGTAAACAGGAGGCCATTTATAATTTGTCAGAGCAGCTGTTTCATAACTACTTGATTAGATGCAAAATAACCTGAAAAACACACACACATAAAACAGCTGTTTACCATACAGGGCCTAGAATAGTGCATCTGGTAAAAGCCTCCACACAGTGTATAAGATGTGCCCATTCGAGTCCTATTGCTATTGATGACTTTAGCTGGGACTTCACAGGGGGCAGTGCACCAAAAGCCAAGTGTTGCCGAATCCCATGTGGGTGGAATTCAGCTGGGCAACCCTCACTCTACACAAGCGTCTCCCGGTGGCTTCTCGGGCACCGGCAGGTTCTGATTTCCAGAGGTTCCAGCTGCATCAGATCCTCCAAATTGGCGGTATAACTATGATGTGGGCGCCTTGTGCTTACAGTGTAAAAACAAAGCGTATGGCTTTGACAAATGGTGTTTCTGAATATAAATATTTTATGTGCAATGTTTCCATGAGCAATGACATTCTGGTCTCTGCAGATTGGAGAAAAGGCCAGAACAGACATCAGCGCATGCAATTATCCGGAAAAGACAATCCCCTTACTGTGCGTTCTGCTCACATCACAGTTGTTTCCCTATACAAAGACTGCATCGCTGCATTATAATACACATTTGGCCAGATTGGGTGACACAGTTTATTTGTGAGATAATGGCCCCCGCCGATCGGTGACCTCATTGACAGTGATAGCTGATTGGGTGAGAGCCCACAGAAAGAAGACGTCTTAGTCAGCACTAGCATTGACTATTCCTATTTCATCGAATCTTTCAAGGATCTTACGATTAGTCTGAAATGAGCAACTTCCTATCAAATGAAGCTGGCGTTAGAATAATGCAACTTCAAACCCTGATGTTGGATCATGCATGTTTTCATGTATCATACATAAACAGGAATAGACCTTACATTTGATCTCCTTTCTGAGAAACTTTTTCAGGACACTGTACTCGTATACAGAAGAAAACTGTACACTTTAATGTATGGCATAAAAAAACAAGTCTCCTAAATCTTTTGTCTTCTCTTAAACAAAACTTCCATCGTGATTTGAAAGATGTATTTATCATATAAACCAGTTTATCTGCAATTAAATGTATGTATTTAAATGATTGTGCTTAGTATTGCTAATTGTTTATGATACTGCTTGTGTCTATGCTATTATATTTCCTCACTACTTGATACAAATTTTATATTCTGTTTAAATATTTTTGTAATATAAATATCAAGTAATAATATATTTCAATCCCATTTAAATTATGCAGTAAAACTATTATTTTAAAGAGTTAAATCTGAATCTCTAGGCCGTTTATCAGATAAAATAATCAATTTAGAACCATTTCAAGAATTTAAAGCTTTATGATATCCATAAAAAAGACGTGCTTTTCTTGGGCTGGACATGTCACTGCTGGTTGCCAAAGTCTTCAATTACAAATTCCTCTGCCTCGGCTGCTTTTGTTCTGATCTAGTCCCAGCTTCAGATGTAATTGCCTAGGGAGTTGTGTGATACTCCTGCAACAGCACTTGCCTGTACTGTTTGTGCCGGGGTTTGTCTTCATGTCTCCCATGCATATATGAAGCACTAAACAGAATTATTTAATGATTGACAAAAATGTACATAATTACAGATTATTATTATTTTTTAATAAAAATCCTTTTCTTATGCCCATTAACATAACTCCAAAAGAAAGGAAATATCGCTATCCCAAGAATTGACGATATGACAGATATATAATGGGATATAAAGTAGAAGTAAAATCCAAGTGCGATAAGGCTGAAACCTGTCAGTAAACCTACATAAAACAAACAAATGCACTGATGTCTAATGTGTGACATCTAGTGCACACTTTCAGGTGCATTTGCAAGTAGTCAGGATTATATATTTAGGTTTTAAAAAGCTGATGATCAAATGGATTTAAACCTCTAACTGAAGACTATGTTATCTTTAAGTGTTATAGCAGTCTGTTAACCTGTTGGCTAGGCTCACAGTACCGCAGGCCTGGATTAAACCAGATCTGTCCGCCACCAACATCACATTCCACACACAGCATTTAAAAGCGAAAAAGTCTGATACACAAAGCAGTCTCTCGATACAGTGACAAACTTTGGAATTAATGAATTGATAATCAATTTAAAGACAATTCATGTACTATTTTATTTCTGTTTTATTTGGAAAAAATAAATAAAATAGTCCATTGCTTCCAATCTTGTCACTTTGAACAGTGCAGATATCATTCTATGGGCTGAGTCACACCGTGTGTGAGTGGCCGTGACTGTAGCTGTGCGTGATAATCACAGAACTTACCACGTTGCTTTCATGCACCTCTGGGTTCATAGTCAGCTGGACCACAAACCAGGTGGCATTGCGAAGAATGAAAGCGCTGATTAAATTCCAGTGGATTATGTTTCTCAGGCATCGGATGCTCCTGTCAAGAAGAGAAAGTGCCACAAAAATTAAATGCTTAGGAAGAGAAAACAATAATAAAATAATCAAAAGCTTACAAATTTTCACAAGATGTTTATTTTCAAGGGGTGAACGAACTTTAATCTGTTACTTTCCCCCCTCTGTGTCCTAGGTGCATTACAGACACTTATAATTCCTTGGAAGTATTACCATTGAATATGCCCTTCTAAGCATGTAAAAATTAATTTATTTGAAACTGCCATCCCATTAGTCATTTATGCGCTATTCATAGATATCTTGATCTTTAAAATCTTGCTTTCCCCTTTTATGATTCACATCAAAAACTGATTTCATGCCAAAAATGCTAAATACTTTCTTTCACCTTGAATCATACTATACTGTTCATATTGGCATTGATATTAAATTCTTGTAAACTTCTGAGATCAGCAAGGGAGAGATTACTTTTTAATCCTCAAGTGATTGGAACAGATTACTTGCAGGCTTCTGAACTAGCAACACTTTGAATGTATTTAAAATCAGAAGTGCACATATCCTCTCCAGAAAAAAGTATTTGATCCCCTGCTGATTTTGTACGTTTGCCCACTGACAAAAAAATGATTAGTCTAGAATTTTAATGGTAGGTGTATTTTAACAGTAAGAGACAGAATAACAACACAAAAATCCAGAAAAACGCATTTCAAAAAAGTTATAAATTGATTTGCATGTTAATGAGTGAAATAAGTATTTGACCCCTTCGACTTAGTACTTGGTGGCAAAACCCTTGTTGGTAATCACAGAGGTCAGACGTTTCTTGTAGTTGGCCACCAGGTTTGCACACATCTCAGGAGGGATTTTGTCCCACTCCTCTTTGCAGATCCTCTCCAAGTCATTAAGGTTTCGAGGCTGACGTTTGGCAACTCAAACCTTCAGCTCCCTCCACAGATTTTCTATGGGATTAAGGTCTGGAGACTGGCTAGGCCACTGCAGGACCTTAATGTGCTTCTTCTTGAGCCACTCCTTTGTTGCCTTGGCTGTGTGTTTTGGGTCATTGTCATGCTGGAATACCCATCCACGAATCATTTTCAATGCCCTGGCTGAGGGAAGGAGGTTCTCACCCAAGATTTGACGGTACATGGCCCCGTCCATCGTTCCTTTGATGCGGTGCAGTTGTCCTGTCCCCTTAGCAGAAAAACACCCCCAAAGCATAATGTTTCCACCTCCATGTTTGACGGTGGGGATGGTGTTCTTGGGGTCATTCCTCCTCCTCCAAACACAGCGAGTTGAGTTGATGCCAAAGAGCTCGATTTTGGTCTCATCTGACCACAACACATTCACCCAGTTCTCCTCTGAATCATTCAGATGTTCATTGGCAAACTTCAGACGGGCCTGTAGATGTGCTTTCTTGAGCAGGGGGACCTTGCGGACGCTGCAGGATTTCAGTCCTTCACGGCTTAGTGTGTTACCAATTGTGTTCTTGGTGACTATGGTCCCAGCTGCCTTGAGATCATTAACAAGATCCTCCCGTGTAGTTCTGGGCTGATTCCTCACCGTTCTCATGATCATTGAAACTCCACGAGGTGAGATCTTGCCTGGAGCCCCAGACCGAGGGAGACTGACAGTTATTTTGTGTTTCTTCCATTTGCGAATAATCGCACCACCTGTTGTCACCTTCTCACCAAGCTGCTTGGCGATGGTCTTGTAGCCCATTCCAGCCTTGTGTAGGTCTACAATCTTGTCCCTGACATCCTTGGACAGCTCTTTGGTCTTGGCCATGGTGGAGAGTTTGGAATCTGATTGATTGATTGCTTCTGTGGACAGGTGTCTTTTATACAGGTCACGAGCTGAGATTAGGAGCACTCCCTTAAAGAGAGAGCTGTATAAAAGACACCTGGGAGCCAGAAATCTTGCTGATTGATAGGGGATCAAATACTTATTTCACTCATTAACATGCAAATCAATTTATAACTTTTTTGAAATGCGTTTTTCTGGATTTTTTTGTTGTTATTCTGTCCCTCACTGTTAAAATACACAGATAGACTGATCATTTCTTTGTCAGTGGGCAAACGTACAAAATCAGCAGGGGATCAAATACTTTTTTCCCACACTGTAGCTGCTAAAAGGATTTTTTAAAGCATTGTTCTTAATTACGTGAATCTTTATTCATTTTATTTATTCATCATTTCATTTTTGAATGTAAACTTATCACAGAATGTGTCCTTGGTTAGGTATAATTTTAAATAGTGTTTTTACTTAAATAATCTTCCAGTAACAAGATTGTTTCCCATTTCAAGTCAATTCTTTATTAAATCTAACAGAATAATACATATATTTTCAATAGAAACCATACATCAAGCTCCGCTTGTAAATACAAGGTTAAGGGATCTCATTAAATGATGGAAATTAGTTTTCTATGAGCTATACATTGTATAAGAGAACATCCTAATATTAAGAGCATCAAAGCAGTTCTTTGATTTGTTTTTCTTTGTTTGAATTGACTACCAAATAACAACGTGGCTTTGAAAAGCATGAGGGACCATAATTGAAGTGCTGAACGGATTTTTCCATCTTGTAATTTATTTTTATATTAGCCTTACATTTTGTTCTCCCTCATTACAATGCGTAAAGCATCACAAGATGCTAAAGGAATTGAAGATACTTGTTAATGGCTCTTTCCTCAGACCCTAAGCAGAAGGATACAGATTGTGGCGTAGGTAGAGCAAATTGGGAAAGTTTGCTTGAATTCTCAGGTTGACTTCTTACTCCAGAAGATGTGGGGAAGCCATATTGACTCAGACGCTTCAAATCTGCCAACCATCAGCTGATCAGAAAAGATAGTCTCGCTCTTCCCCAGAGGTCAGCACTGATCTGAATCAAGATGGGGGACACACACCCTGGATGATTTGATTTGGTTCTTAGAACAAAATGTCAAATACATCATTCTGCAAAATCGTGCATCTGTAAGACCCCAATGCTAGGCGCTACAAATAAAAGTAATGTCCTATGTTGATAAAAATGTCTGCATTCTACTTCCAGGGCTTTGTCTGAGGGATGGTTCTTTATATCTATACCTAACAGAGATCTATGGAGACGCTCACAGCAAAGGCACAAAAGGGTTGATTCGTCTGAACACCTGATGCTAGGCTACCTCAGAAGGCGCTGTCATGGGGTTCAGTTCAAACGGTTCAAGGAGCCCCTCGAGGCACATGGAAGAAGGATGCTCATAACAGGAAGGAGTTGTGAATCGATGACTCATAGTGGCAGAGTTTCGTACTAAAATTCCAGCAAAATAACTGCATTTATTTGAAGTGAGTCCAGTGAACAGAACCACCCTTGGGCCAAACCAGCATACAATGCACTGAGAGTAGGAAAACCTTCAAGAAGCTGCTTCCACAACTAAAAAGTGATGGACCATGGATTATACACTGTAATGGACAACCATCATTATCAACGTCCTAATCACGCTCGGGTCTGCGTTGCCCATGTGTAAACACAGCAAAGGAATACTCCTTCCACCAAACAGCAAGTGAGCGGAAAACAATCACAAGAGCTTAACTTAATTTGAACACTAATAATAATAAAATATTTTTTTAAATAAAAATGTATATATATATATATATATATATATATATATATATATATATATATATATATATATATATATATACGAAAACAGTTTACTTAAACTTAATTGGTTTCTTTAACTCTTGAAATGAATCCAACCATATGAACCTCATTTCCAAGCAGGCTTCTTAAAATAAATAGCTTTCACTCAGGTTTTTAATTTAATTTCACCAGGATTCCCTGCTGTTCCACATTGAACACACATGGTTTGGTAACAAGTCACTTGTTTACCCAGGTGTAATGCTAATCGCTCCAGTTGTACCGGGACAACGGAGAGCCAATTTCTGGAGCCAGAGAGAAGAACAGTCTGTCTCCGGGGGGGGGCTTGGCAGTGTGCAGCTGATGCAGCTCATCTGCTTTCCATGGCGTCTCACTCACACAGTCACTACAGTACACCACTGGAAGCCACTGACATCGTTGGCAGTGGACCACAGACAAAAAGCAGTGATCTGCATATATATATATATTTCCCTCCGGGGGCCAAGGATGCTGGCCCAGTACAGGAAATAGCAGGCCAATTAAATAGAAATGCTTTGTGCCAGGACATGGCAAAAGAAACATGCACAGTATAGATCAAGTAAAATACAAAGAAAACCTATAAGAACCCTACACTGCCAACCCCCCCCTTCCCCGGAAACATACTGTTCTTCTCTCTGGCTTCAAAAATTGGCACACCCTGGTGTCTCATTCCTAACCGTAGCGTATGCATTCCACATAACATAACGGCTTTCTCTGAAAATGCTTTGATATTTATATAATGCAACATGTTAATATGCATATGTTACTTTCCGTAGTACAATTTCGTCTGAAAGAGTGAAAATTACAGAAAAACCCTGTGAAAGTTTGTACTCATTCCAGGCTACTCCTAAACACCTTGTAGCAAAACTCCAGTTTTTACAGTGTCCTGTATGAAAACTGGTACCACAGTACGCAAAACCTGATAACAAAACTGTACGGATGCGTTTGTATACTTTAGGTGGATTTTTTTGTCTGGGTCATAAAGAAGATCTTAAGACCTTAATAAGTCACAGATCCACGAACATAGAGTGTGAGAATCTGATCTAGTCACTGAGCCATTAATTTTTCACTCTGTGGGAATAGGTATTTGTATGGGTTTCACATACAAGCGCTGGTGTGTTCATTCCAGAGAAGGATTTGCCAGGCTTTTTGGTTATGTCTCTTTTTTCATTCCAGGAGACTAACACGGTTCACTACAGCTTGTGCTCTGTCTTTCTCTCTGACCCATCCTCTTTTATTCTCTCGGTCAAGGACATTTTCCCGCTTGGAAGTAATACAGATCATGCTCAACCTAGCGTTAAACGGGGGCAATGCTCGCCTCAGTGGTGGCCAGGTGAGGAGACCAAACCACACTGAAGAGTTGGCCCATAATGGCCTTGGCTTCTTCCTCTGAACTGAACCCCTGGATATCACAGACAGCAGTGTTTATTTACCACTGAGCAAGAGGGATCTGTGCACAGTATCTCAGGAGTGGATACAAGTCTGGAATAAATTAATCTTATACTTATTTTAATTGTGCATTACCAAACATTTGGAGTGAAAGAGATCCTATAGGATAGGTGGAGGTTAATGCTGACGACAATGATGACAACAACAACAACAACAACAAGAAAATAAATAAAAGGGGAAGGTCTTATTTAATTATATAACAGGAGAATGTAAAATGTGTGGCGATATTGCAAAATTGTAATTCAACAAAGCAAACAGCCTGAGTGCAGTGTTGTTGGATCATTCCTGAGTGGGGGCTACTGATACTGGGTAATTTAACTAGATTGCACCAGTAAAAAAACTCTGTAAATGGGTAATTGTACGTACCAATAATGTGATATATTGTAGGTTGCCCTGGATAAGGGCGTCTACTAAGAAATAATTATAATAATCAGGACTGGAATCTGACCACACCTGACCCCTTCAGATGAGTGGATAGCTGTTTGATTCCCACATTGTCTCCATTCCCTCCTGGGCTCTGCTGGCTGCTGAACAGCTCATGCTGTTCTTGAAAGCAGTCAATACAAAAGCAAAAGCTTGCATCAGTGCAGTGTAGTCATTTTATGTTGTGTAGTTGATATGAATAATTATTCATAATAAAAGTGTTTTAGTTACTTTCAAGTTTAAATTAAATATGGCAAAGTATAGTCACATGATTTAAAAAAAAAAATGAAATAGGTCCGGATGCAGTGACTGCAACGAAGAAAAACCTAATTATTATTAAAAAAAAAAAGTGCAAAGAGCTGAACAAAAGTATGAGTATTCAAGTAGAATAATACAGATTTTGCAGTTAGCAGGTGTACTTCGAAGGACTTTTTTCCTTTTTCTTTTTTTACTTTCACATTTTCTTCCCTCAAGAAGCTCATCAGACACCTTTTCCTTGACGTGACCTGCTTAGTACTTGACAATAGCTTAGCAAAGATGTAGTGGTGAATACATACATACATTTGAATAATAACACAGCCTTCCCGTAAGCAATCTGAACAGAGATAGATTTACCAAAACGAAACAAAAATACCCCCAGCAAAAGCCATTATCCTGAAAAAAACAAAACCTCACACACTGACTGCTGTGTGCTCCACGGTCGAATGCTGTGTTTTGGCAAAGGCCTGCTGACACAGAAAAAAAATGGCAGTGGACCACATTACTGTTATAACCAGCCGGCATGTCAGAGTCGACTCGACACTGTCTCATAAACCCTGCTCCTCTTTATGAATGACCTCATTACTGAAGCCTTCGTGTTTGCTTTGCTGTCCCCGCTGGTCAGGGTGACTCTAAAATAGAAACTCACACTCCTATCAGTTAATCTTTTTGAAAAGAGGGACCCGTGAAGCACTCCACAACCCGACCTTGCTAATTTGGCCTGGACGGTCACTTTGGAGCTGGGGTTGCTGATGCATTAATGCTCTTCCCATCTCCCTGGCTACATGGCTATGGCGCTGACTAAACAAGGATGCTGAAGTTACTATCCTCTGGGTCAGAGACATTTTGTAGTCTGACTAATGTTTCAGCTTTCTGTACAAGTTGTACATATTTTGTAGATGGTGTATTTATGTATTAGTTAGTTCTTTTTATGACCCACTTTGTAAATACTCTATGTTCTACTGTGGGAACTACACTGTAAATTTGTCTTTGAAGCAGATTTTTTTCCAATCAAGTTTACGTAGTAATGAGGGTTTAAAAAAAACAACAAAAAAACAAAAACATGAACTCCTAAGGTCGCAATAAAAAACCTAACCTTCTCATGAGGACTTAATCAGAGAAGAAAATTAAGTTTCTGCTGCTCTGTGAGGCCCCGCCACACTCCCCCTGCACACCACTGCCGAGATCTTGATTCCTTCCAATGAAAAACACTCTTCTGCTGTGGGGTCTGCTGTACTGCTAGGTCGTAATTGCCCACTGGTGTGCTCATGCTATTGTACGTGTCAATCTCGCGGCTGGAGGCTGGAGACTTGGCTGTGGCTCGCCATCTCAAGCAGGGTCCATGTGCTGTGAAATTCTGGTGCCTTTCAGCAGTTGAAATGTCCAAGCCCATTCCCAAAACATGGGGATTCTGAAATGACTACATAGCATTAAAAAGCTTGGCGAATCCTTGAAGTAACTATATGCACTGGTTAGGACTTTGTGACCAGAGTATAATGTGCCTCTTCCAACTTTCCTTTTCCCCGAAGCACATTAAGCTTGTAAGAATTGTGGGTGAACTGAGGGAAAAGCCTACATTGGCACTGACACAATAATTGCATAAAAATAATAGAGACTAATAGAGATTAATGCCAGCAAGAAGCATACAAAGTTCTGGACAAAATGATTACCAGGTCAGTGACTATTAATTTACCTCAGAGGTGAAAGGGATGTATTCAGACTATTTACTTGGTAAAGTGTCTGGATAAAAAAAGAAAAGAAATGGTGATATGAAATGATATTGCATGAAACAATTTGAGGAGGATGGTGGATGACTGATACTCACAGCAGCTGCTCCTGAACGTAATGTTATTAGCTTTTGCACATACCTCTTCTGTCTGTCTTTACACTGCCACGTAATACTCCTTTCTGCAATACAATCTTCAATAAAACAATCCAGGCAATTTCTTAAGGAAGATTAAAGCAAATGAGAATGCTGTGATGTTATGGAAGATGCCAGTTTGAAAACCTGCTTTGAATGGAGCCTAAACGTCTACAGATAACATTTTTTTTAAAAGTGAGATTCCATACTTTCAAGTACAGCTCAATTAAATCTCCTGCCAAGACTGTTCTAGACGCAGATTATCCTTAGATAATCTTCTCTTGGCAATCCTTATTACTATACCTTCAGATCCTGTGCATCTAACCAATTGATTTCATTCACTTTCAATAACAAACTGCTAAGCAACTGAACCGTACATTGGTCGCCTGAATGCATCCTGCCACCACAGAAAGAAGTGAAGCAGAATAAGATGCATCGCCAAACTAGGCTGACGCAGTGCATTCGCTTCTGGGTTCCTCTACATACACTGACTTTTGTTTCTTTTGATGGGGATGGTGGTAGTAGCACAATCAGTCAAAGCTGAAAGCTGGCAGGAGAAATTATATATATATATATATATATATATATATACACTCACCTAAAGGATTATTAGGAACACCATACTAATACTGTGTTTGACCCCCTTTCGCCTTCAGAACTGCCTTAATTCTACGTGGCATTGATTCAACAAGGTGATTAAAGCATTCTTTAGAAATGTTGGCCCATATTGATAGGATAGCATCTTGCAGTTGATGGAGATTAGTGGGATGCACATCCAGGGCACGAAGCTCCCGTTCCACCACATCCCAAAGATGCTCTATTGGGTTGAGATCTGGTGACTGTGGGGGCCAGTTTAGTACAGTGAACTCATTGTCATGTTCAAGAAACCAATTTGAAATGATTCGACCTTTGTGACATGGTGCATTATCCTGCTGGAAGTAGCCATCAGAGGATGGGTACATGGTGGTCATAAAGGGATGGACATGGTCAGAAACAATGCTCAGGTAGGCCGTGGCATTTAAATGATGCCCAATTGGCACTAAGGGGCCTAAAGTGTGCCAAGAAAACATCCCCCACACCATTACACCACCACCACCAGCCTGCACAGTGGTAACAAGGCATGATGGATCCATGTTCTCATTCTGTTTACGCCAAATTCTGACTCTACCATCTGAATGTCTCAACAGAAATCGAGACTCATCAGACCAGGCAACATTTTTCCAGTCTTCAACTGTCCAATTTTGGTGAGCTTGTGCAAATTGTAGCCTCTTTTTCCTATTTGTAGTGGAGATGAGTGGTACCCGGTGGGGTCTTCTGCTGTTGTAGCCCATCCGCCTCAAGGTTGTACGTGTTGTGGCTTCACAAATGCTTTGCTGCATACCTCGGTTGTAACGAGTGGTTATTTCAGTCAAAGTTGCTCTTCTATCAGCTTGAATCAGTCGGCCCATTCTCCTCTGACCTCTAGCATCAACAAGGCATTTTCGCCCACAGGACTGCCGCATACTGGATGTTTTTCCCTTTTCACACCATTCTTTGTAACCCTAGAAATGGTTGTGCGTGAAAATCCCAGTAACTGAGCAGATTGTGAAATACTCAGACCGGCCCGTCTGGCACCAACAACCATGCCACGCTCAAAATTGCTTAAATCACCTTTCTTTCCCATTCAGACATTCAGTTTGGAGTTCAGGAGATTGTCTTGACCAGGACCACACCCCTAAATGCATTGAAGCAACTGCCATGTGATTGGTTGGTTAGATAATTGCATTAATGAGAAATTGAACAGGTGTTCCTAATAATCCTTTAGGTGAGTGTATATATATATATATTAGGGCTGTGCGATATGACGATATATATCGTATGACTATATAAAAACGTCTATCGTTTCATATTATGCTATATCGTTTATATCGTAGTGTCGCAAATTGCAATCTTTACGGCAGTATTTTTCGTCATTAGGACGCTTTGCGTTCTTCCGGTTCTTCCACACGTGTCGGATGCGGCAAGAAATGAGCATCAGAAACACAGACACACATGAGCAGAGAGACCCGACACACAATAACCAACACAACCAAGAGATACTTTAGTGCGCAAGCGCACACGCTGCGCCCCGCTCTCGTCGCCGGGCTGAACTCGATCTGCAGGCACCCCCACCCCCGCTAATTTAGACTGATATCATTTGTATAAAATTAATAATAACGTTTGTTTCCATTTCAATAAATTGGAAAGCAATGCAAACACATGCAGAAAGTATCATTTTATTTTTATTAAGATGGTGAAGTGGTTCAACATTAACTATTTCTAGCAGATGTTAATGCGCCACTATAAACCCGGCTGTGCTAAATCTCCCTGAATCTGGACCTTTACAGCGCATGTGTTGCGTGATCACTATTACTGGTGTTATTGTTGTTATGTGACAGTAAATCATACTGTGTATATGCATATATGTGCTCTGAGGAAGATCACTTTTTTTCTAATAAATAATTTTTGAGACATCGGTGAATATGGACTGTTTTTAGACGGGAGCTGCTGTACCATCCTAATATAATACGGATAATTGTTCTATATAAAATCCCTGGGATAAGGCACCCCGCATTTAAGATTTATTAAAACTATTGTAACGCCAGCTATTTTTAAACTTATGTATATATGTATATACATTTTTAAACTTATGTGTGTATATACACACACACACACGTATATTTATCCCATAACAACATAACACATGTAATAGTAGTCACACAACACTTGCCCTGTAATGTGTTGCATTCTGCATATATTTACCATGACAGCCTGCATGTAGTATTTGTTAGTTTTGCTTATTGAAGGATTAACGAAATACTTGTAGTTTGAATGTCTGAAGTTTGAAAACAAGAAATATCGATATATATCGTGTATTGCCCAAACTTCTAAAAATATCGAGATATTATTTTTAAGTCATATCGCCCAGCCCTATATATATATATATATATATATATATATATATATATATAAAGGTAATATTGATTAAAACAAATGTGGAAACTATACATAACAGCTGATTTTCTCTTTTTGTGGGGTCTCTTGTGTATTTGGATTGCAATGCCTCTAGTTGCCCTATTTTATTTTTAACCTGGGAACATTGGTATCTGTATATAAGCATTCTGTAATGAAATAAATGCGAATCGGTTTAACTTCTGCAGGAAGCATTGGGGGCATGTGAAAACTTTATGGCCCAATTTCTGTGTGCAAAAGAAATCCTACTCCTACTGACAAGGAAAAAAAAGGATTACAAATGAGCGCTAAAAGGTTCTCCATTAAAATGCATTTGTACAACTTTACCTAAGGCTTATGGTATAATTACAGGCTCCGAGGCCAGCAGCAGCTGTCTTTATCAATAAGTTTGTAATACAATGCAGCACTGGCGCTTTCAGTGCATGCCGACAGAAGTCCTTGAGAAGCACACCAGGGCAAATACAACAAGAAGCTTTATATAAAACAATCCCATAGTGCTTAGTCAAGTGTCCATAATTTTAACCTATATTCGATTAGATACAGAATGCATGTTCCTTGTCAGCACTTGGCAGATCAATTTATGTGCTTATAGGTGGTGACACTGAGTTACTTACATGCTTTCAGAGGAGGTCTAGTGCCTAACTGAATTACACAGGTCTGAAGTGGGATTTTTTTACAATCCATGTAGCAAAAAAGACAACAGAGGGTGTGTTTCTGTTTGTAACAACAGTAGCGGTATTTTTCTGACTGACACCATCTTTCACAGCCCATTAGGTTTTTACACCTCAGCTCAGCTATTGAAATGCCTGACAGATCAACTATTTTCTTTTCTTTAATTTTCTTTCTCTGCCGTGAAATCAAGATGGGTTAAGCTAGGCACCACTGAGAAGAGTTTGAGATTAAACTGGTCCCAAGATAAAATAATAAAATATCTTTCTTTAATTGTATTCACCATCTTGAATCAAAGCCCACCTGGAGAGCACTTAAAAAAAACATTTGAATGTATTGCATATTAAGTGCAAAAATTAAAAAGCTATGAAAATAGAAACAGTACACAGTTGTTGTTTATTTTTTTTAAAGGAGATTTTCTGGCAACAAGCATACATACAAAACAAAGAAACACAAGTCTGTACTTGTGAAATAGGTTTAGCCAGAAAAACGTTTGGGTTCTTCAGTAGATTCCTGGAAGAAGTGACCGAGTTGCTTTACAGTGTAATGAAACACCTCTGACGGGATACAGGGAACGGAAATCACAAGAACCTCAATGGCACTTCCCTCCCCTTCCCTTGCCACCCCTTTAAGGGTTTCCTTATAGAGTTAAGAACACTTTTCACATTCATTGTTTTATACTTCAATTTCAACCAACTGCCAAATACCACCATGCTGGCTGCACTGAGAGTTTTCCGGTCAGGATGATCAGGTCGCAAGAAGGGTTAGGGTCTTACCTTAACCGCATGAAAAGGACAAAGGCCACAAGGAGAGCCCCAAGCGAGATGCAGTGGCCCAGGTAATTTATGATCACGGCAATATGGTAGTGAAGCTTGCTCTTTTTCTAGAGAGAAAATAAAAAGACAACACACACTAAGAAGCCATGTACCAAATGCCAACGTAACTCCCACCAACAAAAGAAAACATTTAAACCGTCAAACAAACAAAAAAAACTTTTATCAGATCCCTGGCTTTGCTCGAATCCCTCATCATTCAGTTTATTTTTCAGGAATTTAATAAGTCTTCAAAAAAAGCATGTGTTGCATCATTTAAACTGAGCCGATTTGCATGTAGTCTGAATCATGTCTGATGGTATTAAAGAAGATTGGAGGGGATGAAGCACTTACAGTGATGTCTAGTGACTAAATACATGACACAGAGACTTGACCTCCTTGTGATTTCATTAGTTGTGTGTTTTAATGACAACTGCTGTGGAGGCTTGATATGCAAATATAATACAAAAAAATACTACTACATGCTGTATAGACATCAGAGAGTGTTGTGACAAGATTGTTAGAGAGAAAAACAACTGAGAAGTAACTAATGATTAAATGTGCATATATATATATATATATATATATATATATATATATATATATATATATATTCTTTTTTTCCAGGAATATTAATATCTTCAGCCTGCATATGTATCTCTATAGAGGAAAGAGGTGGTGGGGTCAGGGTTTTTAACTATAGCTACTATAGCTTGGAAATGTTACCAATATATTTGATATGTGGGATGATTCTATATAAGATCAGCCTCCTTCTGACATGGTGCTGTTTCAAGTTAAGTCTACTTGCTGGCTTAACTGCATGGTCAAGTAATATAAATTAAACAATAGGGAAAAGGTGGAAAAAAAGTGTACATACATATTCATCAAAACAAAAAAACAAAGGCATAACACTATATCCAAAAGATTCATGGCCTTTGATCTGGGCCATCATATCAGTTCAGACAGGCCTTCATCAACTCACACAGACACTAATGGAGGATTAATTACTGCTATGCCCCACAATTAAACTTTGGCCATGATGACAGAGGCAATTTTCAAAACACGCGATGACTTGATCTGCTCTTGTTTGTTTTCTCCACTGAGGCTTCTGCCAATTTTTAATAGCTGAGCTGCTATTGAATCCGGGTTTGTACACAATGCCTTACTGTAGGAACATATTTCCGCTCCATCCGCTTGCAGGGGCATAACTGTCACAACTGATGTGTCTGCGTTGTGGAGTAAAACCCTGGGCAATGACCTGCACCCCAGCCTCACGGCCCAGGAACCGCCTGCTTGTCACGTAATGGCACGCTAAACGAACTATCAGCAACGGGGTTGTCATTGCTTTGATCAGAAGACTACAATTATCCAGTGTTATAAACCCACACAACCCACTTGCTACATCTGCCACTAATTGTCTCATGTGAAACACCAACCGCAATCGCTAAGAAACTCAGTGCAGGACTGTGATTGTGCCAGGAATACATTAATGTAACTTCAGACTAAAGAGAAAACTTGGTCGCTTGGATAAGGTCCAGATAAGGAGGAAACTCTTCACGCCGGTTGTGTGGTAAAGGGAGCCAGGAGACACACATTAGTCCGGTTTCCATCAAGTCTGTTTTTGTGATAAAAGTCCTGTCGAATAAAAAACGTAATGACAAGCTTGATGGAAACAGCAAATGTCGACTGAATTTTGCAAACATCGACCAAAAGTGTTTACATTCGACAAAAGTGGATTTTTCATAAGTCTATATGACAAATGTGACAAATGTCAGTGGAAACTGGTTTTACCAATTACAAATGCCTTGTCGAATAAGTTTGCAGTCATGTGATATGCAACTAAGTGCTTATGCAGGAAATGATGTCAACATATTTTTACATATTTTGTTTGCTACAAATCAGCTGGACAGACACACACCTCGGCATGGAAAATGGTTTGAAAGATTTCGCACAAAACGTGTTTGCTAAGTGGATATAGCTACTGACATGTTACATTACAACTCAACAAAGTCAGGAATACTGGGCTACTAACCTCATAACAAACAAATACTTCATTAACCTGCTGCTGGAAAACAATTTGGGACAAGCTGCAGTGGAGGGATAACAGTCTTTTAAGGTGTCCTCTGAGGACCATCTCTGGGCCCACGAAAGATGTCACACCAGTAGAGAAAGGAAAGGCAGATATATCCCATGACAGTCTTGTCCTACTTCCTGAGTGAGTGTGCCACATGCTGTTCCCTACAAACTAGAATCTGTTCAGGTTTGCTTGCACAATTGGTTTTTGAGAAAGGCAGACGAAATGGAGAGCAAAACGCTAACCTCGTGGAGAGAGAGAAAAAAGATAAAAGACCTCAAAGGTTGAATAATCCAGGTTACCTAGGGCTTCCTCCATTTATTTATTTATTTATTTATTTATTCTCTCAAAAGAGGAGGGGGGTCTTGTCATGAGCCTTGTCAAGCTGCATATTTTATTACTGGAGGCTTTCTTTGGAAAACAGGACACAGGAGATACTCAAAGCAGCCCTGTCGGCTCTGCTATCTCCTCTTTGCCCAGAGTAGGGTGACTGTTCTTTTGCAGCGTCGGTTGCACCAGACTCACATATCATACCTTTTTCCGGAATGCCACTTCAAGCAAATTTGCGGTTCCCAACTGACCATTTCAGTCCACTGGTGAATTTTTGCTTCTTGTGTCTCCTTGCTGAAATCATATGTACCGGGAGAGCTTCAAAGCTTTTCTTCATTACAGAGCAAAATGTGCTGCACTGGGACAAAAACTGCATTAATATGCGTTTCACCTAAAGACAAGTTGCAAAAAATATCATAAGTGGCTGGAGGAACTTTAGAGTTTCTAAGGAAAGATTACATTTCCGCACCAGAGGAAAAATAGCTTTGGAAGTCTGAGGGTGTATTTGATTGCATATCAGTTTCCTGTAATTCCTTGACACTTCATATTAAAAGAAAAGAGTTTTGTAACTGAACTGACTGTCTGCACAATTGTGCACGCAGGAAATGTATACAGTATACAGTCTGGTGTGGAATCCCAAACCCTCAGATAAGTTAATGGAAAAGTTTTAGAAACTTTTGGTACAAGTATCTCTCTAAGCTGTAATCTTTTAAGCTTCAGCACACGTCAGTCACACCCAGTTGCATTCGGCATCTTCTTCCTGGAAGATCAAGGATAGCTCTTGGGTGCAAAGTGCTTTCTTGTGTCTGGAAGTGCAGATATTCACTGCGAAGTAGGTGCTTAGGATATACTGCTTCACTGCTGTGTATAGATTAAAATGAGACTCCCAAGAAGAAGTAGGTCAAAACGCAAGCTTGAGTGACTCTCCAGTTCACTGACAAGCACCGATAGATGTGTAATACCCACTGAGAAGATGGAAATGTGGCTGTTCGCTAAGCTGGCAGAGTGATTGGAACCTTTTCCCCCATAATGCGTGTGCCAGATCTGCAAAGTGATGGCAACTGCTTTAACTTCTCTTTGTCACGGTGCGCACAGACGCAGACAACTTGTCTTCCTCCAGTGAACTTTTCAGAGGAAAAGACAAAAATAAAGAGTAATCTCGCTCCCCTTTATCTTACGCCCTGTCTCCTTCGATTGTATCAAGGCATAGTGACGGTACTCGGAAAGGTACTGAATAAATGGGCACATCTGTCTCTGAGGAAATGGTCTATGATGAACAAACACTGATATTAGACTTACTCAATGCTGGCCCAGGGAGACACGGAAGGTTACAGTTATCTAGTGAATTAGATCCAAATTCCTAATGCTTTTGGTTGAAATAACCCCCTGATTCAAATAAACCATGTCTCCTTCATTTATAAGAAGAAGAACAGAAGAAGATCCAATATCCAAGGCATTTTTTAAACTTGTCTGGCATTGCATACAATTCTAGATCTTTCCATATCCACGCACAGTAGTATGTATGCAAAGATTTGTTTTATTTTAAAATTATTTTTACAGTAAAAATGTCAGACACCACACTGAGGGCATGGAAGTAGAACTACAAATGAGAACTGAGGAGATGATTTTCTAGAATAAAAAAGCTTCTAATTATAGAATAGAAAAATGAAACACGTTTTATATGGTACAATAAAGTCTATGATGTTTAAATGGTCTAATTAAAAGTAACAGCCTCCAATTGTGCCAGGACTGCTGGAAACAGGTCAAGGCCAAGGAGGACGTAACACCATGAACTACAGCTATCCCTTTTTAAAGGAGCTGTCCAAAGTCTTGCCACTGCTCAGATGCCATAGAAATAAACGGGAAAAGGGAATGTAAAATGTGTGCTATCGATCTTCATTACACCCGCATGTTTGAGAAGTGCTGACAAGTGTTCAGCTGGTGTGGGTTTCATAAAAATGGGCTGTGATGCAGAGAAAACTCTTATGTGATTTCTTGTTTCAGGCTTCACACTATCTCTCGATATACACACAGGCAGAAACACACGCACACACACTACTGTGTCAGTTTAATTTTAGACACCTAATTATAATGCAAACCTTCCATACGACAAAACACACATAGACAACAGAACACAACAGAAAACAAGGGAAGAAAACTGAGACACATTAATGCATTTAAAAGCTCTTAATTTGGTATAACATTAAAATGGAATGATACCAGACAAACAAGCCTATTGTAAAATTCACAATTATCCACATCGCTAAGTAAAACAATGACACATTTTCTGATTTTTGAATTTCCTTTTTAAAATGTATTTTGAAATTGTTATTAAACAGCAACATTATTAGTTAATACAGATATGGCAATTAATTGAAACTTGGCCTCTATAAATATACCCAATGAAGTTAACTCAGCAGGAATGTATCCCTAACCATGAAGGATGTCTTATCTCTAACCCTAACCTGCACCACAATGTAACCCCTTTTGTCCCCGACTTCATTAAATATTGCAAAATTACCATCTCTGTAATCTTTCATTCTGAACTCTCATCAGTATCCCCAATTAAAATGTACCATTACCTAATTTGTATTTTATGTTATTATGCAAACTTTCCTTAAACATACAAAATGTTAATTTTAGCAATGACTTTGCCTTAAACCAACATAATACTGAGATTATGTATTCTGCACTGATTTTTCAGTATACATTAGGAGTCCCTGATTCTGTAAATAGCAATAAGCAGCATTTACTGCTGTAAATTGTAAAGACACTTCTGATGGCAGCCTTCATTACACCCAGGGAATTGGATCCTTAGTATCAGATCTGATAACACATTATAGATGTTACAGACAAAGATTATACTGAATATGTAATAAATTGTTGGGGTTTTAAATGTCCCATACATCTGAAAGTCTGGTGTTTAACTAGAAAATGTAGTGCTGTGCTAAACACAGAAGAACACCGCGTCGGTGTGGGTCAGGGGAGAGCACACAGATGCACGTATACCTCAGGCAATCATAGCTGAAATTCAGTTCACTGCCACTGTTTTTTGAGGCCGAGCTTGTTTGCCTTTCTTTCACTGGGAAATAAAAAGGATTACTGCAAACACAGAGCTGAGCCGCATTGCACTGGATTTATCCTGAGCTGCAAATGGGAATGTGTACGCATAAGTGAGGTGAATAATGTTGTATGACAGGGCTGTGACGGTTCTCTCAAAGGTTTTATCATTCTTATTTATTTTTCCATACAATTCTACAAATAAGTAGGTTCAAAAATGATAACAACTGCAAAATTAGATTCATGAGACAGGCTTTGAGTTTCCGGATCACTTGTTTGGAAAGTTAAGAAATTACAGTGAATTCCCTGAGTTGTTGTTTTCCTTTTTCTCATGTGGCAAGATGTGTTGGAAACTTGCTCATAGATTGTGTGGTAAAATTTCCCTTTTCTGTGATATACAGCTAATAGCTCTATAATGTTGTTTTGTTATGCGTGGATCGCAGAGGCAAGCCACATTTACACTCTATCTTGAAAGCTATACCTAGATAGATTAAATACATTTAATGTCTGTAACTTTATTAATTTGTGTCTCATTGTCCCATTATTAAAAGTAAATGGCGGTATAAGTAGAGTGTGGGACAGCAGTGTTTGACAGCTTGGTGTGGGACAGCATTGTGACCGGACCACCCAGGAATGTGACATGTCCTTAGATTTGAATCCAGATCCCTTGCACTTCTGCCAAATCACCTGATGTTATTATTGATATTATTATTATTAGTAGTAGTAGGAGTATTCATTGTTTCCACTTTATATTTTACATTTGTATTTCTTCATGCAGTCTTCATTGCTGTAGGGTGAATGAGTAAAACTGGAAATTGTGGCATAAATGTGAGCTAGACCATCCTTTCCGAATTATTGGAAAGAATATGAGGGGATGTTAATTTTTGTTCATGCCAGGCTGAATTTTTTGATGCAACTAAATAATCTTCCTGAAGTACTCGCTTGTCTTTTTTGGCTTTCTGTCCTCATAAAGGACATCCCTACTATGCACAGAACTGGGGCAGAGAAAGAGGCAGGATCTAATCTCTGGCTTGAGATCTGGGATTCATGAACCACCTGAGCCCCATTTTAAAAACAGGCCAATTCTCAAATCTTTTAACATCCCTGAAATTATTTAGATCGTTGAGATAAAGACTTAAAAACACCTGGACAGGAAGCTGCAGAAGAGAGATGAGTTTGTTTGTTTTATCCAGGCTTTCCACTTCATTAAGTGAAAGGCTTTAGCTTAACATTCAATGAAAGTAATGATGGCACAAGTATATTCATACTTCTGCCCCAAGCCGAGTCTGGGCAGCAGCTGACAGCGGGACGCAAGTTGACAGCAAGTAAATATCTTCCTTCTCTCTCCCTATATTTTCTTGCAGGCAGAAATACATTCAATTGAAAAGACAACAACTAGATGACCTGTCATGCTCTGCATACATTCACAACAAGTCTTCACAGATTATTTGAGCCAGATCCAAACATACTCTCTCAAAGCCTGCAGCTAAATGCCGAAAAGTCAAACTGCACCAGCACTGTCAAAACCCAGAAGATGCCAAAAACACTGAAGAGCTCCAATGCGCCCCTGACAGCTACAATTTTCTCCAAAGAGCCTAACTGGAAGAGAATACGTTTAATTATTTCTTATTCTTTTGACTCCCAACATTTGTTTTCCCCACTCATTAAAAATAGACCGTTGTCAGTTAAATAATTAAGCAAATGCTACTAAACGTGAATGTAAGCTACCATTCAGTCATGAAAACAAGACCACAGAAACATGTTTTTCTATTCTAAGCCGCAGTGGCAAACCTCAGAAACACACGGACATGCTCCCAACTGCTATAACTGTGACAACACTGACAACAATTCTCCCGTTCTCAGGAAGCATTTGAATACTGCTTTTGAACAACATAATAGCACATACATTATTTAGCCACTCAACGGTCCCAGTACTCAGCTTGGTAAATGAGACGTCTTTAGACGAAAGGGAAAAAACGCTCTCTCACTAAGCAACTTGGGTCAACATTCTCTCAAGCCTGTGTGGACGATAGCTGGTCAACATGCACCTTTTTATTCTGGTAGAGAACAGGGAAATTATTCATTAGTGTACAGAGGGAAAACCAAGAATGGCACACTGACACAGGGCTATAGCTCTCAAGATCAACACCATTAGGTTTGCCTTCATAACCATTAGAGCGACTGGTCTTTGAAGCGTAACTCCACAGACATCTGTATAAGTTAACAGGTCACGACCCTGGGTCGCATAGAGACACGCCTAATCGCACTAATGGAACAGAAAGTCTTAGAGGGGCATAACGGTATTGCATGGCGGTCACAGTCCAAGTAATTTGATTTTTTTTTCCATAGCTTACTTCCTTTAAAAATTAAAAAAAAGTAGATTATCATAAAATTAAGAAAGTGTTTTTTCCCATCCCGTCCCCCACCAATAAAGTATCCCAGAGGTCTTCATAAGGAATATAAGATGTGTTATGTTATCACAGGTGCACTGTACCTCTTCATTCAGAATTGCTTGGCATTGTGAATAATTGCCCTTCATTGCCCAGGTCCCATTGGAGAGGCATTCCCTGTACACATTGTCTGCAAAAGAGAGAAGGAGACTGTTATAGATGCCAAAATATATTCACTTAAATATAGACATTGACACATATATTCCACACTGACATACATGTCTTATATATAAATGATCAATGTGTCTGACATATATTATATCAAATACAGAAAAAAATATATAAATGGCACTTTATATATGTGTTGTAAGCTATTAACGTTCAGTTTAGACAAGTGTTGGTATATTAAAATAATATGAATGTGAGAGAAAATGGTGTTTATTGTTCTGAGGAAGCAAATGCATTGCTTCTCAAAAAAATATTGATTTAGTTTTGATGCCAGCCAATCCAGTTCAGGCATTCAAACAAATCCGGGCACCTAAAAACATTTAATTCTGGATTAAATCATATCAGTCCCACTTTATTGATTCACCTTGGCTTCGCTTCCTCAGCTCGGGAACAAGTATAAAAATAGTCCCTCAGTCTTCACCAAATCTCTCACAGATTCTGTATGGGGGTTTTCACAATAGAAATATATTTCCCCTGAGTTCAGGCCAGCAGACAAACATATTCGTATATCACCTTCAAAGACAATTACGGTGTACATATTTTAAAGTTAATGGGGAGAGAGAAACATGGTTGTGTAGTTATGCAGAGCAACTGACCTTACCTAGATTAAACTGCCACCATGTCTTCATTCATCATAATAATTGTTATTGTTCTGATCAATTAAAAAACAAAACAACACCAAAAAAACTGTAACCCAGTGCCTGTGCAAGAGTTTCCTACAGCCAAGAAAATGAGCGATTGTTGGCAATTGTAGCAGCAGCAAATTGATTTTAATGAGAACTCAGGCATCTTGCTCTGTGTGGATTTGCATTTCTGTGTCTTTATTAGAGCCCCCTAACAGTTAGTCTGTCTGCTGTTGCTGAAGACAGGCGAGTGACATTTACTGTGGATAGCCATCAATCAAGGCCGACAACGTGTTCAATTTATTGTCAATATGAAGTACATTAACATGCGATAGGCCGCACTGCCAACATTAATCACTTCCTCTTTGTGCTCAGCAGGAGGGCGATGCATTGTTAATAGGAAACTGGTACATGAAAAACAGTATTCCTGGACCTGTTAAGCAGAGATCAATACAAATCAAAAACTATAACTATGATTAGGTTGCGCGTTTAGGTCTCTATTCTGTCTTGTCATGACTGTAATCTGGGCATTGATCGCTGGCCTGGATTTTTGCAATTTGTACACAGTCCTCTGGGGATTTAAGACGATAAGTCACCCCCGTCAGTTGTGAAGATACTCTCAGACTTTTTTTTAGGCAGGTGGTTGCTAATTTGGCAGTCGTGTCAACGGTATTATATGTCCCATAAAAAGCTGGCATTACTTGCGTGAGTCACCGTATAGCTGTGTGTATAGACCATTGCTCCGTGGAGGTGGCTGGGGGAATGGTGGCCAGCAACCACATCAGAGCTATGTGTGCTTCAAAGCTGACCTTGAACATTATTCATTGTCATCCTTCCAACACTGTACACAGAGTCTCCCCCTCTGATACGGTATTGATTTCTAATCCATTACTATAATAAATAAATCCCTGCAGGAGAGAGAGCAGGCAGGGTCAACACAGATAAGCAAGTCTGAAAGAAAAGAACCAGGGAACTCTTTCTCCTTATTAATCTCTGAAGCTCAGAGTTTCAAAAACATTGTAAAAATCCCCAAACAGTGCCAGTCTGGCAGAGCAGCCACTCTGTACAACAGTCACCAGAAGGGATTCATGTCACGAGTATCAACGTCTTAGAGAATCACAGAAGACTTTGATTAATGTCTGGTTTTCAGACATCCTAAAAGCATTAATTTAATGCTACTTACAGACACCTTGGGTGAAGGCAATCATTCTTATGAGCCCACCAAATGTGCATCAAATTATACTTTTTCAAAGTGGCAGGGGAGGATTTTCCCAATCATACTTGTATTCAACTTTTCACTTTCCTTTGTAGGTATTTTTAGCCAAGAAACTACTTTATAGCACTTTCCTGCAACCTTCTGACATGAAAATGATAAATGCAGATGATGTTTTCCTATTATAACATGATTTTTTGATAATTCAACTTTTATCTCCATCAACATTCTATATTTTAGTCTTCAGTATTTTTGGTACACATATGTAATCTCTTTATTATGGTTGCTTAATTGTGCCACCTCAAAATTGAGTTCACACACAGTAAACCCCTATCTGGAAGAATAGGCGTGATCAAGCTTGAACAATTTAATTTCCCCTTTTATTTTTTGTATTTTCATGCATGTCTAAGCTACCATGGTCATTGTGTTCATTCATGCTGTGCCCAGCAGCTTGTGGCTTCCCAAACTCTGAGAGTCTCAGAGAATACTGCTTTCTTTTTCACCCAGGAAATATGTGCTCAGCTGCTATACATGTCCTTTCTGTTGAACAACCCTTCAAGAACAGAGACAGCTTCTTCCTCCCTCCATTTGGATTCATTACTAACAGATGATGATGTTCAGATAATTAATCTGGAACTTGGATGCATTGTGATCATTCTCCAAGAGAAATACAGACATACTGCATTCAACGCCACTGTGAAAATGACTAAGGTTTTACATAACGATGGGACTCTTAAGTTTTAAGTATGCTGCGTGGCATGCACTAAACGTCTGTGCTCTGAGACACAATCTGAGTCCAAGCCCTGCGGAGCAAAGCAGGAGATTAATGGGTTTTTAATTGCTAAGAGGATGCTTTTCATGAAATAATTAAAGTGGAATTTTAATAGGTGCACCACAACATGAAGGATCTGCAAGTGCTTCATGTCCTGGTCGCAAAAGGTATTCAGACTACTATACAATGATGTAGATAAACACTTGCGATATATTTCCAGGCATCACTTCGGAGGCAGGGCACAGTCTAACCAAGCAGAAAGACCAGAGTGGCCCTGTTAAGTATATTAGTTTTGTTAATAAATGGTTTGTTCATATTCATGAGGGGAAATCTAAGCAAATGACCAAAAATAAAAAAGTGTACATTGTCATTTTATGTTGGTTAACAACAACTGTATCCTGTATCCTTATACGATCGATGTGTGGGATATTCAGGAAGAGTGAAACTCACTTGGTTGTGTCAAAACTCTGCTGAGAGAGAGAGGGGGGAGAGAGGGAGATACTGCAGTATACTTTAACAGTCCAATCTGTTCATTGCCAACAGGTCTGTCCTTCTGCTATGTTTCTCTAAACCTTGCAAATTCATCATGTATTGGATGGGCTCTTAATAAGACTTGAGTATGCGATGTGTGCTATTCGTGTAAATTGTGTACTCCAGTGCTAAAGAGGTATGTTGCCATTGCTGCTAGTGTTATTTTTGAATGGGTGTAAATGCAGGAACAGCATTGTGACTTCTGCTAAATCAGACCAGCGGAAACAAGGAATTTGGCACCGCTATTCTTGGCAGAACCCAGTGTGGCTGGCAAGAAGGGACACTGGAGATTTTCCAAGATCTCCAGTAGTATCTCTCCCCTCACTCTCTCTTTGTCTGATTTATGACAATATTGATGGCATACAGAAATCCCGAGGTTTATTTCAAGACCAGGCAAATATTCCCCTGAAAATGACACTAAGATGATCTAACATGAATACTGAAATCATTAATGCTTTGGTGTCATTGGGAACCTGAGCAAAGTATATGTCTGATAAGACCCTAGTGCCATTTTCATGACAAGGAAGCAAGACTGACTACTCCGATGCAGACACTGCTATATTTGTGAAGGAGGACCAAAGGTCATGATAAAGATAGAGATGTCTAAACATCCTATGGATTTTGAGGTTAAATGGCACTTGGAGCTTCATGCTGCAGAAGGAATTACTGTTGGCTGGAGTCTGTTTTTATGTTTGTTTGTTTGTTTTTTAGTGCAGTGCAGATATAAAAAGTGAACAGCTTCAAAATATCCATTGTAGATATAGGAATTGTAGCAGTGGCTGACAACGTTGTCTTGCTCTTACACCTGTTGTTGTGATGAAAGGCTTCGAATACAAATGTGTTCCTATTTATAGTCTTTTTTTTCCGTACTGAAATGAAAATGGACCAGCAACATAATCAGGACTGGTAACTTAATCTACAGAGGCTTGTGAAAACTCCAGTGGAATTATCCTTTTATTGTCTTGACACTTTCGAGCGGTATATTGAGGTTATATTATATACCTGAATACTATTTGTATCTAAAAAATAAATACATAATTTGGGAGAGCACTATATTTGACAAGGATTGTTGCCTCCACGAGTAGCTGTCTGGTGTTTAAAAGCAACTCAGCTGCGTTCTTTTTCTAGATCAGATAAATGAAAGTTGTCTCATTCATATTGTGTAAACAAAATGTAACACATCACAGACTAACCTTTTCTTGATGGTTTTTATTGCATGATTGCACAATGATAATGAGAAGATAAGGGTCAATTGACAGGTAGGTGAATTTAAAACCAGGACAACTCAGACAGCAGGATTGATTCTGCTTCGGCGCAATGGAGAAATTATCAAATGTGCAGGAACAAGATCTGTAATTGCCCACAGCACTTGACATTCACATTTGTGTTTTATCTTTTGAAATGTGTCTTTATGCGGGAACATTATTTTTGCTCTTCCCTCTAAAGCAAAGGACTAAGACTAATTCAATCTGATTATGGGTTTATACATGAACATTGCTGGGTTCTTTTTATATTTTAATTGAAGGCAGGGTCAAGCATTTTGAGGTCTGCAGAAGATTCTTACAGTTTCCAGTTAATTAAATAAATGTGTTTGGTTAGAACAATAGAAAAATGTGCTGCCCTTCATCAGTTGACACGGAAACCTTGAAGCCACATATATATTATTTTCTACTATTAGTGGAGTTAAAAATACTGGCTTTTTGGGGTGAAGCAGACAGCCCTGATGAGGCTAAAAAAAGTTTAAGGTTATATTTATGAACCACTCACAATCCAAAGGATGCAATGTACTGAATGCATGCCCATATGATATAAATACACTTGATAGCTTTCCCTCTACTCCTGACATAATGCAAGGGCAATAATGCTTCTGCTTTTTTCCCAGTCCACAACTGATCTTCACACCCCCCTCCCCAGAGGAGGCCCCCAGGACAGGACGGGGTTCAGAAGGGACGAGGAAAGCCCATCTCAAGTGGCACAGACCGACACAATGTTGGCAGGAAAGTTATGTCGTGAATAGTTTGCTGTTATTTCATTTCTGAGTTGCTAATACAGGGTACCCCCAAGCCTGGTCCCTGAGAGACATGAGGTTTCTTGTTATCCAACAGAGATCTCGGCTTCTTAATAACATCGGCCTTATCCTGTCATATCATCAGATATATGCAGTATATATTTATATACACACATACATTTTAAACTTAATTAGCTATTTAGCATGAGCTTTTAGTCAAAGCACTTTAGAAAGACAAGGCAGTGGGAGAACTATGCATCAGCAGCTACTTCAGTTGAGTGGGAGCTTGCTTTAACATCCCATTCACAGGACAGCACACACGAAGGTTTATTACCTGCCTCAGAGTGACATGCAGTGAATCAATTGCACAGAAGAGGCTTGTACTGGGAACCCTCTAGATAAGAAAAAAATATCTTATTTCATGTATCCAATATAATATAAGTGACCAAGGGCTCTGCTGGAACGAATACCCAGAAGTCACCACATCTCTGTCACATTGTCTCATAATTGGAGTCAGTATAGGAGAACCATATTACCATATAACATTCATGAGGAAGGACAATATATTTTCATGAGGAAAAAATATATGACCACTATGTACTACCGACTGCATTGAAGAAGGCCCAGTTGACCTCGATTTTGGATCAAGATGGCAAGAGGAAAGGATCTAAGTGGCTTTGAAAGAAAGGTCATTATTGGGGCACACATGGCACGAGCTTCAGTCACAAAGACTGCTCAACTGGCTAGTGTTCTTGACAAGTGGGCGAGTGCAAGTGTGGCGATACCAAGAGAACAGTACAGGCTTGACTGCTTGACCCCTACAGTGAGGGGGTCCAGAGGCTCTGTTATGCTGTGGAGGGCATTTTCCTGGCATGGTTTGTGTCCACTTGCCGCCTTAGAGGGAAGGGTCACTGCAAATCATTACAAACTTATTCTGAGTGATCACCTTTGGTGAAACATTTCTATCCTGATGAGAGTGGTCTCTTCCAGGATGACAGTGCCCCCATCCACAGGGCACGAGGGCTCAGTGAATGGTTTGATGAGCATGAAATATATATATATATATATATATATATAAATTTACACAGTGGTTTTTGTGTGAATTATATGGGCACCTAAAGACTATATTTACAATATATGCTTGCAGTTTGAAGGAGCAAAGCCTCCTCTTAATTAAGAATCACAAGCCCAATGTCTCCCCCTGCCACAGTACAAATTCCCTTACTTTTTCCAGAGGCCACCTCTTGTAAGAACAAGAGCCTGTGTTGAACGAACAAGTAAGGAACGTTTACATGTATGAAATCACTCATTATTGCTTGCCAAGAATTCCCATGCTCATAATGAACCCTTTGTTTCAATCAGTGGATTTTTTAATAAGATGGAGCTAGAAGGAGAGTGGAAGCAGAAGAGAGTGATGTTAAACCTGTCAACTGAGTTTTTCTGCTCCGCAATTACTATATAGGGCCTTGTACTCTCAGCACCTCATACAAATGCCTGTTGTTTGTTTGTTTCTTAATTAATGCACTGCGTCAATGCTATTTGTATCCTCCCCACAGCATGCCAAACCAATATATTAGATGTCTATTTTTCATTTCTCTTAAAAAGCTCTGCGGTTGTCACAATAAAGCTTTCCTTGTGAAAATCTAGGTGAAAGAAAGTCAACTTCTCAGCTTATTGTTATATATAATTTAAGCGAACACTTCTTGAAGTTTACATTTCAATGTAACTAGGCTTCTACCTGGTTAAACTCAATGTTGCAGAGCAGGAAGACAGATTTAGAACTGCAGAGGACTGTAAAAAAATACGTACGAGAAAAAAAAAAAACTGTATTCCTTCTGGTAAATATAGATTTGAAAAATAAAACCATGAAATCCAAGGCGAAAAAAATGTCAAAAATGAATGATAGGCTAAAATTATTGAAAGGATCTGAGAGTGGTTTTATAAGTGGTTAAAACACATGAGGACCTGGTAGCCCGAAGTAAGGATCTGATAAAAGTGCTGGATAAATCAGTACCACTTCTATACCTGGTAATGTTTCACATGTGGGTCCAATGATCATGTATACTGTTTGTGTGCCCTCAAACTACATGAGCCCAATACATTTTTCCACATATGTTTGATGAAGGCAAGCAAGTACAGAAAAAAGGAAATAAGAGCCTGTTCGGAATGCAGGAGATTTTACTTGCGACTGCATTGAGCTTCAATACCATCACACGTACTTCTAACATTTTTTTCAGTGCATACTGGGAAGCTCTAGATTTTTAATAAATACTAAGCGTTAAAGAAAAACGCAAATGATGCAAAATTCAGGGAGGTGAGGGGGTGTAGGCCAAGAGGTGGTTGTGTTTGTGGTATTTTACAAAATGACTCAGAAATCGCTGATAAGCTTCTACATTATTAATGCTGTCTACTGTTTTCCATTAAAAAAAAAAAAATCCCCCCCAAAATTAAAAAAACAATCCAAAAGTCAGGCTTCTCCTTGCTGAAAGGAAAGACACAGTTTTCGACGAGTGACTTTGTATTTGGGCCACTTTAATTTATAAAGCTCCACATTCTGTGCAGTGATGGAGAATTCATTAAAATCGTGACAAGAATTCCCAGGGGAAGGAGCTATGCCACATACTGATGCACATACCAATCTAATTGCAGACAATTCTGCTTATTCAGCAAAGGGACCCATTATAGATGCATTGAGAAAAGGGGAACACTGCCCTCTTGGATTCAGTGACCCAGTACGGTTTTATTTTAAGTAGCTTCAGGGATCGGTTCGCACAACAATTTCTCATTTGTTCAGGGCAGGATAATCGCATGCACCCTCTGACACATGTCTGTCACAGCTTGTTTATCTGTGGATCCCATAAACACATTGAGCTCTCGCTGTTTGGACGTGTGGAAATCGATCGTCATGGGAGGTTGATTCTGTTTTTGGGACCCATCTAAAACAGAGTGTTTCTCTCTCTCTCTCTCTCTCTCTCTCTCTCTCTCTCTCTCTCTCTTTCTCTGATTCTCTGTAAATAAAAGCTCAGTGCAATTTGCTTTTCAGTTGTACGGAGACCAAAAACAAGCCCAGCGAGGATTTTTTTTTTTTTTTTTTTTCGAATTTAAGCTTGAATGTGAAGTGAGGCCGATTTTAGCTCCTCTCCTGGGCTTCGCTACAGTACATGCTGCAGCTGGGTTGTTGCAAAGCAGAAGATGTGACAAACGGGCAATTAATACTTATCTTATTCCCTAAACAGGGTTATGAATGTTACTTTAATATAATGTAGACCCCAGTAAGGGCTGGATCCTGCAAGATGTACAGAGCTATTTATTCCATCACCTACAAAAAGGCCCAGGAAAGATGTTAATAGGGATAGTTAATGGTTAATAGCTAGGTACATAACTAGTTTCAAACCAGTACTTAGGAGCTCAAGGTGGACGAAAAATCATATGCTCTGTGACCCTTGAGCACAGATTTTTTTTTTTACATGGTGTAGTTACCCTAAAGCAGAACTGCCTTGACACAACCATGACAAATGTTTATTGTGAAAAGGGCTCTTACTTGTAGTGTTGTATCGGACTCCATAGAAGTACTCAGGACAAGGTCGGGACACCAACTCCCCAGCGTTGCTTTTGGGCCAACAGGTCCCTATTCCATCTATAGACGTATTGCAGAATAAACCTGCGAGAGGAACAACAGAGGAAATTGAAATACATCGCAACTTAAATATAATGCATGATCAATACTGAACTGTGGCGGTCAGCTACAAAATATACAATTCTCCATTACTGAATCTTCATCAGTCTTGAGTGAAATTTTCAAGCATCATCATACTTCTATATATTTTCCAGTCAGATGGATTTAGTTAAGCATGTCCTCCTTTAATTACTTCACATTATGGCAGTCTAGGTGTTGCAGATGGAAAACAAGTCCAGATTAAGAATTTCAAATTTCAAAAAGCAAGCAATTTATCTTCGAAGTGCAATAATGAAATAATGTGAAATAATCACAAAAACTGCTGATATCTATAACCCATATCCCACTAGAGATGGGAGTTTTTTGTTTTAGCTGAAATATTCCTGAAACGGCTTCCCATGTGTTCAACAAGTAGGAGAATCTATTTATATCTGAAAGATATCTTTCTTTTTTGTTTTCTATTTATTTGTTTCTTCTTATGGTGTTTGGAAACAAACAAAACCATGGAAAAGTGATCATCCTTAACATATTCAACTTAGACGTTCAGTTATGGATTTGTGAAAAACAAGTGTGACAAGTAAAAATAATAGTTTTAAAATTACAACATAATATTCTTAGGTGTGAAAGTGGAATATATTTAAGATCTCATAACATGTGGCAGCAATTATTTTAACAGCTGTCTTTGACTGAAAAACATCTGCATATAATAAAGAATCCCAAAGTTCTGGGTTAAAAATTGCTAAAGCAACAAAAGCAGATAACACAACAGTAACACCCATTAAAAGATTTAAGTGGCTGTTATTCAGTCCAAGATACAAAGATTTTGTCAGGTCTTTATGGTCTATGTTTCCAAACATTGCATGTTCGCTATCAAACAACTGAAGCAATTTGTTTTCTTTTTGGTTTTTGACAAATACTCCCTTCATTGTTTTTTTTAATTTGTGTGTCTCAGTAGTAAGACTCCATTGGATTTTTTATTTAATTATTTAGTCAGGGGACTATCTGGATGAGAGGCCGGCTGACTGTGAAGCATTGTTCAATGGGTTTTCTCACCAAATTAAACCTCAAAAGTAGCAGACAGCATACTCCTACATAACCATTAAAAGTTTGATAACAAAACTTTCTAACAAAAACACATAGTGAAATGGTGGTCCCAGTTCACTTACAGAAACCAGTTTAGCAATCTACTACTGGTAACTGGTTTTATTTAGAAGAAACATCACCTAACACTAGATTATATACTTCAACTTCCCCCGAGATTCAGTCTTGTAAATTCATTAAGTAACAGGGATATTGTCAGGTCTAGCTTTGAGAAGAATCACCTAACCTATGTAAGTTTGATACAAAATTCGATTAAGATAAAATCCAATCAAAATGAACAAAGATCTTAAGAAACAAACAGCAAGGAATTAATATGCCCTCCTAACTCCTCTAGGGTGGTCTATGAGAATGTAATTTATATTCAGAATAGATTAGCCTATATATTATTCCCTTCATTTTAGTGTGATGAGAATAGACTATATATTTAGCATTTGTTGGAGATCCAAATTAAGTTGAAAAAAAGTGTTTGCGATTCCAAAGATGAATAAAAACGTAACAAGAATAATTTTAAATGGAAGCACAAATCCACACTCTGATTAAACTGGAAAATCAGCTGCTCCCTATACAGCATATTCTTTAGAATAATCAGAATGTAGTTGGAAGATTTGCATTTTTGTCAGCACATCTCTGAAATAACTTTCTTTCTCTCCTCCAGTGGAGTTTAATGCCTTAGTCTGCTGATGCTTTATGTTTCTAATTTAAACTTCTGAAAAGAAAAAAAAAATGGTAATGTATTTCTTTAAACAGTTTCTGGCGCTTGATAGAAAAAGATGATTTGCAATGTCTTATAACACACATGGAAACTTGGACACACACACAGACACATATATGAAAGAAAAGCTTTTACTCACCTGTAACATTACTGGACGTCTGATTCCAAGCTGAAGAATGAACTGAACATGAAAAGAGAAAAAAAAATATTACTCCTTCAATCAAGTAATTTGAAACCAGAAATCTTTACATGTTTTTATTAAGATAACATTATTTAAGATAGTTATTTAGTAAAGGATGGTTCACAGTAACAGTTTTGTGTTTTAAAAAGTGTTCTCCCTACCTACATTAAAAAAAATCAAGGTTTAACAAGGTATCAGGGTTGAACTATGGCACAGTACCATAGCACAGTAAGACCGTGAGACAGTGACCTTGTTCACACAGACACACAGGGAAAGAAATGCAGTTCAACATATAGCTATTTTGTATTGTATCCATTCAGCACAATCACATATCAAATGATCTAATGTGACTGAAGTATTTGGTTAAACAGCTGTGATTTCAGTACAACTTTTTTGTTGTGTTTTGTAAGGAGAACTTTTTGCTGGAAATCTACTGTTTTCAAGACCTTTGATGTGTACATTAATTATGCAAGGTTTGCTTTAAAAAAAAAAAGACATGACACAACACAGCAAATTCTTTTGGTGATGTAACAAGTCAGCTATCCTTCTAATGCAGCTTGGGGACAGTCATTCTAGGAATTGTTTGAAAATCATATGTATGTTTTTTGGAAAGAGATCAAAAGCAATGATAAGAACTGGGAGAGAACCGCAAATACATTTTGGAAGACATGCATCTGATTTGGTGAAAGAGAGTCTTTGTGGAATACACACAGCCATGAGGCACCTTCTTTGATTTAGTCACAAAAATAATTTGTAAAGAAGCGACCTCACATTTCTCAACCTGATTATGTTTTCATTAGCAAACAGCCAAGAATCCAGGACAAAACACTTACAAAACCAACAACAAGAAAACAAAGACCAACCTGAATTGCACTTAAAAGATAAAGCAGCTACCCGATAGAAAAAAAAAGTTTATTACAAGTAATGACTTGCCAGTTTCCTTGGGATTTACTATTCCCCTTATTGTTTCTGTTAAGTTTCACACAATACAATAAAGTCCATCTTTCCCAAAAACTACAATCAAGCTCAATGACGGTGCCACCACCTGGCTCTTTGCTGCTCTTGTTTGTGTTGTTTCAAGTTCACCAGTGGTATACACTCCCTGACACTGCAGCCCGGCGTAAAAGCAATATGCTTGACTGCAGTTCTCTGGTCAGCAGTTGCCTATGAAGAAGCCCTTCAAATGTGCGAACTGCAACAGAAAGCTATGCATTTACAAACACAGGCTGGCCAGTGCCATATTAAAACTCCCCCACCCCCCTTCATATAGCCATTTGACCTTTATAAAGAATCAAGTTGCAATTTTGTTTTTCTTTCGAAGGGGGATAAAAATGTATCAAGGTAGCTTATCTTGTTACTATTTGAAGGGCGTCTTCTGATCGGTTAGCAGGAATTATTCTTCTTTGTTTCTCTGTACGTAAGAGGGATCCCTCAACAGACGGGAAGCTGGGGGGGCATAGTAGGCTTATCCTTGATCTTGGTGATGTTACACTCTTTCACTGACAGTAGGGGGCCAGTGCTGCCATGTGAACAACCTTCTAATTCCTTCACATTCAGTGTGTGCTGGCGGAGGAAGTGCTGCCAGCTGATGAAGATATTAATGATGATCCTGCAGCTGCTCTGGGATTCAAGACCCTAAGACCCCAAGAGCGAGAGAGCCTCGGCAGGGCACCACGGTCTGTGAGTCAGTGAGCAAGACAGGAGAATTGCAGCATGAGGATCTATATATAGTGTGTCTGCCACCCGCTATTTACCGTGTGGGCGATGGAAACATATTTTGCCCAGCTATGCTGTGGAAAATGATTCTCTGGGATCCTTCAATCAATGGCTGGATGTGCTTAACAAACTAACAAGTTGCTCTGAAGAGCATCCTTTCCGTTGTGACTTTCTCTGAGCTTCTTGTGTTCTCATGAATTGAAACAAACAATGAGGGAATCACTTATGACTCTTTACACCTGCCCTGCGATCGAGCAACAATGACCACATTCACTGGATCCCCTTCGAATTGATGCACTTAGAGGGAGTGCAATATCTGGATCTGTACAGTACATGCAATCCAATCTTGGAGTCAAACAAGCGGTGCTCAGGCAGCTGCTTTAATTAGCGAATACCCAGCAGGGATCAGCTGGAGCAGAATTTTGCCTCATTTACACTAGCGTTCCCATACACTTCAAGCCCTCACAATATGGGTGTATTTCCACTAACAAATACCCGAGCCAAGCCAGAACCAAACTGTGAAACTCTGGTCTCGTAACATACTCGGAATCTGGCTCCAGGCTGAAGGGTGTCGTGGGTGGGGTTACAACAATTATTTTAAATTCCGAAAACACACAAAAAAAGGAGTAGTATTTGCATTGATTATTAATCAGTAATTAATTCTAAGCATAATCCCTACGTACACAAATATTCCAATATACAAAAATCTCTTAATTTTACGCCCTGTGTATTACACCCCCCTTGGCATTTTTCCTATTTTGTTGTCTTACAACCCTAAAAATAAGACAAAAAACTGAAAACTTGAGCGTGCATAACTATTCACCCGCCCAATACTTTGTAGAGCCACCTTTTGCAGCAATTACAGCTGCAAGCCTCTTGGGGTACGTCTCTATAAGCTTGGCACATCTAGCCATTGGGATTTTTGCCCATTCTTCAAGGCAAATCTGCTCCAGCTCCTTCAAGTTACAGCAATCTTTAAGTCCAATACCACAGATTCTCAATTGGATTGAGGTCTGGGCTTTGACTAGGCCATTCCAAGACATTTAAATGTTTCCCCTTAAACCACTTGAGTGTTGCTTTAGCAGTATGCTTAGGGTGATTGTCCTGCTGGAAAGTGAACCTCCGTCCCAGTCTCAAATCTCTGGAAGACTGAAACAAGAATTTCCCTGTATTTAGCACCATCCATCATTCCTTCAATTTTGACCAGTTTCCCAGTCCCTGCCGATGGTGTTCTCGGGGTGATGAGAGGTGTTGGGTTTGCGCCAGATATAGCGTTTTCCTTGATGGCCAAAAAGCTCAGATCATGTGACACTTAGATTGCACACAGGTGGACTTTATTTAACTAATTATCTGACATCTGGAGGTAATTGGTTGCACCAGATCATATTTAGGGGCTTCATATCAAAGGGGGTGAATACATATGCATGCACCACTTTTCCGTTTTTATTTTTTAGAATGTTTTAAAACAAGTTATTTTTTTCATTTCACTTCACCAATTTGGACTATGTTGTGTATGTCTATTACATGCAATCCAAATAAAAATCCATTTAAATTACAGGTTGTAATGCAACAAAATAGGAAAAATGCCAAGGGGGGTGAATACTTTCACAAAGCACAGTATGTTTACCTATGATAATAACACAACCAGAATATCGTGATCCGCCGATCTGCCATAGGAACCGTCATTTTCACTGTCTTTCACCATTACATACATAAGTTATACTGCATCATCGACTTGCTACTCAGCACGTTCAATATTCACAACGTCAATCGCTTGGCTCGCATTTCCTTAGTATAACATACCGAAGCATACCAGGCTGGCACAGTGCCACCCAGCATGGCTCGGGTACGCTAGTGTAAACCCAGCATTTCAGTCATCCAGATAGCTAGCCAGGATCCTTTCAGGATTTGATTTTGGTGTGCCATCAAAATAAGCACATATAGTTGCTTAATCTTTAGTGGGGAATTCCTTAGTTACTGGTAAAACTCATTTCCACTGGTTAATTGCTAGAGTCTAGGACTTATAAAAGTAAATGCATACTGGTTAGCTGAAACAAAACCACAGACACACACACACACACACACACACACACACACACACACACACACACACAATGTATCATGGTAAAGTAGAGCAGATAATTGAATGCACACTCATCAAATTTGCTCTGTGATCACTCCATTAGGTCTGCAGCCGACATCCCTGCTGTACAACCCAATCCCAGTCTGTTCTTAATTAGGGGCAGTTTGAGAGTTCCACAGCTGTAGTCCAATGGGACACGAAAGCCTTCGGCGGTGCAAGATCTTGTGAATCCCCATCTCATTACTGCAATGGGTCCAGTGGGAGGAAAACAAAGATGTACAACTGACTGTCAAAACCGGTCATTATAAAACGGCTTATCAGGCATCCCCCAGCATCTCCCCATTCAATCCTCTCCTTTATTATGCTTTCACAGTGTGTCGGGAGTGCATCGACCCATGGATTCTTCTATAAAGGGAAACCCTCATGAAAATTACACCTTGTAATGCTGACGGACCTGCGTAAAGAATGGGTAAAGAAATTGAATTTCTCCACAATCTCCCACACAGCACTGCGGGCAGTCCATTGCTCACTGTCGATTTCCCTGGCCCAACAGCACACTGTGTGTCAACTGGAAGAATGCATTTTTCCTGAAGATGCAAGAAACTCAAGCTGGTCGAACCTGAAAAACCTCCATTATGGTTTTGGTTTTCTGTGTAGGATGTTTTCACACTGCTCTGCACTCTCCTGCTCCTCCTTTGCCATGCTTTCACTGCACTTTGCACTAACTCTACACTTGACACTAGCCCACAGTGACACCATGGTAAATCATCATAAGGGCTTGTGATGGTACCATTATAAAGTATTTATTATGATGGTTTGTACCTTAGTGTAATATAAAATCTAATAAATGCCATGTCAGATGTGGAGAGAAACTATGATAAAAAGTGCAGAATTACCATGTTTGCCATTGCAATCAGCATTGATGTTAATATCAGAAAGGCAGTGACAGAAATCAGTCACTAAGAAGACATATAGCATACAGTTCGAATGAGGGTTAATGTTGAAATTTAAGGCAGCTACACTTAGGAACAGTGACATGATCCAATCAATCAAAAGGGCTCGACAACTACTCAAAAGCAGGCAAATAATTAATGAATGGACCAGGTGAACGAATAAAAAAAACGGGTTAATGAATAAATTATACAGTCGGGAAAAACAGTTAGATGCTGTCAACAAAGCAGAGCATGCAAAGCATTAAATATCACTTGGAAATGTGCCCTTGAAGAGAGCTTGTGCAAACCTTGCTGACAGAGAGACTACATCAGGATAAAGCACAAGGTCAGGTTCTGTAATTCAGCCCTTTTTCAAACAATAGCTCGAAGTCTAATTAGAAATCTTAGTGCTCTGATAAGGAATTGGGCATTTATAGAAGCTTTAGGAAAGAGGTGCTAATTAAAAGCCTGATCGCCTTTCTCCCTCAGCTCAGTATTAATGGGTGCCTGTCTAGGGAAGGCCAGAGAAAAGGTAAGATAAGAAACCTTTCTGCATTGCAAGAGTTTATGATGCCATAAACACAGGATAAAAAGGATAAGACAAATAATGCTATTACACCTATGTCTCTCTTAAAAAAAAAAAAAATCTAAGTAGTTAATGAATATTAAAACTTGGCTTCTGGAGTCTACTAGTATACAATAAAATGAGTTATGATATTTGTTGCTGGCCTATTCAGGATTTTTTTCTTTTTTAATCAGAGAATTAGATTAACAAAAATGATAACTTCCAATATAAATAAGATGAAGTAGTGGGAGGCCTGTTCAGTTCTTCACAGTATTTTAAATGGTATCTGTATCCTGGGAGCACACTGAACAAATTGACAACTTCTGGTAATGCCACTGTGAATTCATTTATTTTAAATGGCATTCATTATAAATGACACACAAAGGAAGGCAGGTTACAAAAATTTGTGGATGTAGCTCACTGAAGAAAAAAAAAGTGTTTCATTGAGAAAAAACTAAAATAGCAGATGTCCAAGGTTATATAAGGATATATAACAAGGATGCTTAATGCTTCCTGTCAAAATCAGTAATGTGGATTAATTATAATTGCTGTTGTTGCTGCTGTTGTTATTTGGTTCAGAAAAAAATCGAAATATGCTTTGATAGATCGATTTTCTTTGCTTCTTTTTTAATAATAAGAAGAAATGAAAGCACTGTACATGTTTTGAATGCCTCATGAACCTTAAAATTAGGATTCTCTGAAACTCTGAACTTCCCTCACTTCCATTAAGCACATCTGACAGCCATAATCCATAAAGGGAGCTTTCAGTAGTTTAAAAATATAAAATAAAAATAAGTAGTTCTGATGTGAGACGCTTAGAAGGGAAGGTTTTAATGGCCAGCTTTGTACATATTCTCCTGTATGCCATTAAACATCAGGATGCTTGATACACTAGTACAGTTAAAAAAAAACATAAGACTCTTACCCTCTCTAATTGCTAGGCTTGTGTCCCATACATCCTTCCTATACACAATACCTGCTCATCCCATTTCCAAACTGTCTATTTTCTTGAGCTTCACCAGCTCCTTGCTTATAATCATAACTCTCTTTCTCATGGTTTTGTGAAAATTAACCTTGTAGTCTGCCATGACCTGTGCACATGATTTATTTATTTTTTTAGACCACTGAAGTCCAGTGCTGGTCTGGTGTGGGAAGGGTAGAGCAGTTCAATTTGTAAAAGGATTCATTTCGATCATTATTAACTCAAGGGGAACAGGGAGAGAAAAAATATAATTAAAAAAAAAATCCTAGAGCGCTGTGGGGACTCTTGTGAATTATGCTGGCATACCAATTGCCTTACATGAATAAATAAAAAGTCTTGCTACACGCCTGTCATAGCACCAGAAGCTAACACCTGATTTGGCTACAGAGGAATGTGGAAAGATATGGAGCTACTTCCTGTGGGAGAACAAATCGATCCCCTATATATTGGGAAGCAGCCGCCTGCTGGTGCTATGTAAAGATGAACTCTGACTCAAAGACACGCAAAGACACAGAGCTAAGGCATCCCACTGGGAGAAGAGCATCTGTGTCTGAAGGCAACAGGAAATCTGCTGCAGGCCAGCAGAGAATGACTGTCTTTGCAGGGAATGCCCCACTCCGATCCCGATGGAGATTTGATTGCGGTTCCCTGAACTGGAAGACAGAAGGCTTGCCATCAGCGGAGAATTGACTGCCTGCATTGCTACTATCGCAGCTTGAAGAGGATTTATTAGTACAGAACAATCTGAGCAAATCCACGCCCATTCACAAGAAAGACAGCCGAGATAGTCTCTTTGAAATAAACACTTCTGGTTGTATTATTATTATGTATAGATGTTAGTAAAGATCACTTCATCTCTGTAGGTTGTAAATATTTTAAAAAGATTAGTGTCCTTATTCTGTGTGTGCACCAGTTAAACCACTCTCAGAGCCTCTCAAAAGTCCTCCAACATCTTGCATGCAACTTACTCCTGTTTGACTTTACCATCTTCCCATGGCACTCATTGGCTCTTGGGATCCAGACATTCTTTGATCACAACAAGGATGTTTCTGTCCTTACTATGTGTCCATACTCTGTGTCCACTCTTTAACTTGGCTAGCTCTCCTTTATGCGCATTCATATTCGGTGTCTCATTTTTGTTCATTGATTTTTCCATGCTTCCTTGGGTCATGGGTATTCTTCAGATCATCTTGGTATTCAGAGTATAGGTTTAACATCCCTACATTAGCACTGACATGCATTAAATGAATAACCTTGCTAGTTAAAGCTGTGAGAGCCGTGGCAGAGTTTTAATTTCTGGTTCTTCCCTTTGTAGGTCAAGCAGGGTGTGAATAAGGCTGTGACAACATGCACATTAATAGAACATTAATAATTCTTCTGATACAAACCCACTTACTGGTAACAGTCCAAAATTTAAAGCTCACCTTTAATATACTGCCTTTTTAAAGGCACTCAGATAAATTGCAATTATCTCTGTACATACGGAATCAACGCTAGATAGACCCTGGGTGAGGAGATTGTAGCTAGGGAGTATCCAATCTTGTGGAATTACTTAATAATATACCTTTGTAACCGATACTATGGATCCATATTAATTAAGGATAATAAAGCCATTCTACAAACCTTTTCAACCCAGAAGACAAACACAAATATTTTCTCAGCAATGGAGTTACCACACTAATTCCCTTCCTAACTCGCAATTAAACTAATGCAAAGATCGCTACTGGCGATACAATTGATCGGCAAATAAAGACCATGTTTCTCGTTAAGGTACTGGATTTAATTAAAATGATGTTAGTCTGTTCATTTTGCAACAAAGCGTGCAATAAGGGCTGTCTGAGCTTGTAAGCTGCCATCGTGGGTTTGTCCTAATTTTTTTTTAAGCTCTAATTGAATTATCAACACACAAGTCGAGAAAAAAAAAAGAAAGAAGATGAAAAGCATGAATTGTCTTGTCAGACTGCGCTACAGGACAGTATGGATCAACTGACAATGCACCCAGCACTAATAACACAGAGACACTGATGTTATAGTTTACACTCTAAAATTAGGATTTAGAACAAAAGGGAGTTTTTGATCATTTTAGTTACTGTTTCTCTATCTTTTGGGGCACACAGACTATTCTCTCCATCTTTAAGCCCCATAATTAAGATACAGTAAGGGGGAATGATCAGAAAATGAACCCAGAAGTATTTCAAACAATCTCACATTTACTTTAAGATTGATTTACTTAATTAATATGAGGGGTGATAGAGCTGGGCAATATGACTTAAAAATAACATCTCTATATTTTTAGAAGTTTGGGCGATACACGATATATATATCTCGATATTTCTTGTTTTTATCCAATCAAAACACAAAATAAGACCAAAGACATTCAAACTATTTTACAAAGTATTTCGTTAATCCTTCAATAAGCAAAACTAACAAATACTACATGCAGGATGTCATGGTAAATATATGCAGAATGCAACACATTACAGGGCAAGTGTTGTGTGATTACTATTACGTGTGTTATGTTGTTATGGGATATATATATATATATATATATATATATATATATATATATATATATATATATATACACACACATTTGTTTAAAAATAGCTGGCGTTACAATAGTTTTAATAAATCTTAAATGCGGGGTGCCTTATCCCAGGGATTTTATATAGAACAATTATCCGTATTATATTAGGATGGTACAGCAGCTCCCGTCTAAAAACAGTCCATATTCACCGATGTCTCAAAAATTATTTATTAGAGAAAAAGTGAACATCATAATAGTTACGCGTTTCGACTTATCTTCCTCAGAGCACATATATACATATACACATTATGATTTACTGTCACATAACAACAATAACACCAGTAATACTGATCACGCAACACATGCGCTGTAAAGGTCCAGATTCAGGGAGATTTAGCACAGCCGGGTTTATAGTGGCGCATTAACATCTGCTAGAAATAGTTAATGTTGAACCACTTCACCATCTTAATAAAAATAAAATGATACTTTCTGCATGTATTTGCATTGCTTTCCAATTTATTAAAATGCAAACAAACGTTATTATTAATTTTATACAAATGATATCAGTCTAAATTAGCGGGGGTGGGGGTGCCTGCAGATCGAGTTCAGCCCGGCGACGAGAGCGGGGCGCAGCGTGTGCGCTTGCGCACTAAAGTATCTCTTGGTTGTGTTGGTTATTGTGTGTCGGGTCTCTCTGCTCATGTGTGTCTGTGTTTCTGATGCTCATTTCTTGCCGCATCCGACACGTGTGGAAGAACCGGAAGAACGCAAAGCGTCCTAATGACGAAAAATACTGCCGTAAAGATTGCAATTTGCGAAACTACGATATAAACGATATAGCATAATATGAAACGATAGATGTTTTTCTATCGTCATACGATATATATCGTCATATCGCACAGCCCTAAGGGGTGATAAGATCTTGCTTTATCGATCCCCAAACCAGTGCCTATTTGGGTGGGTGGTTTGAAGTGTTTTTATCGTCAACTAATGTACAGGTTTCAGAAAACAAATGGTCTCCAGAATTCTCTGTGGGCATCTGTGGGCAGCTTGCTCATCTGGTGAATCAAGAGTGGAGTGGACAGCTTGCCTCCAGAGAAAAGAAGAAGCACCAAAAATATCATAAGCACTAAAACTGCAAGTAATTTTAAGGTGGTACATTAGTGTCGCAAGGGTTCTTTGGAATTGTTCCCGGCCAATTGATCCATTTCCAGACCCTCTAAGATACAGGATAATTGGCAAGAAAGGTAACAATACAATCTTGAGAGCAGATTCCTGTTCAATCCCTGCATTGATAAAAGTGAGAGCAGAGCAGACATGGACCAGTAACTGCTTTTACCTTCATAAAAATACAGGCTGCCATAGCCACAAGTAAAGAATAAAATTCAAAATGAATCATTCGGATTATGATATGGAAGGGGATATGAGTGCCTGCTTACTTCAGGATACCTTAATTCCGGTAAGAATACTTTAGATGCAATGTAAAGTGACTCACTACTTCGTTTGGACTCTGGATCCTATTTGTCACTGCCCTGAGCTGGTAATGCAAAATGGGTTCAGGCTTGTGATACGACAAATAATCCCTGCAAAAACACAAGACAGTGGACTGGGAGGTGGAGCAGAGCTGGGCTCATTCCAAACTGTATGCCACAGGTCAAACTGGGAGCTCTGGAGGCAGAGCAGATCTGTCCCTGGGAGCACTGGACCCAGAGATCTGGCAATTCTTCTGTTTTAGTTTTTACTTCCCTGCTCCTCCCTTTCAGCAGAATTATTTTATTTGCTTTGTAATAGTGTCCTTCCCTCATCCCTGCACTCTTTCAATGTCTCTAATCCCATAATCTCAGTTTAATTCTCCACCAAGACAACCCTAACATCATCAGAAGGCTCCACCCAGCACCCCAACTACACAACCTCACCGGAGAAAGAGTGTGACTCTAAAATCAACTACAAATGTACCAAGAATGTATTAAAAAAAAACATGTGATTTTTTTCCCACACAAATATATGCATGTAATACACACATAAGAATGTATACTATGTTTTTCGGTTCCTCATTTGTTAGTGTGTCATTGAATAATGAATGAATGCATGCATGAATGAACGAACAAAGGACTGTGTGAATGAATGAATGAATTAATGAACAGAAGGTAGGAAAACTCCTTTAGGTGTCTCAGTTCGGTTTTATAGTGACTGACAGGGGCATCTGTTCAATACGGCTTCCAAAACGGTCCATCCCTGTACCTGTTTACAGTGCTAAAGTTTACACTTCCCTGTAAGCATTGTTCCTGTCAATTAAATCCGGCACAGCTTGTTGAATGGCTGTAGGCTATTACTGTGGGCTGGATTGTGCCAGTAAGGATTAGTGATATTTTGCAAACAAAAATTACAAAATGACAAAATGCAATTGATGATTTACAGTGCTTTTTTTATGTGCTCCAACAATGGAGATTACCAAAGGGGAATTCAAAACAGCAAATAATGGCAATTTGAATGTTTCCTTTCATGGGTTTGTAACTGTTCAATTCGTTTATTTTTTTATACATGTCTTCTAGGAAAGGCTTTTATGAGAGCATATGTCCAAGCACACCCCTTCAATCAAAGGGTTAAACTATACATACAGAGTTTAAAGCCTAATCCAATTCTAGGGAATTGATGTTAGATTTATGCCTGGATTAAGCACAGTCAGAATAAAGGAAAAATTCAAATTGGAATCTTACTTACAGAGTCATAAGCTGCTTTATTTATTCATTTTATTTTGTATGAACTATTAACAGCCTGTCAGTGTTTAGCATACTTGTGATAAAATAAATCCCAGCATTTTTACACACAAGCTGTATTCTTTAAATTATTGTGGAAGGATATGAGAGTCAAATGGGGCACAAAGTAACAGATGGCTGTTGTACATCCCCTCTGCCTACTATAAAACAAAACAAAATTGGAATCTCAAACCATATACAGATATATATACAAAACATGCCATTTGTCCAGTGTAGTCAGACTTGGTCCAGATTCAAACCCCAGGCACATGAAGCACCCTGAACACCACATCAGTCTAAATCTTACTATGTTTACACTACGTCTTTTCATGTTTCTTAAGTAAGAAAATTATGTTGTTTTTCTCTCACTCCACCTGCTTAATCAGAGAGAGAGCCACACCTCTGGGCATGAGAGGCACATGGAGTCACCTCATTCTTCCAGCCCTGTCAGATAGCCATGAAAAGACTGACAATGGCTGAGGTACCCTGTTTAATATTGATCAAACTTCAAATATTGTTTTTTCTCCTATTGCTCACAATACAGTCAGTGAGCTATCCGGACACTGTCAATGATTTTGATGGAAAGCTGCCAGTTCCAGAGATTATTGCAATCCAGACACAGTAGTATATAGCCAGACAACACCAGTATGCACCTACCTGTGATGTTTCCTGATAGTATGAGCAAGGCATCACAAGACAGATCAGGAACTGCCCCCGAGATTACAGTAATCCAAATAATAAGTACCTGCAAACCAAGAAAAGAGAGACAGAGAGAGGCACAGAAAGAATTAATCTTTTTTTATCCAGACTTGGGTTAAAACACTTGAAAAAGTAACCCTCAGTTTAAGGTTTATGGAGATTTCTGGAGTGCTTTGGAGTTAGAAATTATTATATACAGACAAATGGAAAAAACAAACATTTCTTATAAGAGCTATAAAGGATTCCACTAGCAATTTATAAAGCACAGCGAGGTAATCTATTTAAATATTGATTATGGAGCCAAAGCCCAATTTTTAATTTTCTGTGTCCAAATCTGAACTGAATCACTGCAGGCTGAAGCTGCATTTGTTTTCCCATGCGGGGTTTTCTCTCTCTACTGTTGCAAAACTTGCCACCTCGTGTTGTAGCAGCTAACTGTCGTACAGAGTGTCCTGCTGAACAGAATTTATATTATTCACAATGAGCTGTAATTTCACACCTCCAATTTGTACAAACAACAATGACAGTTTAAACTGCGGCAGAGGCATGCCTAATGCTTTTTAAATTCAGTCATACAATATCTAAAATACATTCTAAAAATTGTTAGCCTATTTTGACTATATATGCAGTACATATTTTGTGGAGTGAATCGGTCTCCCCCAGAAAAATCTATGCTGATTAATATTTTCTCAATCTGTTCTATTATTGCTGTGCACACTCACACTGTGTGAGATTTATGGTAAGAGAGGTCTAATAGCTAAGGTTGTAAAAGCAACAGGTGATACTTGGGGCAGAAGTAAATTAAAAGTATAATTGTTTTGCCAACTGCAGTGTTTTCAGGCATAATCGTGCTGGCCATTATAGCATATCACTGTGCAGCTGAAGTAATTTCTAGTCATTTATATTTTTCCTCTTCGTGCATTCTGTCAGACTCCAAATGGTGTCAACTTTACAAGTCAACTCTGGCAATTTATTACTGGAAATGGTAATTGTATTTTTACAGCGGTCAATGATCATGTTCACTCAGTACCAACCACTGAGGAACGTAAAATAAATCTCTTGTAATACTTCTATCAAACTGTTTGCTAAGGTGTGTGGAGACGCATGCGGATGATTGATTAACACTAATGTTCAACTCCGATCTCCCTGTGCGTGCCAGAGTAATAATAACCTGCAATCGGTGTACAATCAGTACATTTGACATTGTTATATTTTATGCTGCCCCCCTTTTATTTGCAGAATTTCAGCAGTTATTGTTCTGCAGTAAACTAAGATCCGGAGTGGGATAACACTCCCTCCGTTATTATATTAATTGAAATGTAATGCTTGTTTCTACATCAAGAGCATCAAACACAAGCCAAATGTTCTGGCCCCAGGGAGCTTGTTCTAATTTGGGTTTCAGCAGCAAAATAGTAATTAAAAAGTATCTCTCTTTTCCTGAGGAAATAAACATGCTGGCAAGCCTCTGTGCATGAACCCAGTGTTACACCCAAGTGAAGAAGCATCTCTCCAAATGTTCCGCAATGGAATACAAGGAAGACAATTCTCCCTTTCCTGCAGCTGAGACAGAAATGACTATTCATATGGAGCATTCTTTACAGCTTTTTCCAATTCAGCTGGATTTCTTTTACACATCTCCGCGAAGGGAATTAGATAAGTGACAGCCCAGCATTTCCAAAAAGGCTGCAGTATGCTCTGCGTTAACTCCGACTTTCTGAAAGAAGCCACGAATCTGTATAAAATGTATTATATCTCAGTAGTGTTAATTGAATCTTCAATGCAGGGAGTAACTAAAAAGTAATTGAAAGATAGTATGCTGCATCCTCTTCACAGTATTTTCATTAGTAGTAGTAGCAGCAGCAGCAGCAGCGAAATATACAGTTAGGAGTATCCACCCCAATATACCTGCCTTAAGACAGGCGGACATAACTGCTCATGGTCTAAATTCTTTGCATTATATTTGTGCATTGGACGTAATGGGGGCCTGGAGGGGTATTACAGACTGGACAGTTTATCTGATAATCTCTCCACAACTCGAGTTGAGCAGACTGGCCAGCACACCACACATCTGAGTTTCCTCCCAAGAAGGCAGACAGCATGTCTTGACCTGAAGTTTTGCGGACGCAGTAATGACTTGGGTATTCCCTGCTGAACACACGACAGGTCACCAAGGAGATTTCTAGGAGTTCTTGAGACAGAAAGGCAAAGAGCTGCAGAAGTGGGGACCATAATGTGATTCCAATACCCCAAGGATGGGCTAGAACACACATCAGCTTCTGGGTGGCATACATAAATCAAATGAAGCTGTTTGCCTCTCACTCAGGCGCTGTTCACAAGGAGTTAATGCTGATTAAGACATGAGTAAATGCAGTAAATGCTTCATTATGATATAATTTTGATACAAAACACCTAATACGTTCTTTCACATCTTACAAAATGTAGTATGACCACCCACCTCATAAATTATCCTTCAGCAGCAAGGTAAGCCAAACAGTTTATGGTACATGCTCATCAGCTGTGCTCATCCAAATCCTGGCTGTTTGGATTTAGAGAAGCCGTTAAACAATATATTTATTATTGGAATATTACACTGTTCTAGAATCCTTAAATCCACACTCTAAGCTGACACATTTAAGTACAGGGATAAGCCACTGCAATTTACAGCACAAGGGGATTCCCACTGGATTTAATGCAGTAGCTATTTGCTGTTGGGTAGTTGCAGATTAACTGCTGTGCATGTTACACAGTGATAGACTAAAACCAGTTTGTAATCTCCTTCATCCTCACAGAGTCCTGGTCGTTTGAACCGTACAGGTAATTCTCCAATGTAAGTCAGTTTGGGACCCTCACTGCTGAGGAAACGGTCCGTAATCTCCAAGAAATCCCAGTGTGTTTTTGGAAGCAGAGATGTGGGCAGGATGTGGGCTATAACATGGCTCATATCACAGGACCACCCTCTGTGGGGCAATGCTAATTCCCCACCCATGGTAGCTACTGGGTTGCATGTCAGAAACCCCACACTGACTTACAAAACATTCCTACAGTACAACAGACAGTACAGTTGCAGTTGCCCCACTATCCTGTAATTTGTCCTCTAAAGAAAGGGGACTGCTCCTTTTGAATGAGTCCCCCCCAATCAGGGTCCCACTCCAGTAATGGAGTGCAGTGGGCAATTGTTCAGAGTTAATGTGAGGGAACAAACACCTTGGGTTTTAGATTCACAGATATACACACAACATGGATCTGCCATAAAACTGTGCGGAAAGATGTTAAGCATAACTACTAAAAGCTGCTCGGGCTGAGGACATAAATGACTGCATCATAAATTGTCAGGGGGGAGTATTTTCTTCCATTGGTTTTCAGTTCTGGCTGCACCATTGTGGGTAATAATAACTTTATAATTGATTAATTCCTCAATGTGATCAGTATTTACATGATTAGCGCAAAGACATTGCCGTTTTGCAAAAAATTAAGCATTCAGAGCCGAATGGTGCCAGGATATACAACAACGAGAGCAACAGCAAAATGTATATTTTTGAAAGCAAAATGCTTCTGTTATACTTCTTAGTAAATCGGGTAAGCCAACAATGCCCTGGGTAAATCAAAATAAGAGAAACAAGACTTCTAAGGCAATCCATTTTTCACCATGGCATTAATAAAATGCATACGTAATTGCAGTAGGCACAATGCTGACAAAGCGTTTATATTTGTGAAGGCTGGGAGAGATTATAGTTACTGAGCTGGAAACAATCTAGTGGCAGAAGTGACTTTGGTTCCCTTCAAAAGAAAATGTCAAAAAACAAGAAAAAAATGTATATGAGTGCCATTAAGTTTGCAGTGGGCGACACATTCGTTTTCGCTTGGTATGCTTTTGCAGAAGTGCTGTAGAACATGGAACCACAGAAAGCTCTCCTGTTTTAATTAAGGGTAGGGATCATGGCCTAAGGCTTTTCAGGAACTTTTTTCTACAACTTTCAATTTTAATTTGATCACAACCAGAAAGACCCAGAAAATGTTGATGGCCATTTTGGTTATTTATTGCAACGACATTAACGCAGAACACATATTTTAACAATCTGTGCCTTAGACTTAAACGACTGTTTCCAATATGAGTAAGGACCCCTCTCTTGCTCTATGTAATGCGATTACAATTATTTAGTTTTGAAAATTTACTGGGGACTCTAACCCTAGCCTATCACAGAAGGTAACCTTGTTAACATATATGTCAAAATACTACTTTAAAATACCAACACTACATGCATCGAATTTTACCTGCAGTCACATCTAAACCTAATTATAGTCAGTCCAAAATTTAATCCAAAAACCAATCCGAACTCTACAATACTAATGTTCCACACAGGATTAGGGTTCATGTCTGCAGTTAATTCCTGGAAACTCTTGGACAATCCTAGAGGTTTAGTAACCCCTGTAAATGCACACATCAAGTAAAGTAAATAGTACCAGTACCAGCCCTTGGAAATCCCATCAATATAAATTGCATCGCTGAGGTGCAAGCACAATCGGTTATACAAGCTTATATATGGTTGACAGGCCTCGAAGAGCAACAGCCATTGTCTGTTAATTAGGTGCTATTTATTTTTCAACCTTAAACTCCTCAGCAGACTATGTGGAGAATCTCAGTCTCATGGGGGGGGGCATTCAAGCTGTCATCTCTAAAACTATGTCTTGTATAAAAAAACAAAATAAAAAAACCCAACAATGACCAAAATCATCTCTGTTGTCCTTGGGATTCTAAAGACCAGAAGTCTGGGAAATGGGTTTGTTTATATTAAGTTAAATGTTCCCATGTCGAGTGTGTCGAGAGCGGTTTATGACCACAAGTTGTCTGTCAATTCCCTATCATATCTGCCTTGTAATTTTGGAAGCCCACCAAGTTTAACGTGCAGAGTGTCCAAAGATCAGGCCTGGGGGTTAAAGCTAGTCTAGTGGAAACTGCAGTTTAAAATACTGATGGGTCCCCATTGCTGATCTAAACCTCAATCTTAAAGCTTTTGAGATAATTCAGTTCCAGATATCACCGGGCCTAATATATAACCTATATTACCCCAGGCAAAGAGAAATTCCATCCATCTACTGGTAACGAGAGAGTCCATTTACAATGGTTATCTGTTCTGTCAGTTCCATTTAGTTTCAAATTGAATTACCTCACTAAATATAAAATATTTTAGTTGCCAGCAGAACAGGGGGAACCAGAGTACCATAAAACATTAAATGGCTTTTTTTATGTATTTATTTTTTTAGGCCAAATGTTTTGAAGAGCATTAATGTATTATCTTGGCTTTGGTAAGATACCCTGGATACTAACAAGAGACAAAGGGTTGGGGGAGGGGAAGCCTACAAAATATTGTTTCAATTTGGCTGCATTTATCTATAATATATTGTTGCTGCCATCTTCGCCCCAAACTGAGAAGTTCAAAGTATTGGGACCATGTGTCAGCCTTAATCTCCCAAAGCTGTTTCAGCCTGTTGAGACACAGCACATTAATAACCCCATTCAAAATCATTTTTTTGTAAGGATGAAGTCAGGCACAGTCGGTCTCGTTCAATAAGTGACTTAGTCTCAAATTTAATAAAAGAAAAAGAGCAATGTAAAATATCAGTTAAATGGTAAGGGATTTGGAAGGACGTCTAGTGTATGATTCCACTCCTAGCATTCTCATTTTTTTTAATCTCAAGAGGCTAACCTCACTTCGTAAGCCTGACAATCGACATGGAAAGGGCTTTGAGAATAAACAGATCTGCTATGCCTACTATACCCTGTTAGCTATCAGGATTTGACATGCCGCAGCTAGGGCGTGGGTTTTAACGGGTGACTGGGCGCAGCCTGGGAGAAGCTCTCGGACTGTCGTGTTCGAAGGACTGAATGTTGAACAGTGTGAATTCACGATTTCTCATCTTGCATGTTTGGCATTTCAGCAAATGGTCATGCTTTTTCTTGTTTGCTTTTTGCCACGGAATGTACTGTCCCTCTTAGAAACAGAGACGGGAGCCGCAGCACAATTCCCAGTCATCTCTTATCTGTGCAAAGCTAAGAATGAAAGCCTACTGTAGCAACAGCTCCTTACCTGCTGGTACCTACAGCGGACACCTTTTTTCCATGTTGTAGCTTGGATTAAGAAGGTAACATAATGTGATAGGAAATGCAGTAAATGTGATTAAAAATATATATATGACCATGACCAACACTGAACTCTCCCCCTGTATCATCAGGATGATGGCTGATACAGTAGCCTAAGTACAATTCTAAACGTATCCTATATTTCTGTTTAATTCACACAAGTAATTGCTGTTTTTGACTGGATCCACTGCAGACACCAAAAACCTGATCCAAGAGAGCAAGGCTGTAACCTTCCAGAGAGATCAAAATACCCTCTGTGTTACTGCCCTCTCGCTTACTAATGTGGAGAATTATTTAACTACATAGAGTAACAAAATATATATAACCCTCAGACAAAGGCGACCGAAAGGTTGGAAACAATTGGAAACCATTCAGGATTACATGACAAACACCTGTCAGAATAAGCCGTGTTGATAAGGTCAGCTGCATTGCACTATGGGTAAAAGCTGTGAAATGAATCAGGTAGGTTACACATGGAGTGATCAATGTATGGCTTTTGTATTCTACAAATCATAACTGATACACATAATAGGTTACACACTTCTTAGGATGCCATAGAAAGTCAAGGCCTAACAATGCAATGAAACTCTCCAAATGATCTGTCTTTCTGTTCCCGAATAATCAATGCTTTGAAAAATGAGTAATGCAAGCAAGACTACTAATCCATGAACTCCTTCTCATTCCTGGGCCATCACTTATAAAGCAACCGTGTTTATTTTTAAGGAAATATGATGGCATTCACAGTACACTATGGAAATTACCTGTGAAAAATGTATTTTAAGATTTAAATATTGTATATATATATATATATATATATATATATATATATATATATATATATATACAGTGAAGGGAAAAAAGTATTTGATCCCCTGCTGATTTTGTACGTTTGCCCACTGACAAAGAAATGATCAGTCTATAATTTTAATGGTAGGTGTATTTTAACAGTGAGAGACAGAATAACAACAAAATCCAGAAAAACGCATTTCAAAAAAGTTATAAATTGATTTGCATGTTAATGAGTGAAATAAGTATTTCATCCCCCATCAATCAGCAAGATTTCTGGCTCCCAGGTGTCTTTTATACAGGTAACGAGCTGAGATTAGGAGCACTCTCTTAAAGGGAGTGCTCCTAATCTCAGCTCGTTACCTGTATAAAAGACACCTATCCACAGAAGCAATCAATCAGATTCCAAACTCTCCACCATGGCCAAGACCAAAGAGCTGTCCAAGGATGTCAGGGACAAGATTGTAGACCTACACAAGGCTGGAATGGGCTACAAGACCATCGCCAAGCAGCTTGGTGAGAAGGTGACAACAGCTGGTGCGATTATTCGCAAATGGAAGAAACACAAAATAACTGTCAGTCTCCCTCAGTCTGGGGCTCCAGGCAAGATCTCACCTCGTGGAGTTTCAATGATCATGAGAACAGTGAGGAATCAGCCCAGAATTACACTGGAGGATCTTGTTAATGATCTCAAGGCAGCTGGGACCATAGTCACCAAGAAAACAATTGGTAACACACTACGCCGTGACGGACTGAAATCCTGCAACGCCCGCAAGGTCCCCCTGCTCAAGAAAGCACATGTACAGGCCCGTCTGAAGTTTGCCAACATCTGAATGATTCAGAGGAGAACTGGGTGAAAGTGTTGTGGTCAGATGAGACCAAAATCGAGCTCTTTGGCATCAACTCAACTCGCCGTGTTTGGAGGAGGAGGAATGACCCCAAGAACACCATCCCCACCGTCAAACATGGAGGTGGAAACATTATGCTTTGTGGGTGTTTTTCTGCTAAGGGGACAGGACAACTGCACCGCATCAAAGGGACGATGGACGGGGCCATGTACCGTCAAATCTTGGGTGAGAACCTCCTTCCCTCAGCCAGGGCATTGAAAATGGGTCGTGTTTGGGTATTCCAGCATGACAATGACCCAAAACACACAGCTAAGGCAACATAGGAGTGGCTCAAGAAGAAGCACATTAAGGTCCTGCAGTGGCCTAGCCAGTCTCCAGACCTTAATCCCATAGAAAATCTGTTGAGGGAGCTGAAGGTTCGAGTTGCCAAACGTCAGCCTCGAAACCTTAATCACTTGGAGAGGATCTGCAAAGAGGAGTGGGACAAAATCCCTCCTGAGATGTGTGCAAACCTGGTGGCCAACTACAAGAAACGTCTGACCTCTGTGATTACCAACAAGGGTTTTGCCACCAAGTACTAAGTCGAAGGGGTCAAATACTTATTTCCCTCATTAACATGCAAATCAATTTATACATTTTTTGAAATGCGTTTTTTCTGGATTTTTTTGTTGTTATTCTGTCTCTCACTGTTAAAATACACCTACCATTGCAGTTAAATTTTTTTATTTCTTAGCAGATGCCCTTATCGGTGGTGACAGCCAGGGGTGTTGCAAGGGGGTAAGCATCCTAGGCATCCTAGGCCCTGGGCTGATGGGGGCCCCCCAAATTGGAAAGGAAACCCCCCCCGCTCTCAGGGAAAAAAGCTCTGCCGCACTCCCCCCCACTCTCACGGGAGAAAACTCCGCCGCAACCCCCCCCCCGGTTTCACCATCAGGATTTATTTTGCCTGGGGCCCCCACATAACCTAGAATCACCTCTGGTGACAGCCTTACCTGGGAATAGTCACTTGTACCCAAGCCATTACTTAGTTAGTTATGCTATATCTGTTGTTATTTCCTTATTTTAACTTCCCTGATTACAACTGAATGAATCGGAGCCTTCAGGGTTGTTTTGGCTTGTTTTTCTTTCTCTTCCACCTAACAAAACAAGGCCGGACTGCGAGTACTGACAGAGATAAAAGCTGAACGCCTGGCTATAGGGCTTTTCTTCTGTCTTTGCTCCTTAGAAATGAACATCTGAACTTGGGAGAGCTGGTTAAGAAATAACAAGAAAAAGATAAACAAAGACAAACTGGTGAAGTTTGCTTCATTTGGTCTCTGTGAATCCCGAGAACAAAAATGCATTTCTGGATACAGCCTGCTGTTTTAACACCTCTATCCAGTGTTGCGGACAAAAAGTAATACCTGAGGAGAGACAACACATAAGAAAGTGTGCAAGGTGATGCTCATTAGTTTCACATCCTTTGCTTGTGTCTCCTGGCCAAGTGGTTCCCAGCTGTGCATAATAAGTCAGATATAAATCTCTGAGGAGGTGGCAAAAGCTGCTGAGGAGTGTAAATACAGATCAGTGTCCAAGCTTGTGGCAAACACAGCAGAGACACCCGGGAGAAGAGAGATTACCGACAGGGAGGATCGTTAATTCAAATCAAGGGAAAAGGGGGGGGGGGGAGTCAAACAGAGTGAGATCAAAGCGGAAGGGTGGGTGGAAACAGGGGGAGGACCGTCAGTAATTAATATACTTATCTTGCCATTATTCATGGCTAGTCTGAGGGAAGCACTTGACACAAATATGGCTGACTTTGGAGTGGCTGCTAAATTTGGAGATGCTGTAGCCATATAGAGTATTGTGACCAGTAATGAAGGTAACACCCAGAAAAGGTGTGAGACTGGAAGAACACTGTCAGAACACCTTTCAGAACAAATTTTCCTGGGTTTCTAGGTCTTCTTCAAATGAAAGCTACTTGTTTATTCTTGAACTCTGACATCTTGTGCTCATATCACCGCGGAGAAATAAGCAAACACTGTTTTCAGCAAATATATCAGGCCTATCAAACAATGTCGTCAGTCCAACTAGAAATATGCAAAATGCATGACAGAGAAAAATCTAAAGTAAACTGAAAATTCTTCACGCTTTTATGTTTTGGGTTTTAGAAAGCATGCCACAGTGATGCATGCTTTGTTGATTCAGGACTCCCAGTTGACTTATGAACAATGAACAATTCAGTCACATTAATACATCTTTCCCCCACTAGGACTTACTGCTGAGAGATGTCCCAACACAAACTCAGAGTCCAGGAACTTACACACTTGCATCTCAACATTCAAGCCCCTTTGCAGTCAATCATTATTACAAGATATCACATTATTTTTTTACATTTACCCATTAATACAGCTGAGCATTTACTGGAGACCTTGCTCAAGGGTACAACAGCAGTGCCACCAGGGATTGAACCCATGACCCTGTGCGCCACACTACTGCCCTAATTTGGGATAACATTAGTTGCAGACTGTTCTTCACCCCATTTCAGGTTGGATTGAAACACTTTAAAATAAATTGCACTGTAGTCTGGGGATCCAGTCACTGAAACAGAAACTGAGCTGATGAGAGCTAAGGGGTAGAGAGAAGTTTGCAACAAAAAAGAAACTTTGCAAAGAAGGTGTCCGTACAACTCACATCCAAACGGTGACTATTTGGTTATTACTACTTAAGGAAGAAACACTTCAACTACAGCTGTAGTGGAGTGATAGAGGTCTGAGTCCCAATATAACCAGGTAACTGTCACACACAGTAGAGCAATGGGTCTTATTTATACACATTGGTCACTGCTTTGTTTCATTCCAGCTGAGGCTTGTTTAACTGTTTTGGTTCTTCTCAAGAAGGGCGTTATTGACAATACACTTGACCTTGATAACTACAGTGCGGAACATTTTATTGCAGGGTATTAAATATGATTAATACAAGAAATGACACGGCTTGCGGTGTGGGCAGTAACAGGGAAGATAATATTCTTTCTTTATGACTGCCATTACACAGCTTTTCTGTCATGTATTTAATTACTTTGAGGCACTTGAGCTCGTTATATTGAAATTGTAGTATTACAGTCATGGAGTGGCTGAACGACACCAGTCTCCTACTTCAACTTATTAGACACTTCTGCTGTATTCTGCATGCTTTTATCTTTCTTCAGAAGCTGTTACAAGGTAAACTAAATCGACCAGCAACTCGTAGAAACTGGTGTGAAGAAACATAAATCTATATGTCTCTTTGGGAGATTTCAGATTAAAAAAAACTGTAGGAGTTTCACTGAGCCTTTCAGTATTTATTTAAACTTGAATATAAATGTAAATGGTTTTATCTGGGGATGCAAATCTTGCATTAATGATACACATTAGACCAGCAGAATCATTGACCAAGTTCTCCTCTCATGTTTAACCTGAATCTTGAGTGGCTTTTTTTGTCACTTAAGAACAGAAATAGCCTGTAGTGAAAGATGGAAGAAGCCCAAGATTAAAGCAAGTGCTGCTAAATAATATGTCACAAAACAAAAGAAAATAAAAAACGAGCCATTCCCTTATTATCGCCAATGGGTGGGCAGAAATATTTTAGGTCTAGTTTGAGCTTTCCCGCTTTTTGGGTATTTATTTTACTTGTGATTTCAAACAAGATCGCATAGAAATGGAAGGACTTTGCCACAGATCACTTTCACTCAGCTCAGAGTTGTAAAATTGCCAGTGCATCATGGGAAGACAGTGTTTATAGCCTGCGCACCGAGCCTATCGAGCATCTGGTGCGTGGTTTTCCACAGTCTGCTGTAAAAGTCTAAATGAAATGCCATTACTGCCAAGCAAACTCAGGGGCTCCAGTGAGAAAGGCTTCAAAAGGAACATCTGAAAGAAATCATAGTGATAAAGAAGATTGAGTCTGCAGGTGAACGATAGGGATCTGATAGCAAATTATCCAGGTGAGGTCCTCTTTAATAAATATGGTCGACTTATTTACCCATAATAATAATAATAATAATAATAATAATAATAATAATAATAATAATAATAATAATAATAATAATAATAATAATAATTTATTATATTATTTATTAACAACAACAAATGATTGGCTAAATTCATAGAAATCAATCTAATTTAACCAACTGATATTAGTGAAATCAATGTAAAAGGCTGCCATTGTGTATTGCACAGTTTAACATAGAACTTTAAATATGCATATTGAACAGTCTTTGCAATTTTAGCAGATCTTTAGATCTTTAGAATCTTAGATTTGTCTGTCCATAATACTTTTTTCCAATCTTCCTCTGTCCAGTGTCTGTGTTCTTTTGCCCATCTTAATCTTTTATTTTTATTGGCCAGTCTGAGAAATGGCTTTTTCTTTGCAACTCTGCATCCCGGAGTCGCCTCTGCACTATTGACGTTGAGACGGGTGTTTTGCAGGTACTATTTAATGAAGCTGCCAGTTGAGGACCTGTGAGGTCTCTGTTTCTCAAACTAGACACTCTAATGTATTCGTCCTCTTACTCAGTTGTGCACCGGGGCCTCAAACTCCTCTTTCTATTCTGGTTAGAGCCAGTTTGCGCTGTTCTGTGAAGGGAGGAGTACACAGCGTTGTATGAGATCTTCAGTGTCTTGGCAATTTCTCGCATGGAATAGCCTTCATTTTTCAGAACAAGAATAGACTGATGAGTTTCAGAAGAAAGTTCTTTGTTTCTGGCCATTTTGAGCCTGTACCGAACCCACAATTGCTCCAGATACTCAACTAGTCTATAGAAGGCCAGTTTTATTGCTTCTTTAATCAGCACAACAGTTTTCAGCTGTGCTAACATAATTGCAAAAGGGTTTTCTAATGATCAATTAGCCTTTTAAAATGATAAATCTGGATTAGCAAACACAACGTGCCAGTGGAACACAGGACTGATGGTTGCTGATAATGGGCCTCTGTATGCCTATGTAGATATTCCAATACAAATCAGCCGTTTCCAGATACAATAGTCATTTACAACATTAACAATGTCTACATTGTATTTCTGATCAATTTGATATTTTAATGGACAACAAATTTGCTTTTCTTTTGAAAACAAGGACATTTCTAAGTGACCCCAAACTTTTGAACGGTAGTGCATATTTGTCAAAATCTTTGTGACTATGTTAAATGTTTTCAATAAGTAGAAACCAAAAACAAATGCCAACATTGCTAAGCAGTGTCTGTTAAAATGCATAGCCTTGGATTTCCATTTTAATAATAAGATTAATCTGAAGACATTTAAAAATGCAACGTGTTTTACATTCACTTGGCCTTCCAGTAGCAGATGAAACAATCATGTTATATTTTCAGCTCTGTTTAGGAGGTAATTAACAGCCACAAATGAATAAAAATGCTCGGACCAATTTACATGCCACAAGGATTGGTGCTCTTTGTTAATTATGAGACTGATGAAAATGCTCTACTGCAACATTGTCTACAGTGTGTCTAATATATCAACATAAAATGGCAAACTAACGAACAACAACAACACAATTTAACCCAGAATATATGCATGACCAGCTATAGAAACCTCAAACACTAGGTACATGGTTTGTCCTCTTGTGAATGCTTGCATATTTTTCCTTTAACTCCCCCCCACCCACTCTCTCTTTCCTGTTATTACACCGAAATTTTAATAAATCATCTCTCACACACACCAAATAAATTGTGTGCATACTGTACATACAGTGCCTTGCAAAAGTACCCTTCCTATGGTGTACCGTTTTGTGAAATTACAAAATGTTGCATGTACACATTTTTTGTACTTCATTTTTATTCAACACTTTAAAGGGTAAAATAAGCTACAGTAAATGTCATCAAAAACTAAGGAGAGAAAATTGAAATATGCTAATTGCATAAGTACATTGCTTCTCTGTGTGTGAAATTATCTACTGATCTACTAGAAATATGTGGACCCACTGATGTATTCCTGCAAAAACTAAATTTAATCTGTAGAGAGAAAATTGTAAATATACAATGTTTACACATGCTGTTTTGGGTGTAGATGCGAGTGACTTTAATGGTAAATGGTTTCAACAATAGGTGGAGTGAGGAGAATAACTTTGGTAGCCACTGCTAGTCCCAAATTTAGTGAAGAAATGCGATCTACGATTCAGTATTCATCTTTCAATCTGTTGCCAATACAGCCAGCTGCACCTAACCACGTCAAATTCATGGTCTATCTAGGAATGTTCTCTTTATTGCTGAGTGGAAGAACTCATGCACTACAACACTGTTTGCAAAGCACTAGACACACTGCATCAGCTGCCATTATTCGCCACTTTATTATTTACCCAATAAGAAGAACAAGACCCATTAGTTTGTTGTTTTAATAAAATGTACAATTAGTGTGTTGCAAAATCACTGAAAAAATTGTTACCTCATGTGTTCTCAAAAGTCATTCAAATGTAGGCCTACTTAAGTTATGACAGGAAATATGAGGAAATAACTAATCTACTAACATACAACTTTTTTGAAGCAATGTATTCTAACACACTGTTACCAAATCATGGTCCTGGGGACCCAATGTCCTGCTAGTTTTTGTTCTCTCAATTCTTTAATTGAACTAATAATTGGACTAATCAGAGCTTATTAATAATTTTAACCTTTGGACAAGTGAGGATAAATATAAAAGTTTATAAGGCATCAACAAGCAAAGCTACAAGGAGCAATGCCAGTATGGACCCGATTGGTAAACCAGATGGCGTGAAGCACTGTTTTGTACTTTTGTAAGTTGATAATCACTTACAAAAGTTGTTAAAACGAAAAATACACACTGTCTAGTTATTAAAATATCAAACACACTGCATGTTTCTGGAATGGTGTTCGGCTCATACAAATATGCACACACAATAATGATTTACTCGCTTTGTAACGATTAACATTTTATCTAGGTGGAAATAAACAACATTTAGCATCCATGGATGGGACGCGTTTCTCCTGTCCTCTGGCCTGCCATTCACGTATGGTTGCACATGGAGTACGCTATGCTAATCGTTACATTATTTAACGCTGCAAGTCCCAATCTGTGTGTGTGTGTGTGTGTGTGTGTGTGAGTGTGTGTGTGTGTGAGAGAGAGAGAGAGAGAGAGAGAGATGAGAGAGAGAGAGTTGGGGGGCAACTCAAATGTGAAGGATTATGTTCGCTCACAGGCACTGTGTACACATCCCCTGTCTTTCTCTAAAAGGATGAGGAAGGGGAACGAATACAAGTTTTAAAATATCTAACGCTTCAATAAACACCATTTCATATGTAACTTTGCAGAAGCTTTAAAATAATAAATCGGAAATCATCAACAGATTCTCTATAGAATTACTAAGAGCGTAAAATACACAAATGGGGTTCTTCTTTATCTATTACTATACATACTACAGTTCATAATAATATGTCGTGGTGGTAGTAGTAGTAGTAGTAGTAGTAGTAGTAGTAGTAGTAGTAGTAGTAGTAGTATGACCACGTTCATTCTTATTAGGAACCCCCTTATTAATTCATATTAGATTTTTTTTCTCCATTGGACAGAAGCAATTTGAAAGGAATACGTCAGATTCTTTTTCCTTATCAAATGGCTACACCCTGTTCCCTCACAGCCCATTCTGTTGTATTTATGAAGGACTTCAGAATGGTAAGCTGTCTGTAATAGTTTAAATCAATGTCGGGACACCTCCTCCCACATGTGGCCCAGGCGTAGAGATCCCTGTCAGGCATTCTCACCTCTTCTCTGCTGTCACTTGGACAAACGCACAGCACAGGCATTGTCAGGGATCTGGGGTGCAATTCCTCATACAGAGGCCAGTGATCCGGTGAGGGTCCCCCAGCTGACGGGCTGACAGTTGTCGGCGAATCTCCTTTCCTGTGCTCGCACGCAGGCACAGACAGTGGGTGCACTGGGGCTCAACTCGCTGCGGCTGCACTGTAACTATATTTGCATTGACTATTTACCCAGAACATCGATTTCTTGTTGTACCATGCATCCTAATGCGACACCACGAGTGACCACTCCACGCCAGCACATGAATAAACTACCCTTCCTAAACGTCAGTGACTGGGGCAAAGCTTAAGAGCACGGGCTTGGATAAACTATGAGGCTGTTATATTATAAGCAAGCATTTGCGGCGACGGGTACCTTAATGTCTGGTACAGGCGACGCTTAACAACAATCTTGAAAGGCAAACACTATTTGAACAAATGAACTTAAAATGTCAGAACTGTTTATTAACCTTTACTCTTTATTATGATGATGAATAATTACTGGAATCGCCAGTTTTCAAACATGTTTGGGGGATACAGTGGGCTGCATTAGTTTTCTAGTTTCTTCAAAAGAATATATTTCCTGATGTAATTAAAACATTCAACACATTGTACAGACATGCATGCTATGGAGCAGGATTGTGTCTAGAGCAAGAGACCCCGATCCAGCGTTTCCTTTGCGCTCCAGCCCTCTCCACAGCCGCCGCTTGGCACCGGCTGCCCGGCGCACTCACTCACCTGCAGGATCTCCATGCACAGCATTTTTCGGCCGGTGAAGGAGCAGGCGAGTCTTCCCGCAGAAAATACAGATCTCGGTCTCTTTCGTTGCCGATGCCTTTGGCCAAGTGATGTCTCTTCCTTAGGTGCGACCGGAGGAGACAAAATGTTTCACACTGTCTTTCGGAGTTAGTGTTGTATCGATTCCACACTTGGCGCGGCCATAGTGCAGTCCAGCTAATTTTGCCTGTTTCGGCACATCATCGCAAGGCTTTCTTTCTCTTTCTTTTTTTCTGACACATCAATAGTTTTTAAGAACATGTAGCCCAGAGAAACTGCAAAGGACCACTTTATACATGCGCTACATTGTGTACATGTGTACATTTAGCCCCTGTAAAGGGACGGTAAGAAGTTCAGTGCGTATCTCTTCAACGGTTATAGTTCCCTATGTTCTCTATTGGGATGGAAATGTTAGTATTATCAATTCGCACAATCACATCCCCAAAAAACAGGTGCTGGCAGGTTGATTCCTATGATGGTGTTTATTTATACAATCAGCGTAACCGGTCTCCCTGTCTAATAATACTTGAAAAGTGCTTAGCCTCACTTACCCTATCTCTGACCTACAAGCGCTTTATCTCATTTTAGAGATTATGGGGAAATGAAAAATAGAAAAACTAGGATTCGGTGATCTGCAGTTCACCCGGTGCTGTGAATGCAGAATAGGAACTCCCGGCATCGTTAGGAAAAGCGGTTTGTTGTTCATTATGATTATGATTATGATTATTTATGTATATTCGATTTTACACACATATTGCATTCTGATTCCGGTTCGTAGTCTCACTTTGTTTGCTTGGCGTGTGGTTCCGTTTGTGTCTTGGCTTCAGCCTCCCAAAGAAACCTCTGACCGCATTGGTGTGGGTTTCTCTGTCAGTATTTACACATCCACTGATCCACTGAGTGAAAACTGCGGTGGGAAATCCTGGTCTGCGCGGAGAGCTCCTCTGCGTCCTTTCCAAAGGAAAAAAAATGAAACACACTGAACAGCAATCAACTTAATCTAGAACTTAAAATGTATGCGATGTATTGATATCCGGTGTTGCAGGTTCAGATGTATATCCTGTCTAAGGACGAGCATGTCTTCCGATGCCCTTCATTTGCGTCCGAGCAGTCCCGTTTGGTGGTGGGAGGCTTTCCGTGCCACGCTATACTTCTGACTGAATCTCTGACGAGAGCCGGGCTGCAACCCTGTCCTTTGGGTTTACTGTTCTCGCATTACTCTTCTCCGCCGTTGACTTTGAAATGCATTGGCCAGCTTGTGGTCATGTATTGCACTGTGCAACTTTGCACAGGACTGTGCGTGCGCTGCTGATAATGACGACAGATGATTGCTATTAATAAGGACTTTCAGCTGCGAGTTAACAGTGCGTAATTGCGCTTTTTTTCTTTTTTGGCGTACATTGCGGTCTTCTTATGCTCCCTTGTTTAAGTTTGAAGGACGCCCCTGTAACTGTGACGGTGTGGTGTCAGCATAGTCCTTCCTAAAATATTACCCAGTTGCTTCTAGTTGGTGTCCCGCCTTGCCAATGTCGCTCCTGTCGGATTTATATGTTAACTAAAAAGCCCTTTTTGGTCACAGACCGTGTCGCCGGCTCCTGCCAGTAAGGATGTAGATCTGAAACAGCAGTGGAGCAGAGCAGCAAATCCTATCTGGATCCAAATGTGGGGCAGTTGTATTTTATCTTGGGAAGCTCCCACCTAGATACAATACGACGTAAATTATTCCGGCAAGCTGCCATACTAGCTGCGAGTGTGTGTGTATGTATTTGTTGTCTGTGGATGTGTGTATAATTGGAATTGAAGACGTATGCCCGATATTTGTGGTTGGGTTGCTTGATTGATTTAATTTGGTTTGTGTGGTGTTATAAATATCGTGCCTTCAGCTCAGTTTGATACAACTCAGGTCATATAGCTATAGCACGCAGATGCAGTTTAGCGACTTAATTGGAAACGAGATGACTATTATCCCACAGTTTAGCCCGATCTCGGATGTTATAAAGTGTGTCGGATGCATTTCATTACATTGTGATGCGCGTTTCATTCATGAATAGGGAAGGTAAAGGTAACACTTTGATAGATGACAGGACACCGAGATCCGCAGTGGGAAGCTATTAAGGCGCCGATAGATACTGCTGCTTTCTACCCCCATCCCTCATGTGATGCTGTCACACAGAAAAACACATTTCTTCGGATCTCCGTCCAATCTCATGAGTTTTATGTCCGCCTCTCTCTGTCGATCATGGATATCCCGGTTCTGAAGCATTTTTTTTAAGGGGAAAGTAAAAAAATAAAGAAAAAGACTGCAAAATGTCTAAAACCTTATGTGGGTCACTTAAAAAACACCATTCAATTGATTAATATTATATGATGAATCACCCGCTTTCTTCACATTTAACCTATGATATTCTGAGAGCAAATTTCAAACCTGTGATTTCTTACACAGGAACTCAAGACATTAAATGTTTTCCTAATTTAAAAATACAAATTGTACTTACAAAAAAAATCTATCAATCAAAAATTGACCTCTTAAACATGCATTAATAAACAATCAACAACAATTCAGCTTAAATTGTAGTGGAATTGCAAGACTGCTAAATTCACTCTGTTCTATATTGAAAAAGCGCAGCATTTGATGTGATGCACTAATGTATTGCAAGGTATACAGAAAACCCAGCTCCGGCACTCCAGGGCAGTACAGCTGATCACCATGAGGGACAGACGTGCCCCCAGCTCCGTCACCTCATCGGCGATGGATGGAGGAACTGCCAAAAACACACAGCTTAAAAAATGTATAAATAAATATTTTGTATATGCCTATAACTGCAAAAGCAATGCAAATGTACCTATTATGCAATTTCAATGCAAATTGGATGTAGTCCATTTTAGTCATGAACAGGTAATTTACATCAATGAATTAACCTTACAATAGCACAATACCGATTATTTGTTTTAAAGCTAAAGTCAAACCAAGCATTTCCAAACATGTAATAATAGCTGGTGTATTGGTTTGTTTTAAAGTGATGGATGCCTGCATTTATTTCCCCATCTCAGGGCTCTCGTTGCTCTGTAAAATAGACCTTTCACACTTGAAAGATTGATCTCCAAAGACTGTCTCTGGGGAAAGTAGTATATGACAAAGCCCCGTTCCTCGTTGCATCGGGCCAGCCACCTACATGAATGGGGGAGCGCAAACCTAGCTGATGCGATGTCTTTTACTCGGGAAGTCTGTTGGCAGCCGGATGTAAAGCGTTTATTTGTATACACCAGGGTATGACAAACTGGTGTAATAACCATTGTGAGGAAACAGCACAGGATCGTTCCAAAGCTCTGAATAGTATTACTCTCTCTAGGACAGTGCTTTTCAAACCGGTCCTGGAGTACCCCCTGCCCTGTTGGTTTTTGTTCCAACTGAGGTCTTAATTGCTTAATTGAATTCTTAATTGACCTAACAAAGCAATATACCATTCAATTAAGTAATTAAGACCAAGGTTGGAACAAAAACCAGCATGGCAGGGGGTACTCCAAGACCGGTTTGAATCTGGCCTAGGCGCAATAACCGTTACCTCCACATTATGTAACCAGACACCTAGTTTTAAAATTGAAACTACAAGAATGGTGGTCACTGTGATAGAAACTTTTCCCCAAAAGGTTTACCTTGGAAAGATGATGAAATTAGATCACTTATTGTATGGAAGGAGAGTGACATACCGGATCAATTGCTAGTTAGAAATGTAATAGTTTGAGTGAATGGACAACATCCTTTCAATTGCCATGTTTACAAACCAACGCTACTTCCGGTAATAATCAATCCCAGAATTCCCAGTGTGCCAGAAAGCTGTTTGACCCCTACTAGGGTCTCACATTCACTTCCTGGGGCACCAATTGAAAATGCACTGTTCAGGTGTAGGGGTGCAGCACTGGCAGTGGAAACAGAGTAATGCATAGTCATCATTCTCAAACAAACCCCTTGTCACATTTCCCCTGCGCAGCTGCAGAAAGGCGTTATGTTGCTGAGGAACAGAATTTGTATTGTAAGAGTGCAACTAATTTGCAGATGTTGTGGTGTGATAAGCCTTTTATAACTACAAGACGCCAGCTACAAGTTGATAATGGGAGATAATTAAAGGCTGAGAGACACACTGGGGAAAATATATTGAGTAGCATCCTAATTGTAAATTATTTATTGGGGTGAAACCAAAGGTGGAAGGGACTTCTTCTCATAAATGATCAGCCCAACTCTGTCATGAATCAAGCAGGCAGTTTGCATAGTGCATTATGGCCCACTTAAACAGAAGGCACATAAAGACTTAGACAGTGTAAACGACGGGGCGCACACCTGGCAAATTCAATTTGAATGTAGACAAGTCCAGAGTGTAAGAAGAAGCTCCATAAATATAACATGGGATGTACTGAGCTTGGAGCAGCTACTTGTTTAATCTGTTTTAGTTATCAATTCCTTATTATACTTTATTAGACAATGCTGGAAAGCAATAACATAGACAAAGAAAGGTACAGGGTGAGAAACAAATAAAGGCAGGTCCAGGACTGTCAGAAAGTTGTCTTCTAAACTGAAACGCTGTGCTGCTAAGATCACAAGCCTTATAACCCTACAATTATAGCTGCCAAGCCCTTCACATCAGATCTCCCTTGAAAGATAAAACTACCTTCTTTCTGAAGGTGATGGATGTGCATTATTGTTGTTGGTATATTTATTTATTTTTAGAATTCCTTTATATTTCAGATTTATAATTTGGAACAAATGTACTGCACAGTATGATCGTGTATACCACAAAATAATATGAGTTACAGATTATGTTGTTGTTTGTGCACTGACAGAAAAAAGAAACAGACTTCCATACCAACAGGAGACTTTGCCAGTAGGATGGACAATGCACAATACAATTAATTAATTAATAAATAATTATAGCCTGATAATAAATAATGGCAACTATTTTTTAATATTTATTCATTATTAATGTGTTAATAATAATATTGGATACCCATACACATTGTATCTACATTCTCCACAACATGTAGAATGGTGTCCCCTGAAAGTAGAAGTGAAAATGTAAAAGCAACATATTTCATTCTACATTTTCTAGCCAAATGGAGACAGGTGTTCCCTCAGCTTTATAATGAAAAATCCATCATATGTTTACAGTGTGGGTTACACACCGACAACGTGAAAACAGCTTTGTGCTGTTCTTTATATAGTATCTTCCCATTGGCGCTTGTCACAGGGCAAGAGTGCAAAGAAAAATGCCAGGACTTATAACACTCCAATTTGCAACTAAGAAAGGGTGAACACCATTTAAGAAGCCCAGGAGCGAAATAGTAAAGTTGCAGAAATGGCTGTAATGGGGAGGACGTTTTTTATCCTGGGTACGTATTCATACCAGTCTGAATTAATACAGAGACCTCAAGGGTGTAGGCCCAGGGGGTCCCACAGAATGAAAGAAGAAAATCTAAACTGAAATTGACTGTGTTTTTAATTCCTGTGCTTTTAATAGAAAATGAGAAAATAGCATGTTTCTTGGTTAGTTGATTGCACTACACTTCAGCAAAAATTATGTTGCATGGATTTTTCTTTTTAATTTCAGCCGTTTATAAAGAGGAATCCCGTAGCTGGTTGGGGAACTCCAGTTGTTAGTTTTGAGCTTTTTAATTAGGATCGAAAAATTAGTTTCTGCCCTCTCCTATGGTGCCCTGTAGAGCAACACACTGTGGGAGCTAGTCATTTATGTCCATTAAGAAAAGCTTTCACCTTTCTCACTCAGACCCTGCTCACCATATGGTACAATTTTTGGAGTGTAATTTCCAGTGAATGGGACACACAGGCTCTGGAGAGTTTGGGGTAGGGTTATGCATTTGCCGTTGCTACACAACCCTCTTACATACACACTCATTGGAAAACAGACCGTTATTAATTCCCCATAATTTTTCTGTCTTTGTTGTGTCTGTACTGTAACCTTGTAACCCTGTAATGAACTCTTTGTCGTGTCATCACGTCATCATACTTAATTGGTGCAAATGACCATACAAGCGTGACTGAAGACACAAATATCTAGCACTGGGCTTATCTCTTTATTTGCCAATTTGACCTACATGTAAATTCGAAACTTCGGTTAGCCGTTAACATATTTACACCCCATCTGCCATTTGCATTAGTGCAGCAAACCTTTCCAGTTCCTTCCCAGTTCTGTACAGTTTTCAGTGTGTGTGCCAGCTATCCTTTTAACTTGACAGAAAATGGATAAAGCAAGTTGTTATTGTAGTTTGATGTTTCATGAGTACAATGGTTTCTATAGGGAATGGCAGATAAGGAGAGTCTGGAGAAAAGAAGTCTGCCTCTTTGCTTTCTTTCTTTCCCTGGTTATATGTAACAATTTAATGTTTTAAGCAGCGTTTTTTCATTTTTAGCAGCAAACCCCCACCTCCCAACGGGAATAGATAATCTCTAATGATTACCCGTCTGACTGTGTGGAGGGAAGAATAGCTTCATCCCTTTGAAAAGGTGTAAATAAATAAATGAATCAATGAACAGTACGTCCTTCATTCAGAGTTGGGGTCGGTTCAGTTACTCAATCATAAATCCCCTTCTGAGGGTTCACTGTGTCTCCATATCCATGGCACGTTGCTTGTGTTGGCTACTTTAATGCTTAAGTTTGCAAAGGCTCCTGGGATGCTGAGTGATAAATGCACCACAGCCTTCTCTGGCTCCCATTCAAACAAAGAATGAAACCTAACAGATTTGTGTTGCAACCTGTGGGCCTAACACAAGACCCTGTCCATCAAATGAGCTTTTTATTTATTTATTTTTATTTGGGTTGATATGAGAACATAGACACAATACCAGTATCACAATGAAGTTGTTTCTGTGTGGATGTTTTAAAATGCTCTGATGCTCAGTGCAGTGCTCCCACTCATCCATGTGTAGGTCCCTACTGCCTAACTGAAAGTAATGCATCAGAGAATCATAACAACAGAGTGAGATAGACTTCAGCCTCTGATTCTTATCTGTCAAGATTTTTTCTATGTAAAGAAAACTGAAAGGCGTATTACTTAAGCAGCTGAAAGACAAGTGGGAGGGTAGAGCACTGCATTACTGGGAACTCCAATATTTGCACTTTAGAGTATGGCAACTTGCTAAAACTAGTATTGTTGGCGTTGTTGCAGTGGGTAAAAGATGAAACTTTTAAGCCTGCTAAAACAACATATCAAGGATATAAACTATAGAATGGAAAGCCTTTTTTTTCTCTCTTCCCCCTACAACAAAGGTTGGTTATTTCACATTTCTGCCAGGCTGAATCAACAGTAAGGTGTCAGAAGGCCTATCTCTGCCATTCTCCTGTGGTCCCGTATTCCTTCAAGCTTGTCAAGAGGGCTGATAACATGTCGCGGCTTCTGTTCCATCCTTTACATCCATTGATTTGGCATCTCTACACAACACAGAAAGTCATGCTCATTCTCTTCTGTCATTTCAGGAGTACCACCATTTCTTCTGTGTCCATTACTACCCTCCTAAGATAAGATGACAGCAACCTGTTAATAACATAACCTCAGGTGACGTGCAAGAAGAACATTTTGTTTTCTGTCCCTAGAGGGGTGTAAAAAACGTACTGTTGACAGGGAAAGATGCTCTTTATAAGGACAATCAGCTGCGTTTCCTGTTAAAGACTTGTTTTTCTTCATCCCTCCACACTTGTTTTTTTCCCTCCACACTTGTCATGGGAGTGTAGAATTTTGCTTCCTCATTTTGGAGGACATATCCAGGAGACCCAAACTAAGGTCCTTCCTATTGTACAAAGAACAGTGGATCGTCCCTCATGTGGAGCGAGAAGGGATATTGCTGAAGTCACTATCTCGAAGAAGAACCTTTTGAGAGATCTGTGTTTTTTTTTCATCCCCATTAAAAAAAGCACTTACACGTAGCTTTCCAATTCCCATCCATGGCGAATAAAGTGTCAGTTCTGCCTGACATTCATTCAGCAAGGGTGTACAGTTGGTCCTGGATTTCATTTCCACTTTCATTTGCCATTCAGGGTAAATCCTACAAAACATTCCCTTAAAAGCTTTTTCCAGCACTGCTCCACGAGCTCATGTGGTATTCATTTGATGATAATTTCCCACTCATAATAGGAATTGATGTGCTGTCGCTGGAAGATGATCCATTTCAGAGACAATAGCTTATAGCAGTCAAAACCTTTCTTTGACATAAGTGTGGCAGTTCAAAGCTGGAGTCGTGCAAGGCTACTGCTGAGCAGTTTTGTGGGCTATCATTTGCTTGATCATGTAACCTCCTGGGATTTCCATTTGGTGCTTTCAACTTCTCTTTTGTGCACACAATCTCTTTGTTGTTAGCATCATGCATGCAGCCTTTTGACTGTGTACAAAGCAAGTGATATTGCAGTGTGACTATGCCCCTTTCACTGCAGTGCCTATTAATAACCTGCTGTTGCATCTCATTCTGTCATGTATAGTCAGTACGGTGGCCAGCTCTGCAATTCGGGAGGTTTTATCCTATCATGATGTCACCGCCTACTGGGTGATTAGGGGTGCCACGCTGCATGACCACGCCACCTCTTTTGTTGGACAAGAGAGGACCTCGTTTACCCACGCTAATTCTCTTCCCAGACAGACTCGACTGGACCCCAGAACACCACCACACAAAAAGGCAAGTTTTTCAACAATGAACAAACATTTATTTCTTATACAGTTAGGACAGGGCATGAGAACTTTACTATAGTAGGGAACACATTAGGTTAGGAATTCGGAAGCTAAATGTACAAAAACCTAATCTAAAATTGCCTTTAATAAATTGGGCAATAAAACTAATAAAAACCCTACCCAAAATAACACAAAAGAAATAATAAAGAAGGGAGCTAAGTTAAGAAGAAGTAAAACCCAATTTCCCTATTCTAAAATACCAATAGCAGCAACCATTAATTTACAATCTCTTAATTCAATCATAGAAAAATGCAATTGCGCAAGATGGACTCCCCCTTCTTCTTGGACGTGAAGTCCCGTTCAGCAGTAACCAAAGCCCTGTCGTCCAAATGGGACCTCAACCAGGCTGCAGGTAAGTCTTAAATTGCACAAGCCCAATGTAATTGTTCACTGTCTTTCTCTCTTTCTTTCTTTCGTTTTATTTGCAGGCACGGATCCGCAGGGACTATGAAGAAGGAAACCCAACGACAGTTTCCATAACCCAGCACAGGGACCCTTCTCCATCCAAGTAAACAGCAGCAAGAGAAGATAACTGTCCAACAGGTCTCAATAAAGAAGATTTAATATTTACTCCGTGTATGCTCCTTTCCTTCTAACTACAGTGAGGGAAAAAAGTATTTGATCCCCTGCTGATTTTGTACGTTTGCCCACTGACAAAGAAATGATCAGTCTATAATTTTAATGGTAGGTATATTTTAACAGTGACAGACAGAATAACAACAAAATAATCCAGAAAAACGCATTTCAAAAAAGTTATAAATTGATTTGCATGTTAATGAGGGAAATAAGTATTTGATCCCCTATCAATCAGCAAGATTTCTGGCTTTATACAGGAAACGAGCTGAGATTAGGAGCACTCTCTTAAAGGGAGTGCTCCTAATCTCAGCTCGTTACCTGTATAAAAGACACCTGTCCACAGAAGCAATCAATCAATCAGATTCCAAACTCTCCACCATGGTCAAGACCAAAGAGCTGTCCAAGGATGTCAGGGACAAGATTGTAGACCTACACAAGGCTGGAATGGGCTACAAGACCATCGCCAAGCAGCTTGGTGAGAAGGTGACAACAGTTGGTGCGATTATTCGCAAATAGAAGAAACACAAAATAACTGTCAGTCTCCCTCGGTCTGGGGCTCCATGCAAGATCTCACCTCGTAGAGTTTCAATGATCATGAGAACGGTGAGGAATCAGCCCAGAACTACACAGGAGGATCTTGTTAATGATCTCAAGGCAGCTGGGACCATAGTCACCAAGAAAACAATTGGTAACACACTACACCATGAAGGACTGAAATCCTGCAGCCCCCTGCTCAAGAAAGCACATGTACAGGCCTGTCTGAAGTTTGCCAATGAACATCTGAATGATTCAGAGGAGAACTGGGTGAAAGTGTTGTGGTCAGATGAGACCAAAATCGAGCTCTTTGGCATCAACTCAACTCGCCGTGTTTGGAGGAGGAGGAATGACCCCAAGAACACCATCACCACCGTCAAACATGGAGGTGGAAACATTATGCTTTGGGGGTGTTTTTCTGCTAAGGGGACAGGACAACTGCACCGCATCAAAGGGATGATGGACGGGGCCATGTACCGTCAAATCTTGGGTGAGAACCTCCTTCCCTCAGCCAGGGCATTGAAAATGGGTCGTGGATGGGTATTCCAGCATGACAATGACCCAAAACACACAGCCAAGGCATCAAAGGAGTGGCTTAAGAAGAAGCACATTAAGGTCCTGCAGTGGCCTAGCCAGTCTCCAGACCTTAATCCCATAGAAAATCTGTGGAGGGAGCTGAAGGTTCGAGTTGCCAAACGTCAGCCTCGAAACCTTAATGACTTGGAGAGGATCTGCAAAGAGGAGTGGGACAAAATCCCTCCTGAGATGTGTGCAAACCTGGTGGCCAACTACAAGAAACGTCTGACCTCTGTGATTGCCAACAAGGGTTTTGCCACCAAGTACTAAGTCGAAGGGGTCAAATACTTATTTCCCTCATTAACATGCAAATCAATGTATAACTTTTTTGAAATGTGTTTTTCTGGATTTTTTTGTTGTTATTCTGTCTCTCACTGTTAAAATATACCTACCATTAAAATTATAGACTAATCATTTCTTTGTCAGTGGGCAAATGTACAAAATCAGCAGGGGATCAAATACTTTTTTCCCCTCACTGTATATCCTTCACCGAGAAACAAAGCAGAATACTTAACGCTCCGTAGACTTCTCTGTCGTCTCTAGCGATTTAAGCCTCTTTCTCCTTCATCAGCAATCCATCTAAAATAGGTTGCTTTTGTTCTCCCTGTCTTTCGCCACCTCTGCTGGTCTACTTCCCACCAGCCCTGTGCCTTCTAATTTGGGTGTCGGTCGGGAGGTCGCTACGCCCCGTACCTCCTCTCCATGCGCTCAGTCAGTTGGTTGCTGCTCAAATGACACTGTCTCTGCACTTAAGTACCAAACAAAGAGGTAGGGGTGCAGGGGAAGGCAGTCAATGAGAAGACGTGCAGGTAAGTCCAGGTGAGAATGTAGGCGACGGCATGTTCTTTACACTGAAGATAGTTCTTAATGACTTTTGCTGTATGTTTGGGGTCGTTGTCATGCTGCAGAATACATTTGAGGCCAATCAGATGCCTCCCTGATGTTATTGCAATATTGCAATAACAATACAAACTTGCAAGGAACCTCCAGCATGCTTCACTGTTGCCTGCAGACACTCATTCTTGTACCGCTCTTGTATCTGCCTTCTGCTAAAGCCAGATATTTCAAATTTTGACTCATCATTCCAGAGCACCTGCTGCCATTTTTCTGCACCCCAGTTCCTGTGTTTTTTGCATAGTTGAGTCGCTTGGCCTTGTTGCCATGTCACCACTGCGTCTACGGTCCTCAATGTTGCCCATTTCTTTGTGCTTCTTCAAAAGACCTTGGACGGCACATCTGGAAACCCCTGTCTGCCTTGAAATGTCTGCCTGGGAGAGACCTTGCTGATGCAGTATAACTACCTTGTGTCTTGTTGCTGTGCTCAGTCTTGCTATGGCGGTCACACTAAATATGGATTTGATTTAGATTTTTCTTCTGTTCACTCACTTTGCATTTAGTTAATTGATAAATATAATCTATTAACATGTCTCTTTTTGACAGCATTTTTTCACACCCGCCTAAAACTTTTGCAGAGGACTTGTTTGTAGGCTGGGTCTGGTCTTGAAACACACGGTAGGGAGGCAGGCAGAGGCTACAAAACAGACTCAATGTTGTTTTATTGTTTCCCTCAATGGCGGCACAGTGTGAAAATAAAACAAAACCTAGCTCTGTTCGACCACTAACAAAACATAAATAGTCCCCAACTACAAACAAAACACTAATACTAATACATTTAACAGTAAATGCAGAGCCGAACACCAGGCAGACCAAAGTACATAGGGATAAAGCAGGTTTATAATCAAAGTTCGTAATCTAAGTTCATTACCAGTGGGAGGTTATCAGACAGTCCGGGGTTCAAAAGGGAGAATGGTCCAGGTACAGAAAAAGGGTCTCAAGTCAGTGAATCAGTCAACTTCACACTTCACACTCCCGGTCTCCCGGTCTCCCGGTCTCCCGGTCTCCCGGTCTCCCGGTCTCCCGGTCTCCCGGTCTCCCGGTCTTCTTCTCGCCCTCCTGTACACCTTACTACCCCAACCAAAAATGCACACACTGGTCTGTTTCCTGCTTCCTTTTATAGAGGAAGTGGTGGGTGGGGCTCTGGCCATCAGGAGCCCTGCTGGCTTCTGGGGTTTGGAGTCTTGGAGGAGAGGTTTTGTAGTCTCCTCCACTGAAAGATCTGCCCTGACCCCGGCCTTGCCTCTCACACTGCTACAATATATATATTTCACTTTGTATTGCACTTATGTTGTAAGTCGCCCTGGATAAGTCGCCATCTGCCAAAAAATAAAAATAATAATAATAATAAGTGAGTGAGAGAGACTCGTCTTGGAATGGCAACTGCTGTTGTAAATGGCTCGTCCAATGGATTGTAAATTACAGATTTGGAACTCGGAGTCTTGCATCATCGAAGAGCAATGATAGAGCATTCATCCATCTACCATTCCTGAGGGGAGCTGACATTCCTTTAAAGGAAATGACAATGATTTATTTCTAATACTTCCCTCAAAAACGTATATTTAGACACTATACTTTGATTTGTTGCAGATACCAAAAACCTTGTCTTGGAGCTGTATTTTTTAATATACTATACACTTGCATAGGTATTACGTCGAGCATAGAATATTACATTGTTGAATTATGACAATGATTATTATGCTTTATATTTATTTTATTTGATCCTAACATCTAACAAATGTCCAAATGTACAGCTCACATATCAAAAGAATAGATAGCTTCACTATCCTCAATTCTCTTTTGTAGGAATCGAATGCAAAATATAAATTATTCTCAATGGCAAAAATATGTTAACCTACTGATACTTATTGAGAGCATATTGAGAGGTTTATTTTGAAACATTCATTTGCTTAGAATGGATAAGAGAGAGAGACTCGATTTGCAAAAAGCCAAATGCAAGCTGCCAGACTGTAGGATGAAATAAAGTTGCAGATGTTTGGCATCATGCATCAGATGGATATTTTTTTTAAGTATGGTATCCTTACCTTTAATGTACAGTGGAAAAGGGAGAGGGGCAGTGTAAGTGGTGTCAGCGTTAATGCGGTTTGGACGGATACAAGCCCTTGAACTCAGCCAGTAAATGCCCACCTTTGGCAAACCTTGCAAAATGTAATATAATGTGTTATTGATCCAGAGGCACTCAAATCCCATTAAAAGAAAGATGATGAATTAAATACCAGGCTTCTTTATATATTGTGGCATGGCACAGTGTCACAATATATTTATAAATAAACCACGAGGAGTTGCACATAAACAAAATTAAATGATCAGCCAGTTTGGCAAAACATTAATATTGGCTAGATAGAAAATGTGGGTGTTATCCTGACTACTTTGTTATGTAAAACCAATAGATCACCACATTTGTTATGTCTTAAATAACCAAGCAATATTACTCTCTTACAATATTTTAAATGCAAAATCCAATCTCAGCTGTCCATCTGATCTGATTTCCTACACACACAACTGTGGTTTGTTTTTTCCTTATGCATTTTAGATTCTGCATGGACATATACTGTAATTTGTAAATTGAATGTGAATGTGGATGTCATGTAACCTGCTGTATTCAGAATAATTATAATAATACAATATACAAATTTCCTTATTTTTTAAGTATTTAAATTGTTGTTTGCTAAGCTTTAAAAAAAATACACATTTGTTTTCAGTTTTCATTGTCATGATTTTTGGTTTCTGAGCATTTTTTAGTTCTGGGACTTTTTTAAAGTATTGAATTGCTCCAGGATATGCAGGCAGCATAATTTAATATTATACAAATATGTACAGGATTGTGAAGGAAAGTTGACGGGACTTTCATTTTTCAAATGGCATTAGTCTGAGTCATGTCTGTGTATGAAGACCCTGTATTAAAGGCTTGCATGCACAGAGCAAAAGCTGCAGGGCCAGATTAATTGTGAAAAGCTGTTTGGTTTTTCTGTGTACACTTTGGAAGAACCAGAGTTACGTCTTTGCCCGAACATACTGTATTTAACAGTTGTAGTTGTATCTTGGAATTCTTAAGTACTGAACAACAAGCAAGAAAGTCCTATTAACTAAATGAAGTGCAATCAGCTGTCAATAAAATAATGGAGAACTCATGTGGAATGTGGAGCAGAATAAACATTGTATCCTGAGGACTAGGTTGTGGTAGGTCTGTGTCTAGGTTTTGAACTGTATATAATGGATACGCCTCAGGCTTCTCTTCAGCCCTGTTCATCTGCGCTGAAGAGGAGCCTGTAATCTCTTTTAATCCCCTCTTTCTTGGATATTAGAGCTGGAGAGCTCATTTGATGTAGAAATGGGTCCTTGTTTAAAATGTGCTTATTAAAAAGGCAGCTCCTGTCAGAATATTGATAATCTGAGAGATTCCCCAGTTGGTCAGCTGACAGCAATTTTTATCAGTTTGCAAATCTCCTTATGGAAAAAAAAAGATCCTTAGTTTGTTTCTGACTTACATTTCACTTATAAATGCTCACATTCACAGATACAATTACAGAGTGAATGTGTAGGAACAAAGATTGTATAAGATCAAGTGTAAGACAAGTCCAAAAATCAAACTTGATGTACAGTCCAGTAAAACCTGAGAAATTGCTATTAATGTTCACAAGATGGGAAATAAATGCTTGATAGTGATTAGAATTAATCAGATATAAACTGCTTTAGTGAAATTCCCAGATTTGTCACTTAAAATATCTGGGAAGCATTTTATTTGTAGCATTTATTTTGTGTGTGTGTATGAGAGAGAGAGAGAGAGAGAGAGAGAGAGAGAGAGAGAGAGAGAGAGAGAGAGAGAGAGAGAGAGAGAGAGAGCAGTGCTTGCAGATCAGCTACAGTTTATTAAACCACTACTGTTATAAAGGTCTTGCTATTTTGAGCCACAGACATATATCTCTGAAGAGGACAACAAAGATGCCATATAAAAAATCATGGTGTAGATTACATTTTGGTCTGGGAATGTGTTTTATTTATATATATACGTATATATACATATACATATATATATATATATATATATAGATAGATAGATAGACAGATATTTCTATTTCTATTTCTATTTTTCTTTAATTTAATTATCTTCATTTATTTGAATTAAAAACAATAGCTATGTAATGTATCACGGGAGTGTGTGTTGTTCTTCTTTATCTTGTCAGTCTTTAAAGTCTTGTTCACAATTCAGAACAGCCTCCAGTAGAGGCCTCGGAGGATAACAGATGTGGGGTAATCTAAAAATACAGATGTCTTCAATTCACACAGATTGAACTTGGCAAACGGAAGACAGACATTTTAAATCTGAATTTAATTCCTGCATTCTGTGTGCCGAGAAGAAAGAGCAGCAGCCGCTCTCACTAACGAAAATTGTTATGAATAATTTAAACTTAATTGATTTTTATATATATTTATTATATTATTATAGAAAACCTTTATGTTTCCAAAATAGTTAACATAATAAGTGTGGATGGTTGCTATTATTATTTTTAACTTCTTTGCATTTTCTTTACATTACAAGTATGAATTCCACTTCCAATTAGAGGGTTTGAATCTACTCCTAATTTAGTGTAACAAATGTCTTGTTTAAGTACCACCTTTTAATAAAATACAAACAAGAAAAATACAAAAAACAAAAAATAGGCCTATTTATCCCTTTTTGCCAATGCTTTACAGAGCTATGATACGTATTTAGCAATAAATAGCAGTCACTTGAAATAAGCGGCCTGTGATTTTATCACAGTGGTCTGTGATCATAACAAATTAGGTCTCTCATGCATTTTTTAAGGGTGTTATTACGACAATGATTATTAAGAGTGGTTGTGATGATCGTATTAGTAATGTCCTTTGTTGCGATCAGATGTGAATCAGACAGGTAAATGTGAATATGACAGGTAAAGGTCAGTTGTAAGTCAACACCTCAGCTTCTAAGCTATTTAGATCTGCTGGTTTTTGTTTTGTTGAGTTTTGTTCACCTACAGTTTACAGGTGCTGTCGTGTTGTTATGTCACAAGGAGAAGGAAATTGGACAACAAGAGGCACATAAGAGCTCTTCCTCTGATTGGTGTTTTATGAGTAGAGAAATGAAACATGATGCAGAAAAAAGGATTATAGAGCTCGTTTCAGATACCCCAGATTAGCACTAGTCTTGGAGCACTCGATGTTACAGGGTAGTCCAAGGTTAGCGTTAATTGCAGCTGGAAAGTGTTAAAGATGCAGGTACAGAAACAATCTGCATGATTTCAGATTTCAACCCATACATATTGTGGGCATTTGTAACGATGACATAAGCAATGTAAAGCACGTTTTATTGCAGCAGAGCATTCATGCGGATCTAATCCGATCCTGAGTAAGATAATTTTTAGCAGCTGCGCAGTAAGCATTTAGCACCCTCTTGAGGATTCTGGAGTTGAAATACATATCAGTGATGGGTGAGTGTATTTAAATATTTATCTACTCTTCAAGAAAGATGCTGTATCACTGTTGCCGATTCCTGTTCATCTTGCTATGTAACTTAAGTCCTGGGTGAAGGAGAACTGCATCAAAATAAACACAAACCCTAAACAACAGATCACTTCTGTTTGGCCGGAAATGTCATCACCATTTAGACCTGTTCTCTTTGTATGTGATGGTATGTTTGGTTTGAGTGCTTGTCTTTAAAATGAAATGCTAAGCAGTTCAAAATGTGTGGATTTCCAAAATATCCCATGACCATCTACTATGACTATTATGTTCCCTAAATCACTATCATTTGAAGAAGCACTTCATTCTCTGATGATTGGGAAAGGTCTTATGATTGCTTGGCCATGCAGATAACAATTTGAGATTTTTTCCTACACAGCACATTAGTTACAGATGTATTTATTTATGTATGTATGTATGTATTTATTTATTTACTTATTTTAATTACATGTGACATTTGATCTCAGTTTATTTCAGCTGCATAATAAAGTCGCAGAAAAACAGTGTACAGGAAATGACAGGGCCACCTAAAGTTACAGAAGCACGGATCACTGCTCTAATGCTATCTCATTAACCCTTTTACAGGCTGGACTGAGATGTGCGGGGCCATTCCCTCAGGAAGTCTAATGAATTATGAGCTGGATTTATTTAGTTTTGAATGTCTTTTTAAATGCGTCTCTAATTGGTTCTGAATGAACTTGTTCATATGGAGATCATTTATATTCATGATGCTGTCTGATACCATTAAAAAACAAACTGCCATACATGATTCATGAAAGATAAGATTATTTTATTGTTTTATCTAAAAATATAGTTTCCTTCAGGAATAAGGGATTTATAACTTTGCACTATCACTCAAAAGTTACTTTTACCAGGGAGAAATATTAGGTTGATGATGTCATTGCTTTCATAAGACCTGTTAGTAGGCAACGACCGGAGGCGAAAGTATGTTGGGAAATGTTTAAAGTCAGGTCAGGATATGGGAGTTTTTCCTTGTCTGCAGTTTAGAGCTTAATCAGAAGTGATCAATTATTAAAGGCAGAAAGGATTTCTGTGATTTGTTTTCCCATTTGTTTTTATTCATTTTGCTCCTCCCTCGCCTGATTCATATCTGCGGTTCTGAACCCCATCAGATTTAGTCATGTTCACGCTGAGATTTCAGAATGACTCAGATTCTCTGCCTGATTTCTCAATAAAAATAACACATTTCCTATCCCAAGGCAGCATCTATCTCCCCTCTGCCCCTAAGGTTTTAAATTGCTTGCCTGATGTAGTTAAGAGGGCTGCGATGCCTTTTGCTTGCTTTTGTTTTGTACTTGAGACTCGAGGCACATTTGTTCAATCGTTTCCGAATACTTAGTTTTAATGGCTGAATATTTTGAAGCCCGGTATGGAACATCTGCTTGGATTTGATGGTAAAAGGTGAAGGTTTATTACTTTAGTTAGAAGTACATTCTTGGCAGGGGGTGGGATTAGGAGGGATCTTTTAGCAGGATGTTAGCTGGGTCATTGCCCTCACACTTTCAGGAGCCTTCCAGTCTGAGAGCCTGGGTGAAAGATACCAAGTGCCCCCACTGACATATGCAGCACCCCCCCAGAGAAAGCTCTAAAACCTAAATGCTCTTACCTTTAAGATCTTTAAGACTGTTACCTACCTTCAATGTTATCAATTAAGAATTTTGATTTCAGTATAGGAATCTTTGACCTTTTAGGAATCATTATTTATTCATTTTCCTCTTGGTTCGAAACACTTAGATTGTTGTAACTCCCCTGGATGGAACGTCACATTTCGGCACTGGAGATCAGAGGCCATTTCACCCCCTGCTCCCAGCTGCAGGGAGCTGCTGATGAATTTGGCCCTGGAGCATTGGCCTTTGCTCCAGTAATCTGCCTCCCTGACCCAGCCTCGAACCTGCACACCAAGAGTTGCTTTGGAGCCATTACGGGTGCACAGAATGCCAATAAATCCCACAGACTCATACCAGAGACTCGTATTGTGCTTATCTTCACCCACACATGCAGGTGTGCTCCTCCCCGCTCTCTTATACATGTTACACAAAATTAATCAGCTAAAAGGGGCAACATATAATATCCATGTTACCCTGCTTTTATTCCTCCCCCCCCCAGCCGCCGTCAAGTACATGCAGTTTCTCTGCAACACGTCTCTCGAGCTCCTGTTCAGAAATACAAACAGAGCACCAAGGGCAGGTTCATTTATCAGGAGCCCTGTATCATCTCCTGTGACTGTCATCTCTCCACCAGCTCCTGTCTCCACAACAGACATTGTCGATGCATCATTAACCGCAGCCCCTGTTTGTGTCTTTTTTATTTTTATTGATATCATTACCCGGGAACTCCTGCACTATTAAAAGTCACCCTTTCTCTAATAACAATCCCTTCCCCTCTCCTTCACAGATTGAATTGAATTGCTATTCATGCCGGAATAATGGAGGGCAGTTGCATAATCAGTGACCCAGCTCTTCCCTGAGCTGAAATACTATCATTTAGGTAGATAAGTACGCACGGCACCTATGCCTCGCTTTTTGATGCCTGTCAAAGCCGTAAAACATTGCTTGATTGCACTGCTTCCTCCGATAACAAGGCCTTTTCATACCCTATATTTGCACAAATACAATACACTGTTGAATCACCAACTTACTTCAGATCCTCTGTTGTTTGTTTTATAGACCCCTATTTCCCTTCATACTCTTACAGTGTTTTCCTTTTCCATGCACATAATCACTTCCTAATTCCGGAATTATATCTGCAGAAATGCATCCCCCATACACGTGCACTCACACACCCACACACACGCACACCCCCACACACACACACACTCACTGACACGCACACGGATATATGTATTCAGCACATCCAATTTATCCCAAATTGTATCTGGTAAAGCACAGAACATCTTGAATATTGATTCACAATGTTAAAGGGCATAGACATTTTGCAAGCTCAGGAATGCTGTGTCATGACTGAATTTTGGAAGTGCTGTGAAAATTCATCAATCCATCAAATAAATAACAGGTGGTGTTAGTTATAATGTACCTGAAATAAACCGCTAGGAAAAAACAAACTGTAAGTGAATGTAGAAGCTTTCTTGAAACTCTCATCTTTTCATATCTCACTAGAAATGCATTACAATTATTTACAAGCATTGGACTCAAAGCTCTGTAACTCAAGATATTTTAAGTAACTGTACGGATACACTATTGTCATTCTATGGCAATGTCTCAATAAAATTCCACAGTCCTTTCCTATTAATGTTATTTTTATGTTTGAATATCTGAACAGTTAGCTATCCCAGTTGTAATGCAGTGTTTATAAAATAGCTGTCAGTTGAATAATCAGCTACAGCAGAAGCTTGTGTTGGCTCCGTTCAAGACATTAATCGCATATTACACTTCTGGGACAGTTTAAATTTCTGGCAAAGACAGACGGCATAACCCATGGTGCATAGTTAATGAGGAATGGCCAGTCGGTTCCAGGAGCATGCTTTTTTAGATATTTTGTTTTTGAAAATACTAGGCTCAAAGAACTTTGATAGGAGAGTGTGAACAGACCCCACATAAAATTGGAAAAATACAGATTTTGTAAAAAAAAGAAGCCTTACAACAAAGTTTTGTGTGTGTGTGTGTGTGTGTGTGTGTGTGTGTGTGTGTGTGTGTGTGTGTGCAATCAGCCTTTGAAAAGTGAAAGGATAAAAGTACATATACATTAATGTGCCCATATTAATGCACAGGTGGCAGAAACGTCTGGTTGAGCTCAGTGGGTTTTTGACACATTCAGAGGAAATATTTTAGAATCTCTCCTTGTTTCTCTCTCCTGCCAGACTCTCCTTCATACCTGCTTCCCACGATGCACCACTCTAGACCACTGTCCAGCATACAAGCATGCAAAGTTTAAACTCAAGTCACAAGTTTTTCCGAACTAACCCCAGGTAGTGACCCGCCCAATTAACCACTCCAGCTCTGCCCCTTGGGAATCCCCTGCACAGTTGGCTAATGGCATATCCCATATTTAAACCTCAATCTACCGAAGCCAACCTGTAAGTCCAAGCAGATCATGTAACTCCATCAGCCTTCAACAATCTCTGAATAATAATGTTGCTAGACAGAGAGCTTAAATCAGTGCATCTGAGCGTGTAGCCCAGTTGGTGTGACATCTGGAGTAATATTTTGATAAGGCTCTGAGAAAGGTTTACTTTAAGCAGTATGGAGAATACATGAAAGAAATGAAACGGCAGGAAAAAGCAGACCATGCAAAATCCTCTGTTCAAGCTTATTCCTCAGCATGTTTTTGGAAAGTGCCAGCGACCGACAGGCTCAGTCTTCACAGGTCACCTTGTACAGATCTGCCAGTCTCTAAACACCTCAACTCCTTACCTAGAGCCGGGTACAGAAAGACCCTTGGCAAGTGTAACATGGTTTAATGCTGTAATAATCTCCTATTTTCTTTTTACTTTTAAACAAGAAAATGTTCTTCGGGAACAGCAGTACAGTGATTCCATGTTTTCCATCTACGTTACCAGAGGTGTCACAATCCCAGCAGGTTTGACCGGTCTCTCTCAATCACCAATTACTGGATACCTTGAATGCATGGACATTTTGACTAATTAAGATTTGAGGGTATACGCAGACTTATGCCCACATGCCCACGTAAATTTGGAAGATCTTGCGATTACACCCCTATAAGAAATTATATTCTTTGTCCGCTATTCCCCCATTGATGAAATTAACAGCACCCCTATACTGGAATTAGAGTATACCCACTACATCACAGTCACCACTATGGCACTGCTCACAATTGGCTTAATAAAACAATTAACAATCTGAATAAAGCAAAATCCAGGAGGCATTGCGGCCTTACAGGACTGGCTCAGAGGATTCTGCAAACCGACTCCAAGAGGATCTTTGACAAGAACACATTATATACAGCACATTTCTTTAGCTGAATCCTGAAATGCTTTTTATTTTATTATTCATTAATTAATATAACATTCAGCCTGACAGTACAGCATAAAATGTACATAACGTACATGACATGAGTTTCTGTTGTTTAATTTATTTTCCTTGTATTACAGCAGCTTTGAAACTAGTCATCCATGAAATAATGGGGAAAATAGGCTGCGTATTTCTAATGTAAACATCAACATTGTTAATATTTCACTAAAGTTAAAGTAAAGCAAAAACCTAAAGGAACATGGAATATGAAAACTTTGGGACAGAGAGATACATAAAAAGATCCCTGCGCATCTTGTTTGACACAATCAAGAAAATTGGTGGCAAAACCTACAGAAGCTGAATTAATTTACGTTTCATCCAAATTTATTTAACACATCAAGGCTATGTGATCGTTTCTGATTAAAAACACCCATTGTGGAAATCCAATATGCCCTAAAGCATTTTGGTTACAGACAGTGAGAAAATATATGTAGAACAGTAGAATGGTCTAAAACAATGATGGATTTTCACTTGTGTTCCTCCAAATGGGAGAATAGACTGGCATGTTTCCATTGTTGGCAGGTGTCTGTGCATATTGTTTTCCATCTGTATTTTATCATTCACTTTTCACCCTCTGAATCTAACATATATCCAGTCTGTCACATATTGTTATTGATTTCTGTACCTGATCCTTGCTGTGCAGTGTAGAGATGCATTCTGAGCTGAAAAAAGGCACTTGTATCCCCACTTGCCCTTAAGAGAAAAAAAAGGAAAAAATAAAAACCTAGGAGCCGTAGCCATCTTGCCCAGCTAATTCAATTTCTGACAAGCCCGTTATTCCTTATTATTTATGGACTTTGGCTGTATGGGTTTCCTCTGTCAAACTATCTATATATGTCAAGGCAAGATTACCTGTTCTCTGATTTTTCTGATAAAAAAAAAAAAAGGTAATGGAAAAAAATAAACTTGGAGACGTGATGATAACTTAATGGGAAAGGATGGAAACTTCCTAAATTAAAAAAAATGTTCCAATCAGTGTAATTACAGGCTTCCCTTTTTTAACAATCACATTTTCTCTTGTTTATATTAACTCTTCTCGTCCAACTGCTCTCTCTGTGTCAGGTGTGTTGTAGGTATTGTGTTCAGCACCTGTCTGCCACCCAACAGTAAGATTCTAAAGTGGGTTCTTTTAATAGATAATTTAACTTGGCACTACCACGTGTGTTTATTGTGGGTGTATAGGGGTGAACGTATAGGGGTGAACGTTCAGTTAAGCTCCTGTTTCAGTTCTCTTTGATCTGTTTTCTCTGGCTTCTGAGCTTTGAATCGCTCTTCCTAAGCCCTCCTTGATTGACTGGTGACTGGTGTCTGTCGATAGTGATTTTTTGTGTGCTTTTTATCATCTGCATATATTCAGCGTTCCTTTCCTTCAGTCAAGTGTTGCTGGTTTGGGCTACGTGAATCCTGCTCAGAATAAATGAATAACAAGGGACAAGGGAGAAAAGGAGGCATTTAAAAAGAAAGAAAGGAAACATTCAAGGGATGCCAACTCTTTACAGAAATGAATGCTGGTTATTCCATCTAATTTTCACCCAAAATACTGCCAACAGTAAACCGAAGAAGGACTATTTTTATTGTTTAAATCAATGTTTATTTGTGTTTCAAAGTATACACCAACAAAGCACACATTCTCAGGGCACTCCACGGCATGGTAACAATAAACCCTGGATTGAGAAATACAGGTAATCAAAACGTTAGGTTGTGCATCGACTATAATGCATCTTCTACTTAGGCCTTTTAGTCTTTCTGTTAGTCTTTCCCTCACTCTGCAATAAGAGTCATGATCCATCAGCCTTTTACTGACAGAGATTTCACAACAGCCCCGGTGCTTACTGTAGCAGGACGTGTGAGTCTTACTCGTATAATGCACAAAGAAGGATTCGATTCTGTGAAAGTTTGGGTGATTAGGCCCAGATTCCTTATCCTGCCCTTGAATTACAAAGTGTTTGGCTCTCAATGTTTAGGCACTGCCATTTCAAAGTAGAGTTAGCTAAATTTGTATTATATATATATATATATATATATATATATATATATATATATATATATATATATATATATATATATATATACACACCATGTGTACACACACACACACACACACACACACACACACACACAGTGGAATTTTTCTCTCAACACGTCTGCACCAATATTAGTGCCCTGCAGGAGCATTTGAGTCAGATGCGAGGGCCGGCTGTCAAATGCTGTAGTGTTTGTGTCCACTATTCTTTTATGCTTGGAGTGGTGTGGCACACATCTTACCTCTACATCAGGGCTGTGGGTATTAAAATGGCTGGGCTCCGTTGAAAAAGGAAATCTACTGTGATTAGCCTGCAGTGTTTTCACAGTGAGCCGTGAGCTGAAGAAGGCAATGCCCCTGGAGAAGTCTGCTTAAAAACGCACAGTGTGGGGGTCTCAAAATAAACTGTTGTGATTAGATTATACAATTCAAAGAATGAATGAATGGCTTAAATGGCAGACAGCAGGGGTTCCTAAAAGTATAGTAGCTGCTTCAAACATTTAAGTAATGTGCCTGTCATTTTTGTCTTCGTCTTCACATCCTGAAAATTTAAAAAGAAAGAAAATAACTTTTGAGTTCTAAGTCCAGTGCAGTTGGCTCCGAGATGAAAGCCTGCGTTTGCGCATCCTTGGTGCTTCCTCCAGATTGCTTTCTGTCAAGTGTCTTTCTCAGCTGCCGGCGAAATTCAGGCTACACTGCCATCACATCAATGTTTAGAAAGTATAAACCAAAAATGTATTTTCTTTTGGTGTGTAGAAATAAAATTCAGACATTTTGTGTGACAATCAGACACAACCCATTCCCAGTAGTTTAAACCTCAATTTAGAATATTTACACCATAGACTACCTACACCAATTTAAGCCCTTGAAGATGCCTGAACTCCAACCCTGCTTATCACCAAAATTTCAAGATAGGCAAAATTAATCTAAAAAAAAAAAAAAAAGAAATACCTGTATTAATATAACCATGAGATGGTAGCATCATCTGTACTGTATAGCCATTGCCAAATTAAACCTCAGAATTAGATGTTTCACTTTCTCCAATACAGAGGTAAACATGAATGACCTTAACATTTAAATAATATTAGTATTATGAACCGTGAATCTGCAGTGCTGGCCATTTCAGAATCCTTACGTTACAAGTCAACATAACCTTTGACCTTTCTAAATGACTCACCTGCTGCGGATCACATGTGAGTGGGACTAGTTAATGTGAATTGACATAAATTGCTGTGCATTTATTTGTATTATATGTCTGCTTGTTTCTTAAACGTATTCAAGCGTGATTGAAAGCATTGGTGCTTTCAACAACGTCATTCAAAACGGCGTTTTTAAAGGTTTGAAACATCACACTAATGTGTTTAATTATTTATATTATTTATTATGGATTCATCTTACATTCATGCATTGACACTTATCATTGAAACGTGTTATTGATTCAACCGATTCAGGATGCATGAAACAGATCCTGAAGTTTAGTTCATGGGATGTGTGCAGATGTGTGCAGGTTTCACAGATGGTGTCACATGTCATTCTTGTTTGACTGTGATGACACTTGGACAGCAGTTTGTATGAAATACACGACATTTCTGTTTGATAGGTACAAAATGCAGGGAGCATTTACAAGACATAAGTATTTACAAGTTGCCACAGACAGAGTACAGGTGAGAGGCAGCCATCTTGTTGTGTGACTAGTTTCAGACCAGTTAGCATTCCTCATTTTGTCAAGTTATTTTTTAAGTTTGTTGAAGTCAATTCAGTTCGGCTGCTGAGTTGGTGAAATTAAATAGGTGGTAGAAAGGTGATTTAATCAAGGACTTGCAGGAATGCTGTTGCAGGAGGAGCCAGGTGGGGCCAGTTGGGTGTGAATTGGTGGCAGGTAGACAAAAGCTACTTACAGCAGCTGTTGAGAAAGAGCTGCGCTGTTTCTCAGTGATAAAAAGTTGAGCAGTTGACTAGGGTACAGGTACCAAGAGCCAGAAACCAAACCAAACCAAACCAAACCAAACCAAAAAGAAAAAGAAAAAGAAAAAGAAAAAGAAAAAGAAAAAGAAAAACTAACATTTAGAAGCATGTGGCCACTACAGCGTCAGGTTTGCAGAATGATTGCCTTCCTGGATGAACTCATCCAAGATTTAATTTGTGAACGCATTTGAAATCCTAGAGATCAAGGTCTGTGATCTTGAGGCTCAGCTTGTTGATCTGCACTGTATTGATATAAAAGAATTGGTCAATCAGCCCATGAGAGAGATGGTGTGCACGCCAAAACCTAGGAGAGTTGAAACCTTAGAGCAGGACAGTGTAGAGAACTGCTGGGTTACAGTAGGTTGTAACCGCAGAAAATACTGTTTTAATTAGTAAGTATTTTACATTACAAGATAAAAACATACAAAAATTGTAATACTTATAATTTTTTTTTTAAACAATTCTAAAATCACTTAAAACTTTTTAAAATCTTAATGTGATTATAACAAACCAATATACCAAATAACTCAAAATATAATTGTGCAATAAATCAATCAAAACAATAAACTTGTGATTAAAGGGCAAAACTGCCAAATGAAACACAATTAAACAAAATGGTCAAATGCATTGTAATTAACTGAAAATGCACCAGATAAATAAATAAAACAATTAAAAGAATAAAATAAAGACAAAACCTAAACAATCTGGTGCATTTAAAATTAAAATCATAACAGTCAATGCATTTCACAAAACAACCAAACAAAACAAGTGGATTTAAAATCAACACATTTCATTAAAAGACAAATATTAATCAATAAAAGGTTGAAAGATCTTAGACTGTAACCGTAGAAAAGGGCGTGCACATCCCTAGAGACACTCCAAGAGCTAGAATTACCCTACAGGTTCCAACTGCTGGCCACCGAATTGGACAATGACGGCTCAGAGGGTGATGGGAGGCCAGCTGAGCACCAGAGCACCATGGTGCCCACCCCCCCCAGATCTGGAGGTAGTTAAAAGTAGGAGACTCATTTCTTTTAGGAGGGTCGATCACACAGTGTGTTCTAGTGATAAGGAGACCCGCATGGTATCTTGCCTGCCTGGTGCTCAGGTTACAGATCTCCCTAAACTAGTAGACAGGCTACTGGCCAAAGCCGGGGGGAATCCACTGGTCAAGGTCCACATTGGAACCAATGACATAGTAAAAGGTAGGGCAGAGGTTCTGCAAGACAAATTTAAAGAGTTAGGAACAAAACTAAAGAGCAGAACCACCACGGTAGTTTTCTCTGAAATACTTCCAGTACCACGTGCCAGGCCAGGGAGACAGGCAGAGATTAGGAAGTTTAACACGTGGTTGAAATCTTAGTGTAGGGAAGAGGGTTTTATATTTATGGAGCATTGGTCTTTCTTCTGGGATAGATTGGATCTGTACAAACCAGACAGTCTACATCTAAACAGAAGGGAGGCTAATGCATTGGGAGAGCATATGTGCAGTGAAATTGAGAATCTTTTAAACTAGGGACCAGGGGGACCGGGACCTCTGACAATGGGAGATGTTCCACTAAGGAAAGAAAACCAAGGGAAACGTCTAGTAAGAAAGTCCTGAAATGTTTGTACCTCAATGCCAGGACTATAAGGAACAAGATGTTAAACCTAGAAGCCACAGTGCTTAGGAGGGACATGCAAAATCGAAGAGGTGGTGGGGTAGCATTATATGTCAGAAATGACATTGAGGCAGAAGAACTCAAATTAGATCCTATTAACCAAATAGAATCTTTGTGGCTTAAGCTTTTAAATAAAAGATCCAGAGGATTAGTGGTAGCAGTGTGTTACAGACCACCCAACTCAGATATTCAGAAAGATGTTGCACTGTACAGTGTAATCAGGATTGCATGTAGCAAGGATGTGGCTGTTATAATCGGGGATTTCAATTTCCCAATCATAGACTGGGAAAGCCCAGTTGGGACTACAGAAGCAGAAGCAGAAATGGTTGAGATGGTACATGACTGCTTTCTAACGCAATCTGTCAGGGAACCAACCAGAGAGCGTGCATGCATTGACTTGATCTTTTCAAATGACCAAGATCGAGTGACACTAGTTAGAGAACCAATGGCAAATAGTGATCACAATATGGTTAGCTTTGAGTCATTTTTTAAAAAACAAGGGCCAAGTCTAAAACAATGGTCTACAATTTTAGAAAAGCAAACCTTGAAGGGATGAGGCGGCACTTAGAAGAGGTAGACTGGAGCAAACTGGATACAGATTCAGTCGAAAATGGATGGGTATGTTTTAAGAATATATTACTTGAGGCTCAGGAGAAATTTGTACCATAATGTAGGAAATTGAGGACCAAAAAACACTGGCCAAAATTGTTCGATAGAAGTATGCAAAAAAAACTCAAGAGAAAGAAAATGTTGTATAGCACATACAAAAGGGATAGGGATGAAACAAAATACAAAGAATATGTTGAACTGCAAAGAGATCTTAAGAAAGGGATCAGGAAAGCAAAGAGGGAAATAGAAAGAAACATAGCTCTTGGAGCTAAAACCAATGCAAAGAGTTTTTTTCAAAACTACAACTATCAGTGCAGTCAAACCCTTAGAGAGATCAGGATAAATGAGGAGGAAGTACTAAAGGGACTAGCAGAATTAAAATCAAACAAATCACCTGGGCCAGATGTTATATTTCCAACAGTACTTAAAGAAATGAGGGAAATGATTTATAGGCCACTAACTCAAATATTCCAAATGACACTTAGAACAGGGGATGTGCCAACTGACTGGAAGACAGCAAATGTCATCCAATCCACAAGAAAGAGGACAAAACTGAGCCAGGAAATTACAGACCAATCAGTCTCACCTGCATCACCTGTAAAATGTTGGAAAAAAATAGACAGAAAATATAGGAGCATCTTAATGAAAACCATATTCTTGGAGATAGTCAACATGGGTTTAGACGAGGCAGATCATGTCTAACTAATCTATTAGAGTTCTTTGAACATGTAACTGCAGCTGTAGATCACGTGAAAGCATATGATGTGATATACTTAGATTTTCAAAAAGCTTTTGATAAGGTTCCACACCAACGACTGATCCTCAAATTTGAAGCTGTAGGCATTCAGGGTAATGTAAGTAGATGGATTATGAACTGGTTGATGTATAGGAAACAGAGGGTGTCGATTAGAGGAGTCGCTTCTAACTGGAGTGAGGTTGTTAGTGAAGTTCCACAGGGATCAGTACTAGGGCCTTTGCTTTTTCTAATCTATATTAATGATCTGGACTCTGGGATAGTTAGCAAACTTGTCACATTTGCAGATGATACTAAAATAGGTGGCTCAGCAGATACAATCTCAGGCTATTCAAAGGGACTTAGATAATATTCAGTTGTGGGCCGACACCTGGCCGATGAAATTCAATGTGGACAAGTGCAAGGTATTACATGCAGGTAACAAAAATGTCCACTATAATTACACTATGGGAGGAATGGAACTAAATGAAATAATGCCTGTGAAAGACCTAGGAGTCTACATGGACTCCTCACTTTCTCCATCCAAACAATGTAGGGAAGCAATAAAAAAGGCAAACAGAATATTAGGGCATATTGTCAAAAGTGTAGAATTTAAAACAAGGGCAGTGATGTTCAGACAGTACAAGTTAGAGCTCATCTGGATACTGTGTACAGTTCTGGGCTCCACACTTCAAGAAAGATATCGCTGCTCTAGAGGCAGTTCAGAGGAGAGCAACCAGACTTATTCCAGGTCTGAAGGGAAAGTCCTACTGAGAGACTGAGGAACTGAACCTTTTCACCCTGGAACAGAGGAGACTACGTGGGGACTTGATTTAAGTCTTCAAAATCATGAAGGGCATCGACCACATCAAACCAGAGGAGCTTTTCCAGATCAGCAGGGACACACGCACCCGGGGACACAAATGGAAATTGGGCTTCAAGACATTCAAGACAGAAAACAGGAGACACTTCTTCACACAGAGAGGCGTCACAATCTGGAACAAACTCCCCAGCGATGTGATTGATGCTGAAAATTTGGGAACATTTAAAATCAGACTGGATATGATCCTTGTATCACTTAGTTATTAATGGACACCAAACGAGCACGATGGGTCGAATGGCCTCCTCTCCTCCTCCTCCTCTCAAACTTTCTTATTGACCACTGTGAAAGTCCTCTATTTACACATGTCTTTTGTTTTGCTCCTTGTACAGTACTGTGTATGTAAGGCTCATTGTTGCTTACAAATTTCTACAGGAGGGTTAGGAAATACTGACAAATAAATATTTACATGTTTCCATATTACAATCCTTATTTACATGAAGCAGATTGGACCTAATCATATTGTGGATGCAGGCACTGGGTGATGAATAGTGATCCAGTTAGAATCCATTATAAAATTAGTTTTGTGGTGTCAGGTGAAAATTGTGTATTTTCTCTGGTGTGGCATTCATTTTCATGTGCTTTTGATTAAAAGCTCAAGAACAGTGAATAAATCAATCTTGTCAAGGGGGATTACACTTCCGTAAAGATTGCCAGGTTTGAGATTTCCACTGAGAGCAATACACACAAAAACCTGCACTATGTATTTGGATATTTGGAATAACAAACCTTAAGCCAGTCGGATTGTACGACAGACCCTAATTCAGTGCATTGAGGAACAGCTTCTATCTCACTCACATTCCAAGACTTATGCATTCAATTTTTCACCTGGGTCCAAAATGACAGTTTTTCAATCATAAGGAAATAAATAACAATTGTAGTCGAAGAGAGGTGTAGTAATTGACTCATTTGATTTGCAGTGTTTTGTTTTTCAGACACTTTGAGGTCAGGGTATGTGATAAAGTGACTAATCAGATGCCATTATGAAATCGATCCGGGTCTTTGAAGAAAAGCAGTACTTAAGTAAACTGTTGGCATTAAGTGGGAGAGTAAGTACAAACTCTAGGAAGTTATGAAACATTCAACAAAGTATTTTGACAGTTGTGATCTCCCAAGAATTACACATCATGGCAGGAGCTGCAGTACTCAAACACATGACACCAGTCTTCTAGCATTTTTGCACAGCAGAACCTTAGTTATGACATTTCCTTGAACATTGAATTTGTTATTTCGCAAGTCTGAGATCTATGGAACAGAACGAGTTATAATGTTTCTTCACAACTTGTGCTAGTATCGGAGATGATTAATCTTTTGGTGATCTTTTGTGTAAGGCTACAAATCTTTCCTTGCTCAAGCATGTATCCTAGATTAAGCTAAAATCCTTACTGATAACAGAGATTGGCAAACAGCTGAGATGCAGGAGGATTCTGTGGATGGTATTTTTAACTTTGTGATTACTGCAGTTGGTGAAGCCCAAAGAATTGTGTTTCTTGGGAATACCATCCTCCACATCAACTGGCAAAATAAAGCTGAATCTTTCTATGAATAATGTGCTCATTTTCAGACGGATCTATCAATTCACTTGATTTGTATTAGTTTTCCGGTAGATCCAGAATTCGTTTGGTGTTATGAAATTGTCTTTGTTGTGGCAGACTTCTTTAATGCATTCCATTCAGACTTCTGTGTCTACTGGGAGTCACAGAGGTTGTACGGTCATTCGTTTTTTTGTTTTTCTCCTCAATAAAACAAGTTATACTTAGAGCTTTTAGTCACTGTGTTCTAGAGTGGTAGAAAAACAAAAGCACACAGGGGCTTCTATTTTTACTTTGTGTGTGTGTGTGTGTCCATGATTAAACACTTACAGCACTTTATTGTGTAGCTTCTGTGACTTTGGAGATTGATCTTGTTGCATTATTGTTTTCTACATGAGGAAGTTAATGCCCCGATTCTAAAGTAGAACGTGACAATCCTAGAACACTACATTGTATTTAGGACCAGCTGTATCTAAATATAGTACAACCGCACACATATCTGGCTCTTTGTTGAACTTTTTAAAACCTATTAAAAGCCTTTTGTTCCACAGTTCTGCAAAGTTACAATAATCTAGCACGGAAGATAAATCAATATATATATATATATATATATATATATATATATATATATATATATATTTTTTTTTTTTACATTGCGCTTTAAGTGTAAGTATTGACAAATGCTATATAAGCAGTTTAATATTTAAGCTTGTAAACTGTATGATAAATATGATGTACATCCATCTGTTCCATTGTTTCCCCAAATTTAACACTTTTATTTGCACATAAAGGATTAACCCCAGACATTAATTCTAAACAAATAGTTTACAATGATGTAATTCCGCACTTTGTATTGTGCTTATTTTGTATGTCACCCTGGATAAGAGCGTCTGCCAAGAAATAATAAATAAATAAATAAATAAATAAATAATAATGTAAGGTTTAATATTGAAAAAAAGTACAGTGTAGGCACTGCTGCCAACTTCCAAAATCAGAAAATATGTCTTAAAAATATATAATGTACATTTGCATTGCATTTGGAACTAAACAAGTTATAAATAAATATATTGTTTCTTCACAAGGACAAGTATTGGCACTCCTCCATTGCAATCACAAGTAGTACATTTGCTAATACGTGATGTCTGAAGTATATGGTATCTTAATGCCTATGAAAATAACTTAGTATTTACCGCTGTCTGTAAAGCTTCTGTATCTTTTTGTTTTGTTTCTTCATGGATTTACTCATGTATTTATTTATTTAATGGTTTACGTTTGTGTGATTCATGTCTCTTTCTCTAATCTTTAACTTTTAATTGGGACCTTTAGAATAACCCTCTACAAAGCAGTTTTTTTTCCAGAAATAAAATATTAGTGTGAAAGCTTTTCAGTACTTAAATTATACTTTCATGGTTGTTGACTGCATCATTTTCTCTAAAACATTTGTGTTGCTAATTGATGTCTCCACAATAATTTAGTCTGACATGCATGTCCACAAATAAAATACTGAGCTTCGGCAGTTATGTTTACAATTTGCATTTGTGTGCAAATCCTATATTCACAATTAATCACAATTAGAACTACAGTGTTCTGCTTAACTCTTGGCAACTAAACAACTTATAGATTCTACAGGAAAAGCATTTTTAGAATGCTCATGAGATTTCATCAGCAGTTCTGTTTTATTATAAATAGTTCCTAAATAAACAAGTGCAGTTTTACAGTTTTACATGTGTGCATTATCTTTAACCTGCTTTATTTTCAAACACTTGATAGACTTATGTTTCTATACATTTTAAATGTAGACTATAACTACCTTTTGACTGTGACAAAACATAGGTTTTCAGCTGTGTTCCACAGGGAGACTTCACACTCCTAGTGCACCTACAGAAGAATTGGATACTGGGAGGCAACTGTATGGCAAGCCAAATTGTCATTTAGAGATATCTCAAAATACAATTCAAGATATCTGAAATAGGACAGGAATTCAATTTGAGATATCTAATTTCAACCTCCAATTTGAGATATCTTGAAACGGAGCGTTAAATGAGATATCTCAAATTGACTTCCTGTCCTATTTCAGATATCTCAAATTGAATTTGAGATATCTCGAACTGAATTTAAGATATCTGAAATAGAATTTGAGATATCTCAAATTCAATTCGAGATATCTTGAAATGGTGTTAGTTTGAGATATCTGCAATTCAATTTAAGATATCTTGAATTGTATTTTGAGATATCTCTAAATGACAGTTTGGCTTGCCATACAACTGTGCAGAAAGGTACAGAGGCATCAAGAAAAGCCTCTGAAAGATGCATGGAATGGGAACTGGTCCAGTATGTGGTCACAAAGCACCAGGACTGGGGGGATAACAAGAATGACTCAAGCAGGAACGTCCAAAGAGAAAGACAATTCTAATGCACCTGTTAAAGATGCTTAATGCTCTTTGATCATGAGTGTAGAACACTGATGGGCCAAGGCAGATAATTAAACAAAATCTTGAAATTTCTCCCTGCCAGTATTTCATCAACCAGGGTGATTCAGCTATGGGGAGGTGGTAATTCACTTTTATTATGATGATTATATTTCTTAGCAGATGTTCATATCCACTTGAAGGTAATCCCTGGGACTGAACACTTTGTAAGGTGTGTGGTTCCCTTGTTTAAATTGTGTGGTTGTCCCTGGTTGCCTGAAGTGGAAGTTGGCCTTAAAATAAGTTCTGTCAGACTTGTATCATCTCCCTCTGCTGACATGTAGAAGTTTAATCTTGAAGCTGTCTTTGAAAAGAGGGGAATTTTCCACATGAGAGTAACTGTGTAAAAATGAATATAAAATTCCTATCTTTGGATAGCTTCTTATTTTATGTAGCTGTAGCTGTGTGCTCGCTCTGGCATATCTTGCAAGGCAGGCAATGTATGAATTTACATTTACATTGGAGGCAGGAATGGAGAACACAGATTTCTGGACTAGATCAGTCAAGCATGTTCATTTTCTGTATTTGAGGCTCAATGTTTTTTCCATCTTTATTAACTTTACATTTTGGTTTCATGTAGTGCAGGAACGAGTCTTCAAAAACTCCAGAGAAAATAATGCTGAACTCTTGTTTTACTGTGGTCAAGATCATTTAGATGTTGGTAGAAACTGGAAAGATAACAAGCATTTCACTACTTACAAAATGTAACCTTATTAGCGGGGTAATCATGCACTGCTTTTCCTGTATTCCTGTCACTTGTATGAATGCTTTTAGTGCAGAACTTACTGTGATGCTAATGGTTCTTGTCAATTATTACCAAGTACTAACCTAGCTAGGCGAAAGCAGCGAGATGGAATATGGTCCTTTCCTCGTTTGAACTCCTGGTCTAGTTTAGCCCCTCTGTGGAGACCAGCGTCCCAGCCTGGTGCAGGTTGAGAGAGGGCACGTTCTTCAGCCTTTCCCAGAGTCCACAGGGATTAGGTCTTCTCTCTGATTTCTTGACCAAGAGGTGCAGACAGTTCAACTGCTTTCTCTGCCTTTTGGTGTGAAACTATAGAACTTTTATACGCTTGGCAAAGGAACACCAGGGTTGTTTGAGCTCCGCCCACTTGTATTGTGTGTCTAGGTAATTAAGGTGACAGTCTCTGTTAAAGATCTGTTAAAGATCTATGACCGTGTGTGTCCCTAGTACTTTTCTGTCATGCAAGTTGACGTACTCTGACATAATCTGCATCATTCCCTGTGGGATGGTAATGGGTACCACTCACTGTGATCTGTGATGAAAGACACATATTGAGCAATTGATAAAGGGAGACAGATTGGAAGGGTTGACAGCAGATGTGTTGCAGTATCCACTAAGGATTGCTAAATGGAAACATCTTTGAAAATATGAGCCTTAGAGGAGTTTTTTGAGAGTATTTTTAAGATGACCATAAGGAAGTTGAAGTGCGCAGCTTAAGGTTACCAGCGACGATAGTCGTTTTTGTAATCTGTTTCAAAGGCCAGCGCTGTAGCAGCAGACACAGTGAAGGATAAGCATTAGTTATAGAGAATGGACAGAGGCCCTGCATATTACCATTCTGTAATTACTTTTGTAATTCCAGTAAAGGCGTTTGTGATCATTTACTTTTGTTGTTGCAGTTTAATGTCGGTACAAGTAGAGATAGAAACATTGAACAAATAATAAAAATAACAATCTTGTAAAAAGGCAGTATTATGTGTGTTGCAGATTAATTCAACAATTACTCCTGCAAGCCAATTAAGGCATTACCACATACTTGAAAGGAAATTGTAATTGCCTTAAATTAAACTTATTTTAGGAGACTATCAGACTAGGGTAAACCTATTTGTAAAGTCAGTTCCATCAGAAATGTAGGTGGGTCAATGACAAATAAGTTTTTCAAAATGAAAAAAACAAAACAATGCACAGCAAAATGGATGTAAAATGTTTGTTTTAAAGCTTTTAACATGGCATTTATACATTTTTTTGTAAGATTTCCGATTTTACAGCCCAAGAAATGAAAAAGTATGTACACTACCGGTCAAAAGTTGTAGAACACTTACATTTTTCCAGTTTGTATTGAAATGTACACAGTTTAATGTCTCAATGTATTCTTTCTACAATGGAAATCAAAAATTGTTCGAAAAGTTCTTCCCAACACTGTTGCAGAAGTTCCCACAAGTGTGTTGCACTTTTCTTTCACCCTTCTGTCCAGTTTGTCCCATGTTTTGGGTCATTATCTTTCTGTAGGATGAACCCCTGACTAACTAGGCATATATCAGAGGGCATTGCATGGCGCTACAAAATGCTGTGGTAGCCGTTTTGGTTCAGGGTGCCACTCACTCTGTGCGAGTCTCCGACTCTGGATCCAGCAAAAGAGCCCCAGACCATCACCTCCTCCATGTTTGACAGTTGGTGTCACACTCTGAGGAACCATTCTTTCTCCTACTTGACAGCGTACAAAAACTGAAGATTTCAAATTTTGATTCATCGGTCCAAAAGACCTTCTTCCAGTCTTCAGTAGTCCACTGGTGGTGCTTCATGGGCCAGGCAAGCCTCTGTTTCTTATTTTGCCATCTTAGCAATGGCTTTCTTACTGCCACTTGACCTGTCAGACCTGTAGCTCAAAGTCTTCTCTTCACAGTTGAAATTGAGACTTGCTTACTTCGACCAGTGTTAAGCTGTGCTTGAAGCTGTTGTCCTGTGAGCCGCCTATCACGCAAACGTTTTTAAAACTGTAAAAAAAAAATGTACACATTATATAAGGTGTTCAAGTTATATTTATGACTTAACTTTGCAGTTGCAATGAAAATGGATGCTTTAAAATGTAAATGTGCTGGTTGCACCACCTGATATGCTCAATAACAATTGGTTATCACAAAATAACAAGAAAGAAGGTAATGCATTTTATTCTGGTTTCTTTTGGTTTTAAACTTCTTAGACTACGTTTTAATATTTTTTTATATTAACTTTTTATTATGGACATTATAAGGAATACAGGTATGTGACACTTATCAAATTAAAATAGACAAACTGTACTATAATTGTCTGCATAGTTGATCATTATTAGACAAACTATATTACACTACTACCAAGTTTTTATTTCAGAAAAGCAGAAATGCGTTTTTTGAATTTTTTTTTTTTTACCTTTTCCTCCAAAATGGAAATTGTGAGATTAAACTTTTATGTTAAAATACATCTCAAATTTAAATTTGAAAAAGTTGTTTGGTGAAAATAGCATACAAAATGAAGCAATAATGTGCATTTGAAAGAAAAAAGGGAAAGGGTGTGACACAAGGTTGACACAAGGGTGTGAAAAGGGAAAAACATCCAGTACGCGGCAGTCCTGTGGGCGAAAATGCCTTGTTGATGCTAGAGGTCAGAGGAGAATGGGCCGACTGATTCAAGCTGATAGAAGAGCAACTTTGACTGAAATAACCACTCGTTATAACCGAGGTATGCAGCAAAGCATTTGTGAAGCCACAACACGTACAGCCTTGAGGCGGATGGGCTACAACAGCAGAAGACCCCACCGGGTACCACTCATCTCCACTACAAATAGGAAAAAGAGGCTACAATTTGCACAAGCTCACCAAAATTGGACAGTTGAAGACTGGAAAAATGTTGCCTGGTCTGATGAGTCTCGATTTCTGTTGAGACATTCAGATGGTAGAGTCAGAATTTGGCGTAAACAGAATGAGAACATGGATCCATCATGCCTTGTTACCACTGTGCAGGCTGGTGGTGGTGGTGTAATGGTGTGGGGGATGTTTTCTTGGCACACTTTAGGCCCCTTAGTGCCAATTGGGCATCGTTTAAATGCCACGGCCTACCTGAGCATTGTTTCTGACCATGTCCATCCCTTTATGACCACCATGTACCCATCCTCTGATGGCTACTTCCAGCAGGATAATGCACCATGTCACAAAGGTCCAATCATTTCAAATTGGTTTCTTGAACATGACAATGAGTTCACTGTACTAAACTGGCCACCACAGTCACCAGATGTCAACCCAATAGAGCATCTTTGGGATGTGGTGGAACGGGAGCTTCGTGCCCTGGATGTGCATCCCACAAATCTCCATCAACTGCAAGATGCTATCCTATCAATATGGGCCAACATTTCTAAAGAATGCTTTCAGCACCTTGTTGAATCAATGCCACGTAGAATTAAGGCAGTTCTGAAGGCGAAAGGGGGTCAAACACAGTATTAGTATGGTGTTCCTAATAATCCTTTAGGTGAGTGTGTATATATATATATATATATATATATATATATACACACACACAATAGTTAGGCATAGTATTCTGCTTGAAGGTTGTGCGGGACTTTTGGACTCTGGACATCCCTGTATTTTTCCTTGGAGAACCTGTCGGCCCCTACCCACACAGGAGAACACGCTTGGTGGGGAGTTGTGTGACAATTTCAATAAAATGAAATTGGTTCCATATAAAGCAGATAGCATAGAATAATTTTATATATTACATGTATTATATGTGTAAAAAAAAAGGAAAATAATGGCTTCGGACACAATAAATGCACGTCATGTCATTGACCCAGGTGCATAAATCTTTGTAGAGAAATTCATGGATTTATTAACCTTAAAATGGAACCTGGGACTGAAAAGGTTAAGTTACGCACATAATTAATCCTGTATTGTATGTTTGAAGTGAATACACTGCTGACAGTTTTTTTCATTTTAATACGCTAGTAAATTTAGAAGAGCAAGTACTTTAAACTCCAGCTGTTAACATATTCATATTGGCAGTGGCAGCCACCAGAGGGCTGTGTCTTCAGTCCTCTGCAAAATACTAGAGCAGCTTACAAGTTATCAAAGAGCGTTTTTTGTTTTTTTGGGGTATTTAAAATTCAGCTGAGTTTTCCTTATCAGGAACTATAGATTGCATTTTCGTGAGAACATACAGAGTCTTGTTCTAATTTTTTATCAAAGTAGTAATAGTATAATTTAGGCTAGGAGCAATGTGCACTCGTAATCGTATGTAAAAGTAGGTTAGCAGTTGTAGTAGTGCAATAGCATGTATGTTAATATTCATCACGGTGTGCAAGTCACAATAAGTATATGTATTTATTATTATTATTATTATTATTATTATTATTATTATTATTATTATTATTATTGATCATACAATGGAAACAGCCCCGAGAAAATGTAAGCTGTTTTTGCATCATAACCCCTTTATAATACGCAAAGAAATGCCCAAAAAGGAAAAGACACAGTGTAGATGGCAACTTAAAAGTATCATAAGAGAACAAGAAATGTCATTTCGGACCATGGGCTAAATATTACAATGTGACATTGCTGTCCACTAAATTTGTAGTGTGGTGTACTGTGGTATAAATACAGTAAGGTGTAGTGGGGGCTTTATGTGTTAACTTTGGGTGCCACCCAGCCCAGATCCATACAGGCCTGATATTCTTTATACTTCCTATGAGAATCAATTTGATAATACTGTAATGCCTACTATGCCGAATTCTTGTACAAATGTATCCACCGCCTTGTCTTAACATGCATCCTTATAATCCAACTGAAATAGTCAACGTAAAACTTAGTGAAGAAAAAGTGGGTGTCTCCATCGGCAATGGAAAACAACTTTTTCCATTCTTTTATCCATTCACTGTGAGTACTAGAATGTAATTGCAGTTCGTAGTATACAATACAACAATACACTGTCCTTAATTGGAGCTGTCTAGCCCTTCAGCACTTTCAGGACCAAGATCTAAACTGAGATAAAATGGCCAATTGGAAGGAGTCAATAAATCATAAACACCTTAGCACCTTTGCGGCCAGTTAAAGAAAGTAATTTTGATAGTCTGCCTGAAAACGTAAGCTGCTCATAAGTCTCAAATAAGATGATGACTGCTATTATTGTCTGTGACACTTTCTTGTTCTAATGTTGGTGGGTTTTTGTGTGTGTTTTGTTTTTGAATGTGTGCAACTATTGCCTTTTGCACAACAGTAATCCATTCCAGGGTCTTGTGTATCAACCAACAAAAGTTGAAGAACATCATGCACTTATTTCCTTATTTTCAGTCAATTTACATAGACTTTAAGAGGATTTTAGCTTTTTTGCTCGTTATCCATCCAAAAAGCAGCAGGTTGTGTGAATGTTGTCTGTGCTAGAAGCCAATTGTGTGTGTGTCTGTGTGGAGGGGGAATAATATGATCAAAGTGCTATATGCATTTGACTAGTCTAACAGTTAGATTATATATAGTAACATGACAGAGTGTGCAACATAGTATATCTCTGAAGTGTGGACTGTGATATAGTACGCCTTCAATGTTCTAGGTCCAGTGGTCAATTAGCACTTGCAGGTGTTTAAACAATTAACGGGGATGCCGCGCTGTGAGTCTGGTGTAAGATGGATGGCTCGAAGCCTACTTCCACAATTTTCAATGTCACACTAATATGTTATCGAAGTTCCCTTTCACAAGCAATTGTTGTGACGGATTGTCTTTTAATGGGTCTGTTTTAACAGAGGTCCCATTCTTGGAAAGCAAATAACTGCACAGAGAGGCAGATCAGCAAGTTCTTATTCACCCCCTCAGTATTATTATCACTTTAAACTGACACGCACCATTACCGAATCGCTCTTCTTCATTATTTTACCCATTGTGCATCTCTTCTGAGTACAAAAAGCTGTACGTAGGCCTACTGTTCCCTATTCAACATGCATCACTCTTTGTGATAAAATGGAAAAATGCTTCATTACAAACCTTCCATTTTACATCCTGTATTGTTTGTTACATTTGCTTAATTTACTGTGAATAATGGGTACAGTTTTGATATGGACCTTGACATTTTTTTTAAGCCTTTCATGAACAGATTAAGGAGAAGGTAAGTGTAGTACATGCAAAGTACTTTGCCAAGGAAACCCCAGAGACATAGTCATGTTGTTCTATATAATTTATTCATTGTTTTGCAAATGTAAGTGGTTAACTGTTAACATTCACCATACCTTCAATATCTTTGACCTCAAAACAATTTACCTATGTTTTTATATATACAGTACAAAGATATCCACTGGGATTGCAAGAATACTCAGTTTTGGTGTTTAGTTTCTTCATTTAATTGTTTTTAAAGGGGGTGTATTCATTTGTTTCGCAAATGCTGGATCATCACACACATACACAAAACACATATAATCCTGCTGCATATATTTATGAATGCATCAAGATTTTCACAACTGATATCTTGTTGGAATAGTATTTTTTGTGGGTGAACAGTTTGCTGTTCTCTAAAAAAACTTAATTAAGGGCTTTCCAATATAACAGTCTGTTCACCAGGCCAAGCTGTTGCTGTAAGGAGTTGTACACTTGTATACAACCGTGTGAATGGTGGGTTTCAGTAATATAATCAAATTCTCATACAGAAATATGATGAAGGATTTAAGTTACTCTTATATAAAGGGGATTCAATCACTGTTCTGCAGGCCCCATCCCATTCCCCAAAGTGTTCTCACTTTATTTTATAGTTGTATGAGATTTCCAGTCACATTTGGTTTGGGCACCCATGCAAAAATGATGAATGTGTTATATAAGAAGCATCAGCAAGGCTAATGAACAAATAGAGAGAGAGGAAAAAAAAAGAATACCAATTAATTAATATCATTGCCTGTTATAATTAGGAAGCATTAAATCAATTCCATTTTTATGCGTCAGTAATTTATTAAGATGCAGAAATTAAATAGATTGAGAATATGTATGTCAAAAGAAAAGCAATACCCTTGGCCCCCTTCACCCCTCCCAGCCTGTCTGCAAGTGTCTACAATAATCAATTAAAGGCTCTCCCAAGTTGATATTGCTCATTAGGGCTGTTAAAATCAGAAGTTTGCTTTTAATTCAGTACAGTGCATATATATATATATATATATATATATATATATATATATATATGTATATGTGTGTGTGTGTGTGTGTGTGTGTGTGGTGCGTCAAAGACATTGATGGAGTCATGCATTTTTATTGCTGATTACCATGCTAAGTGTTTATATTTTTCCCAGGTAGCAATGATATCGTGGGCATTCAAATTTGTTTTTTCAATCAAATTGATCTTGCATTCCACTCAAATCCACTCAAACCGTGTGGCAGTCGCACAATCACAGTTATGAATTGCAAGGTGCAGTTACATCTCAGAACATTTTTTATATTATATATATATATATATATATATGTGTATATTATATAAAGCATATGTTTGTAATAGTATGGCAGAAGAGAAATGTCAGTCTGAACAGATTGTTTGTGGCACATGATTTAGTTGAGGCTCAGCCAAGAGCTTCATCGATGCAAATTCCTCAGATGCCACTCACACCTCTTGCTTTCACCCCAGGCAACATACCTTTAGACCTAGCTCCACTGTGAGATGAGTAAAGCAGGCTCTGTTTAGCCACAGCTGGAAGTCTGCCCGTATCCCAACACCCTATCTGCAAAAACTGATGACTCGGGAAGAAGGCTTGTCTCTGGGAGAGAACAGGTTTAAGTCGTGACTTTGGCGTTGACTCAGAGGGTTACATGTTACATGACTCCTCGAGCAGGAGCTTCCTCTACCCTTGAAGATGTGGGGTAAAACTAGGTTAACTCCACAGCTGTAGTTATAGGTGCATAGGCATGCCCCCTTCCCCCCCACATACACACAAAAATAAAAAATAAACAACTGCTTCGGAGGAAGACATTTGCTAGATAACAGATTATTGATGACAGCCTTTTTTTTACCCCAGTGATGAAGGATGTTTAAAGAGCTGTAAGCAGATCACTGCTTCAGATGATTGGGGTTAACTAGGAGAAAGATAATGTAGTCAAATGCAGTGAGCAGACTGCTTGTAAAGTGCCATTCCCAGTGTTACACACAATCCCTGCCTGAATTTGTTAAATGTTGCACAGGAAGTCTGATGTCTCCCTTGGGTGTCCAAATCCTCAGTGCTTAACATATAATGTAAGATACAAAGGTCCCGTCTCATCCCATTGTTCTCACTGTGCTTTGAGACAGTCATGCTTCCTCGTGTGAAGAATTAGCTCCACAGAACGGAATAGATATTTGGTCTCATTAGCCCATATGATTATATTTTCTTAACCTAATTACTTCTGAAATGAGCCATTGCGATTCCACTGTGGTTTAAGATTTTTACTTATTTACTTATGTATCGGAATAGCTTTTGCACAGATCACTGAGTCATTGCACAATCTTCTGGAAAATGCAGGCACCCGTAGGAAAACTGTGACTCACCTGTCAGTCCTTTTTGTTTACTCTGCCCAACTAACTAAAGTCCTGGTTTTACATCTCTTTGGCTAGCAGACAGGGATCTGACTTTAATGTGGAATGTGCTTCAAGGCTAATTTGCAGTTAGTGGAAATAAAACGATTATCATGTTTGCCATGTCCTGGTGTGTATTGTGTAGTGGAGATGAAAACAATAATGGATCTGAGTGTCCCAAAGCTCAGCAGATCTTTCTTTTTATTTTAATCAACTGGTGGGCTGTCCCTATTTAAAATGTCTTTATTGACTGGAGTGACATTGTTGATTCCCAGTATGTACACATGCTCTTATGATGAATTTATCACTGGTTTAAATCAGATTTTGGATTATGATGGATTATTGATTCACTATACCCAAAAATGTGAGAGATTAGCCAACATTCCAGACTCAAAAACGGTACACCAAAAGCATCTGCTTATTTAATAACATGTTTAAACAACTTTAATTAAATACAATTCTATGATTACAGAGACAGCCTGCACTGTTTAAATAACTGATGGAGGGCATTAATTTGAATGAAACATCTTTGCTTTGAAGTTCAGTAGACTTGGATTTTACTTGTACTGGCAGAGATAGGGTAAAGATAACAGATTTTTGTTCTTTTTCCATTTTTTTTTATTAAGAAAAACACTGGTTTGCCCTTCATTATTTTAAAGCAATTTGAAGTGGCAAGTAGAACAGAGGGAACATATGTCTGTTAAACTTCTAAATAATGTAAATGTTGCAGCCAATTTAATTATTGTATGCAATGTACAGTTAAAACATTTGCGACCTGAGATAGGGATTCATTTTAAAAAGGTAGAAGACACAAATATTACAAATTAAACTCTCTAGGCATTTAGCATTCCCTGACAAAGACTGGATGTGGCAGCACCCGTATTGATCATGAGGGCAATCTGTCCTGTATTCTTTGTAATGATTAATCAACTTGATTTTTCAGGTTTCGATTAAGTGTTTCTTTCCTTTATTTAATTAATCATTTGACTATCTTTTCTAAGCGACAAGAGTTTACCAGTAGCTCATCTCTTGTGTCACTGAGAGGAAAATGAGCCTTGCAGAAAGCTATGTCCTGGTGTATATAAATAGCGCTGGAAAATACGTGATTCAGGTCCGTGATGAGAGAATGGGCGGGAGCAGCTGTTGGGTGTTTGTCATGAGTCACTTCATCATTGTACACACCTAGTACCTGACTGCCATAAAAAAAAAAAACATCCAAGTCGTACTGATATGCATGCTTGGCTGCCACTCTGCTAGCCGAGTTCTTGGAACATTTTTCGAAATTAAGAATGGAACCTGTGGCAGTTTTACGATCCCAACTGCCAGCAATGTCAACCTGAATAATCTTACCACCTTGATCAACTGTCAACCTCTGGCACGGCTCAAAGCTGTGGAAGGCTTCATCGTGAGCGAAGCAGGAGGCCGCGTGGCTTTAATCTGGGGACTGTCGCGTAAGAATTTGAAATTGAGACGCTTGGCTACGGCCTCCGGATGGGAACATTTCTGTTGGGGGTGTGAGGTCAGAAAGTAGTGTTCTCTGTGACTCTTAAACATGAATTACAGCAGTCAGTTCTTACTCTTAAGGAAAGGAAGAACACTACGATTTTTGTTTCTTTGTTTTGTATTTAGTGGTAGCTAGTGGATTTAATTATCAAAATTTCATTTAATAAATGCTGTCTTCTCATTAGTAGTAGTAGCAGAGTATGTAGTTTTAGTAGTCTATCTATTCGTCTTTTGCATTTATTATGAGGCCCTCACAGCTATGCCTCCTGTAGTATACTAATTAAACTTTAAATTGACAGGAACGCTTTATTAATGGGAGGTCTTTAGGGGGGATGGTTTGATAAACTGCATTCCTCGTCTAATTTATTCCTTGATGGAGATGCATACTTATTTACAAGCTCTTAGGAGACTTCAAGCTTTCGTCACACCTATGGTGTCTTCTTAACAGAGATCCAATCATTGGTGTTGATTTATCAAAACCAGGGAAAGTGGTTCCTCTTTTCCCTTGATGGCTTTCACAAAGATCCCCTGCACACCTCCGTGCAACTCAAAGGGCAAGGAGCAGGGATTCAAAAAATATTTCACTACACACCCTTTCCTACAGCTGATAAAGAAATATGCTTTGTCATTTGCTCTTTTGTGCTTTTGAGTAAATGGGTACGTGTCCAGATTAATAATCTTGCACAAACAGACGGCATTTGTTTTTGCTTGTTTTGCAATATTTGTTGTTTTACATCAACCTCCAGACAGTAGGGATGCAAATTACTTCAATTTTGCTTTCCGAACCAAAATTTGCACAGAAAAAAAAGAACAGTGTATCAATCTGTCTTGTTTCCTCATCTTGAAAGACATTAAATATTTAGGGATTTCTAAAGTGAGGGGAGAGGAGGAGAAGGAGGGTTGTGAGGGGTTGTGCCACAAACGAAAAGCCAATCAAAAAATGACAGGTGTTTTCATTTATTTCATGATAGGATCCAGCTGTGGATTTTTTGCCAAAGGAATCAGGGGAGATAAACCGAATGAGATCTTGCTGTCTTAAATAGACAGGCAGAATTGTGTTCAAATATCAGCATTCTAATAACTGAAATAATACGCCAAGAAAAAACTAATCTCCTAAACCATACAACACTAATTAGTACTATTACAATATGCAAAAGCCCTTGGCTGAAGAGCAGCTATTTGGATTCCATCGCCTTTGCCTGAAGACAATGTAATTTTCTCCTGAAATGTGGTAATGAGTGATGAACATGTGTAGCATTTAAACAGGTTCTTATATATTTATATATTTTTAAGTAGTCTTCACAGCCTACAGGCTTCCAGGCAGTGTGAATGGTGGATTTTAAAAACACAAAATGTTTTTCACCATTAGACTTAAGTAGTCCATCCCAAAGCTATTACCAGATTCAGCATTTGCTTGGCAGCAAAGCATATTCAGTGATTTTCGATGTATCATCCTTTTCATACTCTCGCTAGTCTCCTTGACAAGACCCGCTGCGGTGTAAGTGTAATTCGGCAATTAGAAGCCAACATCTGGACAGCTCTCTGCCTAATGCCAGAATTAATCCGGGTCAGGATGATTCGAATCGAGACCAATCAGTGGGGTTGGCCATGTTTCCAGATTTTATTCGTACTCGACAGAGCTGTCATCTCAGGGCTGGGTTTCAGGTTGTTTTTTGCAGTGCTCGAGACTCACCCAGCATGGTTGTTTTGACAGTTTTCACAGCCAGAAACCAAGAAACAGATATTGTACTATTCCACCAATTTGAGATTTGAGTTTTCTCCATTAAGTTATTTTTTGTGATGCAGAATACTTTTCTAGAATCATGTATATACATTTTTTTTCTTTGGCCAAGTCTGTCTGCTTTTGGTGGTGGAGGCTTTGCTTCTTTCAATTCCAGAAGTTGGCAGGCTTGGGAGAGAGAATTGTCTAGGCGTAGGGTCCCTTCACCATGTCACTTCATATCAGCTGGATAATAAATGGAGGTGAAACGAAAGATTGTCTGACTGCCGTGAGAGTGAACTTTCAAATACGGTTGAAATGATTCTCCTACAGGCCACCTCTGGCCAGCAAAGTGAAACGGATGACCCGCTGATAGTAAGAGTTTTGCTCATTTGGGATGGGGGGCACCTCAGCCACAGTCCCTCCCCTGTAAGGATGATGTAGTATGGTACGTCATATTAACTTTTTTATTTTGTCATGTATCACTTTGCTACCAAGCAGCCATTTAAGATTGACTTTCTTTTGATGTTAATATGGTCATAAGTTGATCCTAATCTACTGCTATTAAACTGTCAGTCTAGAACTGTCCTTTTCACATTTGGGAATCGGGAATTTCTCTTTTATAGGAAAAAATATTATAATCAGAGAATCATATGTGTAAAAATATTAACACCTGTTTACAGTGTAGCAGATGTCATATTTTGCATCAAGTGCTGCCACACTTTGATAATTGCAACCTGTTGCTCTGGAATGTTATTCAATTCAACTCAGATCCCACCTAATGTATAATGATGGCCAACCTTCACAGACTGTTGTGTGTGTGTGTGTATGGGTGTGTAAGTGTCTGTGTGTGTGTGTCTTCGGAGATAGAAAAGGATTATAGGAGAAGTGGCACAGCAGAGAACAGTAAAATCCAGGGCTTTGAATCAGTTGTTTAAGGCTTTGAAATTTTAAATAGAGGGGAAGAACACTTTGAAATCCGTACCATACATGACTATTTATGTATTCACTGTCACTCTGGCAATATGTTAGAAGTTCAAATGGTGTAGTGCCAGCTGTTAAATGAGATCTAAAGACCAGTTGAAATCTGAGAAATGTGGGGTTGATTTCGTTAATCTGCAAGGTTTTCTGCATGAGAGAGTTAATTACTGTCCAAAAAAAAAGGCAGTTGCAATTCACAGACCCTGCATTTAAAAACGAATACATGAATAAATCAGATTAATCCATGTTGTTGAAAATATATTAAGATTTTTGTTTTGCAATGGAAATGAAGAGCATGTCTTTTGTTATTGCATTTGAGACACTTTCCTCTGGGGACTCTTGCAGATGTAGAACACAACAAACGCCTTCACGTCTTAAGAGAAAGATTGCTAGGAACCTGGACCCATAATGCATCTCACTTAAAAACAAATATTTGCATCTGTCTTATCATAGTGTGGAATCCTGGGAAGCTCCTGTATCCAGCAGCACTAGCCTGGCTTCTGACGGCATGTGGCACTACATTTAAATCACACTTTGGATGAATTACTCTTCAGAAATCTGCTGTGGGTGAGTCCTCACCTTATCGGTACCTCTCGACACGAGGACAGCGCTGTGTAGCTGTGATGGTACAGTTTGTCATTTCCAGGCACATTTAATTTTTTGGCCCCCATACAACACTAACAGAGAAACTAGATGTTACATCGAGGATGGGAGGATGTCTCCCAACTGCTACCCTCCTCTTAGTCACACCGCCCTGATTTTGACCTGATTTTCTGTAGTTTGCATCATGGTTTACTATATCCCTCCATATCATAAAACCACCATATCGACTGTACCTCCCAAAATCCTGTCAAAGAACAGGAAATAAATCATTCAGGATAATATGTTTCGACGGGAAAGTCAATCACCTATTTATCATTGTTACTCTTTGTCAGTTATCATAGTTTTTGCGAGAGACATTCTAGTAAATTAAACTCTGGTTGCTTGACTGATGTGGAACCATTTCTGTCCCCTATATTTAACTATCTGTGTCCATATAGTCAGAAATTCCTGGGAATCTTTTTTTAATAAGCTACACAGAGTTGTAGTTGTAGTTGTGACTGGGCTGCAGTATCATGGTTTAATTCCAGCTAGCTACGATGACAAGCCCTCTGTATATTAAAGCTACTTAACCTTGGAATACAGTTAGTCTGCCCCCTTACAATTGTGGATTAAGTTAATGAGCCCTGCTAATGCAAGACTGTTACTGGTGGTTGGGAATGTACCACTCGTTATCCAAAGCTAATTATTCTGCCAGCTCAACCATGTCTCCGATATCCTGCAAATCTGTCGGTATAATTTTTATTAGGCTTCATTAATGTTTTTATATTTTAGGCATCTTCTGTCATTCTCTCATAACATCTACATGTCTTAGATGGAGCCATACAGTAAGTAACATCCATCTCTCTGCAGATGGGCTGGACCTCCATTTTGATTAGATGTCAATGGGGCTGTATTGTTTTTCCACTGACACTCTGATTGACATGAATATTTAGCTTTTACTAGTTCAGAGAGGTCAAATCCAAATCAGAATCACAGCAGTGTTGTTTATTGATCAATGCCTGAACCAACAATAGGCTTGTCAAAGATATACACTACAATACCCAGTCACAGGAGAAGTTTCAAGATAGAACTGACGCTAGTACTGGATTGTACCGCAAAGTAAATTGCCCACATACCGTACATGGGCGCAGATTTAATTTTTTTCTTTCATTAAGCTGTTGCAGTGTATGGTACGTGACTAAGGAGCATATTACGTTGTCAAGATTAGAGAGTGATGCATTCTCTGCATTGCCAGGACTCAATCTACAAAATTGATCAGGCTTATAGTTTGCCACATGGTCGAATGAACAGTCGGCCACAATCAATTTGCACTCCAGGAATCAGAAGATTCAATTCAACAAAGAAAAGCTAGTGGAGGTCAACAGTTGAATATGCATGGGAGAGGTCATGACACGCCATCATATATGAGTGTATACCAATGCTTGGAGGCTTTTGTCAGTAACCCATGCAGGATTGAAACACCCCGCATTCCCAGTGTGTTCTGAGTGAGCATACTGATAGTCTGTGAGTCACTCCATTGATTTCACAGTTTGATCTAAGATGGTTTGTTAATGTCTCCAGAGAGAGGCTGGACTTCATTTATTAATGGAGTATCTTCCAGTCTTGGTCCCCTGCGTCAGCATCTGAGCTTCGAACCCCTAATTGGGCATTAGTCGAACTGGAAGCGAATGGCATTGTGCGGTATGTTTCAACTAAAACATCGTTGTACTTACCCACATACGACGGTGACGATTAGCACGGCCAGTGTTCTTATTAATTGTGTTTTCTGTTTCATAACACTGGCAACCTTGCATGATGCACAGCCGTTATTGTACAATGTGCAAACCCATCTGAAATGCAGTGAATAGGTTCATTGTGCAGTGAGTTAGAGAGTATATTAAAAAATACATCAGAACACTTCATTATTCAAGCAGACCTTTTAAAGCTCTGGGAATGGAGATGCTCTTTCCACTCATGTCATTTAGTTCAATCAAATATTAATAAAAACATTTCAGTGTGGGCTGCAAAGATGGGCTCTTCCTTCATTCAAACTGCTCTAGAGATTTCCCAGTAAGCTGAAAAGGTTCAACTTAGCACTGGGTTTGAGCATACTGAAAAGTATACTATTTTATTATTTTCACGAGCTAGAAAACATTGAACCTGGTGTAGAAACAGCTGATACTCTCTTCCTTGTCAGCACTCGTGAGCTCATTATTCAAACAGAGACTTGCAGGAACATTTTCTTTATGATTCATAAACACATAGCTTCCCAGTCTGACAAATGAAGAATAAATAATAATAAGTATTACTATTATTATATATACAAAAAAAGTTTTTTAATTTTCCAAAAATCCTATTTGAGCCAGCCACTGTAATTGTTAAGTTGTTTAGAAACCTCCAGGGAAATCAAATGTTCAATATATCTGAAGCAACATCAGGTCACAGAGGGAGATCTGAATGTCCATTTAAATCCTAAAGAGGCGGGTGAAGATGTGTGCCTTTGGAATGCAGTGTAAATGTTACCAATTAAGGTTTAAGAAAATGTACAACACACAAGCTGCTCAAACCAGCGCCACCATCACCCAGCCTGCCTTCAGTTCACTAAATATGATGCTGACCTGTGTTTGATGATGCTTTCTTGGCGTGTGATAGTGCAAGATGTGGCCAGCAAAAAGACAATTGTTTCCAAGCAAATCACACTTGTGACAGATGCTATGTTTGTTCAATCGTAAAATACAGTAATTCTCACACTGGCCTATGACTTAGCAATGAAACTGATATACTTGAAACCAGCTTCTGTAATTTACCATGTACTTGCTCTGTCTACAAATGTAGATTAAGTAACAATTTTATCACACAAATTCTCCACAAGAATTTAACAAAACCCTTGTTTCTGAATGTATAACAGATGTTGTCTAGCTGGAGTCAAATACATTAATGCTGTGTTCTGTTGGTTCTGTTATATATTCACAACCAGTCTGTCAGACGAAGATTCATTTTTTTCCCTTGAGTTGTACATAGTTTGCTATATTAATGAAACATTTATGGACACTTTCATGTGAACATTTTGTTTAACATAGAACAAATATATAGGCCTAAGCCTTCTAGGTAAAGATGTATGGTCTTTTTAAAGCCAAAATTCCAAACTGGCTCCTTTTATACAGCTTTTATACAGTGTTTTATATATATTTTAGTATGTTTAATTTTAGATAATTTTATAGGTTAGAAATACATGGTGAGGTAATTTGTTCAATATATTTTTGACACACAAAATAAATGCATGGATGACAGTCTAAAATATATTTAGAATAAATTGCATTTTTCCGTTGTTCCAGGTGTTCATGAGGAATGTTGAAAGCTAAAGCTAAACTCTGACACAAATCTGCACAAGCTTTGAATGTGTGGAGCCTTACAGAGTGGTTTGGGCTACTGTGTGTGTGACAAAGAGAGGGAGAGAGAGGAGAATGGGAACAGCTTTTTAAGAGCTGGATAAACACTGACGGGGAGTTTCATTTTCCCAGCTGCGCTTGCATGCAAGGCTTATGAATCAAGGAGGCATATGTAAAACCAGCTAGGGTTTCTCATTAAGACCTGCCGTCTGGCCAATTACAGCCTGACACTTTGACTGCTTCAAGAATGTATTGCAGTGGATGTGGCGCCCTAACTCTGTCTGTGTTTTTGGTGTTTCCCTGCTTGCTTTCTACTCCCAATAACAAACAAACAGGGACGAAGAGGAGTATTGATATGCTAGACTGACAGATGTGTGCAAACAAATACAAAAACGGTAGACTTTCCCTACAGCAAAAAGTTTTTAATTCTAACGTTGAACTGAGGCACTGACTCTTTTTGAGGCTGGATCTGCTCTTTTTCCTTCTCAACGTGACAAACAATAGGTAATGCTTTTGATCTCCACAAATATAGTCGCAAGCTTTCACTCTTCGCCTTCGTAGCGAGACGCTTTGATTCATTATCTCCTGTGGCCAATTCATGTAAAGGCCAGGGAGCTGATATCTGTCGTTTTCAACAGCTGCCCTTTGTGGCTGCTTCCTTCTCCCTGCTTCTCCCTGCAAAGGAGGGAGATAATGTCATAGAAATGCAGTGAAAGATGGCTGAAGTGAACTGGAGGCTGGCATGTTCAGGGATTCTAATCGGCGCAGATCTACAGCTCAGTCGAGTAGCCAGTGAATAAGTAGTCGGAAAGAAAGTTAATTTGCAAAGCTTGTGAATGAGCGTGGGCGAAGCGTGAGCGTGTATGCAGTCTTCTCAGTTGAAACATCCTTTAACATTCTTTGCCACAGCTGTTTTAGGTTAGCTGCTAAGCCCCCCCCACCTCCCAACCCCTTCCCAATTTACAGCACTGAAAGGAATCCGTGACATCACATCTTGAGCATGATTGCACTGGATCTATAACTTACTCTACTGACCTGTGCACTGCCGGCCCTTGCGATTGTGATTGCTTAAGCTGCCACCTGCAAATTCGATTCACACCACGGCAGACAACTGTGTCATCCTCACCATCCTGACATTATCCAGCAAACAAGATGGCTCTTGTCAGGAGCCATTTATACTGGGTGGATCATATCATAAAACATGTAAGCCTTTTAGAGTTCACCGCCTCCCATGGTTTCTCAGCATGCAACAAAAATGTCTGCTATTGTTTACTGATATACTGACCATGACACAGAATGGCCAGCTTTCGTTTTTTTATTCCAAGCTAACTGTAAGAGAAACCGAGCAGGAATCCTCCAATTCAGAGGCCCAAACCCAGTGCTCGAGAGCCCCAGAGCAAAAATGATCAAGTTGCATTAACTGCCTAAACTTACAGTTTTGAGTAATTTGGGTGTAAAATCTATGACTATTATAGCTTTTCATGTAAGTAGCATATTGATTCAAAGTAATGTTTATATCACCCTGAAAGTCCAGGAAAGATTAAGGGGAAGCTTCAAGGCAGAATTTCACTGTTTGTTTAGTAAAATTGGACTCAAACCTTTTGGGGCCGTGACAGAAAGTGCGGCTGGGGAGAGGGGAATCTGAATTCTGTGTCCAGGGCCCTCCTGCATAACAATATTGTCTCCACAGATGCTCATGTGACAAAAGGCAGGTTGCAGGTTGGGTCTGAATTCTCCTGATCACAGCGTATAGACAATGTAACCTTTGCTGGAGTTCTTAAGAAATATGTGGAAAATGAACAAGATGATACATTTGTCATTTTTCCTGTGTGACTTTGTATACCTCTTGATGTTTCACAACAGCCCATTAGTCTGATGTTGTTTGTTTTAACTGCACTAATAAGTTAGGCGTCCTTTTTAAAAGCAGCTTGTTTTAATCCAATCCACCAGACAGGATTTACTCCTTCAGCCTTTGGAGGAGCTATTGAAAGAGAAGTGTGGAAATTCTGGGAGAAGTGAATTTTGTACTTTTTACTTGGTGACCGGGAACTTGACCTGAAAGACAATAAAAAAGACCACCCTCCCCAGGTCTGTGCAAAATTCAATATGAAACACCTTTGTGTTAAGGAAATGGACAGTAGCTGTTTAATATTTCATGACTGTTTGGGCCTTAAGCTCCTTTTTGACATTATCTGTCTGCATTGTGCTTTAACAAGTCAACCAAGGTGGCATTTTCTATCATTTTATTTCTACTTTCCTTTTTTAATCAGTTTTTATTAAGACAGGGGGCCTCCTTTCTCTTGCCTGTAATGCCCATTTAGACTTGCCTTCGAACATCTATTGACTCCAAAAATAAATTACAAAACTTCTCTCCCCTGTGTAGTTGAATGAGACGCCATGGATTAAAAGAAACCTGAAATGGAGTTGGCAGGGAACATTTTCAACAACAGACCTGCATCATCTTTCTGGATAATTGCACTTAGCAGGTAACCAAGACACTTCCAAAAGCAGTACTGAGCAAATCATGGGTATTGTTCTCAGAGTCCCAAATGAAAACATGGTCTCATTTTGCTTCAGCCTGAAATCATCTGATTTGAGCCTAATAGTATTGTTACCCGTGAAGCCGAAGATGTGCACAATATCCTCTTCAGCACAGAGCTTAACTTGAGATTCGATTGCCATTTTCTGTCTGTTAGCCTTCAGAATACAATTGGTAATGAAGAAGATGGAGTTTAATAACGAATTGTGATTACTGTTCACGCCTTCATTCTTTTCGGTCGTTATGGGTTTAACGGTCTCTCCTGCGGAAGCATGGATCGCTTGCAAATGGTGCAGAAAGTTTTTCGGGCCATGAAAAGCATTTTCAAAGAGCAAAGCGGAAGAGCCATATAAAATAAAATGAGATGCAAGTGAAGTAGGGCAAGATTTGCATTGAAATGAATTTGGCTGGAATTAAATGAAAACTTTGACCCACCTGCTAATAGAAAACTACAACGCTGTTCCCATTGGATGATTTATTTATTCTTGAATGCTTCTTTCTTGTACTTGTACATCTAACCGCTGTCAAGCACAGGTTTGTGGTCACTGTGAACAGGTGAGGTTGACGTTTTGATTTAATCCAGCCCTCAGCTGTTTTTAGTTTTTTTTTATGTTGTTTTTATATCTTCAAATTAGAGGAGGAGGTTTTATCTGAAATCCTAAAAGCACCGTCATCTGTATCAAAATGAACCACAGCTACAAAATCACAAGCAAGAGAAGGAAATAAAGTAACAGTTCAACTCCCGCAGGCATTGGAAAAGTGCTGTTGTAAATGTCAAAGGCATATTAGTCACCTGTCAAGTTTGTGTTTTGAACATGGTAATTTTTATAGTCAGTCCCTGATTGCCATCATTAGAAATCCAGGAACTGGCTCGGTTTCTGACAGGCTGAATAAGCAGTTAGGAATTAAGAGGGACTAGTTTCTATTGTGTCAGTTTGTCTTGTAGGATTATCTAACCCTGGTGCAAGAATAAATAAGTACATAAAAAAGTGTTAAAGTTTCGATATTAGGTTCTGAATGTGAGATTTAATTATTTTGTTTTTAAATTCTACAGTATAGGCCTAGTACATTGTCCTATTGTTGTAAAATAAGACTTATTCAGTTTATTTTATTTCCTTATATATTATCAAACATTTAGCTTTTTTTCTTCACTTTTTTTTTTTTTTCAATTGTTTGTGACTCCTGGCACCTGCTGTAAATTCATGCAATGGTACTTTGGACACTTTGTTCTACGTTTATAAGTGTGCACTCTGCAACAGTGTCACTAGGTCTGTTGAAAGCAAGAGTGTACTTTGTAGTTCCTGGCTTCCTTTTCTTGCCAAATACACAAGCTGTGTTAGGCAAGACACATCAGTAGATATTTACTCGAGTTAATGCATCATACTGTTGAACCAAGCATCCTTAATACTTTATCTGGCTCTGGCAGGATTTACCTCACTGATGCACAAATTGATTTCTTGGCGCTGCAGTCATGGCCTCTTCCTGCCTCTTATTGGATCATTTATGGTGGCTTTCTTTTTCCTTTCTGGATGACTGAGCTATTTCCATAACAAGTAAAACTAGTCCAGAAGTAGCACACAGCTATTCTATCTTTACCACCAATGCCTTGCCAAGTCCTTCTAGTCGGGACACTGTTTCCGAAAAGAAGACATACACATGTGTTTCATTCATTGCATCTTAAGCTTTGCTCAGTTTTGATCAATTTAAAATAACACACAAGATTAACTTGTTTTTGACACTCACTGTAATAACATTTTATTTTCTTGACAGACCAAATCAAAAGTTAAACACATCTGTGATATACAAACACATGAGTTACTCCAATCGTGACTTACTTTATTGTCAGAGTCACCTTCTTTCTGAGTAAATAGTTGTTTGATTTGCATATACTTGTGGTGGGTCTTAAATAAAAATGTAAAAATATGGAGCGTCTTGAAACCTCAGCCATAAATGTTCAAAAGGAAATGTAATATATGTTATATAATTGAAAATCATTATGTGATTCTAGTAGTATAGAATTAATTTCCTTTCTTTTGTGTTAAAGGCTTTCAGTAATAATAGCAATTCATATAGTCAAAGAACTTTGAGATAATGTAATGCCATTGGCAAGAAACTTTCACAGTTGTTTCGGTAATTTGAGTATGTGACAATTAGATTCTTCTGTCATTTAGTCAATTTTCAGCTGCAGACGTTTGCAAATTTAATATCCATTCATATTCTCTTATACATCTGAGGTGCTATTCTTTGTTACACCCAGCTGAGAGCTGACAAAGAATCACATCCACAAAGTTCTTCTGTTTTTGATGGTCTATTTATTCAATAATTCAATAATAAGGCAGCATAGTAGATACTTGAGACTGGTGATTTTTTTTTTTTGCCATCATATCCTAGGCCATTTTTCAGAAATCGTACCCAGAAATGCCCAGAAATAGACGGTTTCTGTCAGGCCAAATCAGAGACTGATGAGTTATGTTTTGAAATGAATTGTTGTTGAATTAAATATTCAGGATTATATTTTAATCTCCTTCTGTGCATTTGCAGAACATTTTTAAAAAGCTTACAGTCTGTCATTTACGACCTTTACATTTTCAGTTGCGTTGAGCTCCTCCCCACCAGCTAGTTAGGTGTCAGTTGAAGTGGGGTAGTGTGGGTGGACTTCTAAAAAAGCTGAATTTGGATGAGGGGGGGGAAAGAATGAGTAGACCCATTTTTGTTTGTTCATTTGTCCAGTTAAAATGAACACACAAAAATAAAGGATCTCCACTCCATTCATCACTGTCATTCCCCATTCATTGAAAATAAATGATTTTGCTGCAGTTTGAGACCGAGGCAATTTGTTTGATCACATGTTGTATGACACATAAGTCTTAACTTTTTATAGACTTAAGAGGGAAGTTTTAAACATTACAACCAGATTTTCCCATTAGGAAAGTCTTGCAGTCCATTCAAACAAGATGAGGAACCCCAGATCAACTAATGCTGAAGGCAATATTAATGATTTATTAGAGTAATAATCATTGTCAGTGACTTCATGACACACACTGGTATTTTCTCTTGCAAGCTGCCAAGGTATTTAATTATTTTGAAAAATGTTTGGAATATTTCTAAATATATGTATATGATTCTTCTACAACAGTCTAAATTAGTATGGTATATGGTTTTATTTATAGTATGGACCAGTATATGTATTTCACCACTATAGTAACATTAAGTTAATGTGCTAATTTGCAATTTAAATTTTAAGCTCTGGACTAAATACAATTATCATAAATTATATTTCTTTGCTTGTGCCATCAGTTTTAATTTAGTGAAATGTGTCTTAAGGTGAACAATTCAATGGAGAATACTTGACTGCATTGTTCAATTCACTTCCAAGATATCTGGGAGTATGTGAGGTAATTTATGTCATACCTTACAGATATTTATATGAAGAAAAACTTGATTTCAACATTGTGGCAATTAGGTTGTGGGGGGGGATTATATAAATGTAGTCAGAATCTATTAATAGATGAGGCATGTAGGTAGATGCTGTTGTTATGCAGGTAAGTGGAAAGCTTTCATTTTATTTGCACTTTGGAGAGGAGAGGCTAAGCATGAAGAAACATGCAGAGTCACATTCAGAGCTGTGAAAGGCTGGCACACATTTTCCACTTCAAAGACTAGTTTTCCCTTAGGAGTACAGTGTACACTTCGATTCTGGCGTTTCAACCCCATGGTCTTAAAGGGCTGACAGGCAAATGTGTAGCCAAAAGATAATGTACGCTTCTGTAACTGGTATCTTAGGCCACTTATGAACTAGGTTAATAAGCTTTGAAAAATCAGTTGCTCTAGTTGTACAGTACAATGATGTACAGGAGGCAGTTAACGAAGCGACAGCATCTGAGGTTGTGCCGTGAAATGACTAAAAACAACAAGAAATGTATTTAATTTGCTCTCCAATTACGCATACTACTTCCCCCTCCATGCATGCTAATCACATGACCTTACTTTGGAGCCACTATGCTCTTTCGGAAATCCTCCTGTATGTGGCAGTGAATTTCTTCATCATCTCGAGGTAGAGCAAGCCTGTTTAGTTGGTGGTTTCATTTTCTTTCCCTGATGCTTTCATGTCTCCCACATCTTCCAATCTCCTTCAATCTCTCCCTTTAATTTCCTCCTTCAGAGGAGAGGAGCGGAAGCTAACGACAGTCTTGTTGGTGACTGTGATCAGTGAAGTACTGGTTTCTAGCTGTCGTGCATCTTAGCTGACACATAATCAATGAGGATGCCAAGCACACTGAGCCTACATACCTGATGGAATTTATTTATATAATGGATAAGGGCGTCTGCTAAGAAATAAATTCCTATTATAAAAAATCTGGGGGGAAGAGAAAACTCTACTGTGACTTTTGATGCTTTCACAAAATGGAACATAGAATCTTTTATTAGTTATTGTTGTTTTGTTGTTGCTGTTTTCCCCCACCCCCCTCATCTCACAGCAAGTGGAGTAGTAAGGAGGAAAAGTTGCATTTCACCTTACCTTGAACATAGGAGTCATAACCCCAATCACTTCTCCTGAGAGACACATTTTTTTTGAGATGGGATAAAATAATTGTTGTGGCCTGTGGTACTGGTGACAGAAATCCTTTGTGAATGGCTGCAGGTGTGGATAAAAGACTGAAGGCAATTTTCTGTCACATGTGACAGTTCACAAGAGCGTGCTGTAAAATAAGTGTGGGTACTTAACTTATCACTGGGACCATTTTAAATAGTATTTATAGAGCAGTCTGGCAACCAATTCTGGATTGTCACTCTTTTGATGCAAAGTGTTTGGTTAGGTGTTAGGTCTAACTCACTTGACAGAGTTTGTGCCAAAGAAACCCCTGGCTAGCCATACATCCGTTGTGGCCCTGGTACGATGAGCATAGGGGTGAATTTATAGATGTTAATAAACACAGATACCCTGATTTAGACAGTGACTTCACTCACCCAATGTAGGAAATAATATTAAAGTTAAATTATTGATGTAGAGCTTTCAAGTGTTCACTGCATTTTCCTTTCCAGATGTTTTCAGTGGTCTTCCATCTGTGAGGATTATTATTTTTTTTGTCGTCAAGTGCACTTCATAGATTATTGTTTATTGCGCTGCAGATGCAAGTCAGATTACTGCTTCACACCTTGCTGGGCACCAAGCTTTTCTACACGACATTTTTACTTAACGGATTTATTGCTACAACTGCAGGAAAGCGAGGAGCTAAGCCGACAACATGCGGCCTGTGTTGAGCTCGTTTTTTCAGTTCAGTGTCATCCGTTCAACCTTTCACTGCAGGACGGGGGCAGCAATACGAAACCCGAAGAATGGCGGAGCAGGATTATGCAGCCGCACGCTCCTCCATAAATCTGTCCCACTAATTACAGAGGGGAATGCAACTGGTCTTGGATATCGTGTCAGTGTTTACTAGGAGGCGCAGTTACAAAGTCACTCACTACAGCTCATCAATCACAGCTTTTTTTTTCCCACAGGGGAGAATTTGCAAGGCATTCAAATGCCTGCAGGAATACAGTAAGAAAGAGCAGCTTGTGATTCTTCTCGCAAGCCAAGGATGACTCATAATATCTTTACTGCAAGGCTGCACTACCAGTACTGTTTTGGGTTTTCCTCTTACTTTCGAACTTTAATTCTGCCCAGCAACCAAGATTCCTGCTTTTGACTGCTAAATAAGTGGATGGTCAAAATTGATGGTGATTGTGTAGTGTGTTCAGGAGGCTGACCTGAGATGAACCATGCTGTAAATAGGGATTTTGGTGGGAGGAGAATCACACTAATGAAATGAACTCCGTCTTGCAGGTGATTTATTCCCCATCAACATACAGAACAGAAGAATCTTTGAAACAACCAATTATGCCATAGCGCTTTTGCAGTACTTAAGATACAGATAGATTGAAGCCCTGGCTCTGACCTTAGATCAGCTTACAACCAGTGAAAGGAATTCATTGGAGAGAAGAGATTTGGTTTGATTACTAGTTTTAAAAGAAAAACATCTCCCAGTAGCTCTAATAAAGAGAAGCCTTCCCCTGAAATCTGTGATTAGCATTTTTTCCTTTTCATTGTATGCAAAAATACATGCAAAAATATAAAAAAGACTGACATCTGATCAATAAGTTCAGGGCAAGAATAATGTGTTGAAAAGGTAGTTTTCAAAGACTGAAATAAATGTATATAAACAAACAAATATATTTTTTCTCAGGAAAGTTCTTGCAGAAGCTAAATGAACTGGGTTGTGTTGGCAGTGGCAATGTATCAGATTTAACTTAATAGCTTTATTGAGTCCTAGAGTGGTTGTATGTCTGTCATCGTGGCAGCTATGCTGTCATCACAGTAGCAAACAATTTTAACAAGCCACATTTGCAAATTGTGAAGACCAACTGCTAGAGAAAAAATAAAAACTGTTCTGTCTAACACTGTCTGAGAACCCAATTAGACGGTTTAATGAGTCAGAACTGTGCAGGGTGCTTTCTATTTCCTGTCTTGAGAAACACGCACACGCACTCACACACACACACACACACACACATATATAACATACATAATTAAGCAATGGATGAAGTTGTCAGTAATTAAAAACTTTCACATTTTGTGCACACTTGTGTGTGTTCGACTGCCCTTGTGTGTCAGCTCCAGTGAAACAGCATGGCATTCCTCATGCATGTGATAAGCTACATGTGAATGTCAGTACCGCTTGCTGCACAAAATGGGCTTGTGCTTTCCATGGGCTGTGAGTTCACAGAACACAGATGAAGGACGATAAATTAGCATGAGGGAATACTGTCACGCCACATGGGTCTCTTTTACATGAGGTATCGAGTGACTTATTCGAAAACTTTTCCCAGAAACTATTTAAATTGAGTTATTTCCCCAGAGGAAAAAGCTGTGTCGCTCCTGTTAGGCAACTGTTGAGTGTTTTGGTGTTTGGAGTGATGCACATTAAAGATCAGTAAACTAGAACTAACAAGAAGGAAAGTAGGATATAAATCATGAGTTACAAGAGTTGTGCTGGTGTAAGATAAATGTAATACTTTGCTCCTGATTCCAGGTGAGCTCTACTGAAATTGTGAACCAGAAACAATCAAATTAAATCCACAGATGGATTGTCATTCATTTAGGAAAGAACAAACCACCTATGTCACAGTTTCCTGGAGAGCAGGATGCCAGCCCATGCCTGATCTAAATCATATGCTTCATTGAGGAAAGATCATTTATTGTAGCAGTTTCATGCATACTAATACAATTTAACAGCCTAATGAACAATTAAATAAAGAACTTATTATACTACATAACTGTCACACCAAAAAACATTACGAATTCAAAGCATTAAAATAATAGGCATCTGGGAGTTCTTACCCTTTCCTGGGAAATTTATTATTTGTTTCCAGTGATTAATAAGAAGCAAAAATAAAACACTAATCAGTGTTTTTAATTAAAAAAGACCTTCTGGAACAGCAACATTAAATTCAGGGCATTAGCCTTCATATTAAACTTTGCTGGCTAAATCTATCTTTGCAATCTGTCTCAGACTCCATTCAAGCAATGGAGAGGAGCAGTTATTCTTGATCAACAGTGTGCTAGCTGGAGACAGGCAGCCAAGGTGAGGGTAGATAGCACCGAACTGCCTCACTGATTTGGAGACCCTGACTGGAAATCAGTCAGACGGCAATATAGCATAGGAGTGGATGGAAAGGGGCTCTAGTGCAGACATTTCCTTAGCAACTGAGTGTGACAACTCATAGACAGCAGTCTTGTGGACACACGCTCTGTACCAGTGGAAGCTGACATTTTGAAAAGTGACTGAATTCAGCTGATCAATTATTAGTCCACAAAGTTGTAGTGTGTACCATTTATTTTCTCACCAAGGAAAGGAATCATGTTTTAGTTTTAGTTTTGTTGTTGTTTAAGTATTAATATTGGGGGAGAATGCAGTTAATTTAAATATCAGTCAGAGTGTCACATCAACTGTTCCAATGCAATAAGCTACATAGTGTTCCATTGGAATGCTTTTAAATTGGTATTGCAAATGCATCATCATTTTTGTTCTGGTGAGCCCAGCACCTTTTCTATCAATTTAGATTTTAAAGAAGACGTGGGAATGAGATGGGAAGCAAGATACTGTCATGCATGCACAAATATACACATTGGTGCATATCAATTCACTTGAGAATGGATGCCTCTTTGAAATGTTGCAGTCCCCATATTCGTAATATAACATATCGACCAGATTGTATTAGTGATGTGTGGGTTGGCCTGGTTACCTCACATCCTTAACTTAATCCTAATTATTCCAAGTGAGCAAATTGCTTCGCATTCATTAGTGGCTAAATAGTGTTGAATATCTTTCAATATATATGCTGAGTGTCTTTTTTCTGCTCCAATTTACACTGATAAGTGTGCTAGTTGCTTGCTGCTGTACTAGATCTCTAATTGGGATGATTTAGAATTCATACAAATTACCTTGAAAACCTGGTGCCAGAGTACCTTTAATGGCTTAATGGGATTCAAATTGGCAATGATCATAGCTTTAGGACAAAGTGACAAATTATTATTCTGGTTTCAAGTGCTTTTATGGGATAAGAAAGACAAATAAATGTGTAAAGATGGCTTGTCTGGTCAAAAATATACTTTTTTATATGCAGTACTTGCCTGCCATTTAAAGCATTTATATTGTAAATGCAGTAAAAAGAACTTGGACTAGACTGTAGCTCTTAATGTGTGTGTTTCCAATTTTTTTTTACACACACACATATATATAGTTCTCTTGTGAAAGTTGATGGAATTCTTCATTTTATTACAGATAGCAATGACCTGGAAAAAAGGAAAACATGTTGTACACACAGCAGCAATGCAGATCTGCCCCCAGCGTGGTTTACTAGTTTCATCTACAGCGATAGTCAGGCATGTGTCCATGTGCCGTTTGGATGTGCAGCCATCCATTCGTCATTTCCTATCCTGTCTTTTTTTTCAATGACGTATTTTATACTGTTAAAGTTTCATATGTGATATCTACGTTGCAGTAGAGTTATGAAGTGGCTGTTAAACCTCAAAATAGATGGTAAATTAAGCCAAAAAAGATAGAGAATTACTAATACATGTCCTATTAATACTGCGGCAAATAATAATAATAAATCCAATTTCCCACAAAACTGTATCAAGTTTTTAGGCTTACAACAATCAGTAATGAGAAACTTGGATCTGTTCGTCAAACTTCATACTGCATTCGTATCATCATAGAAGGAGTCCGCCTGATCTCTCTTTGAAAGTGATGATGAAGAAGAGGAGGAGGAGGAGGAGGAGACAGGATGTTATGAAGCCTGTGGAGAAATGTGTCTGCTCCCTGGTGCATGGCTGACAGCTGACAGCCAATAAAAAACTTGTCAGGAAGTGAAGCTTGGCCTGCTGAGTGCAACACATCCACTGCTGCCAAGCTGAGTGACAAAAACACACGAGACTGAGCCCAACACTGAGACTTCCAAATCCTTCATTTAACATTTGGGTGATTTATTTTAATTGTGGGATAGATAGGGAGAATAGTCTTACACAGAAGGCAGGTATTCTCATAGCTCTTCCCATCACACATAGTTTGTGGAGCTCATAAATGTCACAGGATAAGTATTCATGCACTTAATAAGTCTTGTTTGCATCAAACCGCTGTCGGTCACAGTTTATAAATTACTTTTAGTAACTTTGCGATTCCAAAAAGCAAATGGCACAATAAGCATTGATAGGGCAGTTGGACAGGATGAACTGTATTTGGAGCTATAAGGAAAAAGGGATCGACTTCGATCTTGTCAATCAATAGTTCTACATTAGCATGTAGTGGCAGCAGACTCTGTCCTTTAATTGTTCTCATGCATAACCTGTGGTCACTCAAATGGGCCCTGGATCCTGATTACACCCGTGCACTTGACAAACAAATCAGTTTCTCATCTGTAGTGCTGGCACACAGTGAGATAATCTTTCAGAGCCAAATGATCTTAAACATGATCCATACGGAAAAGATAATGCAGAGTTTTTCGTATTTAATCCAAAAATGAATGCCATTTGGTTCTTTTCTTTTTTTGAATCAAAGTGAGAAGATTCAATTACCCACACACCTACATATAAATCACCATTCATAGGCTATAATTTTCATGTTCAGATTAATCTCCTTTACCTTTGTAAGAGAAACACACATCAGCAGTCTCTTGGTGTAGCAATTAATATCTTTTCCAATCTTGAGTATAATCACGTACAGAAGGCCACACCATAGTCTGTACAGGAAGACATGCACGTAACTGCTACTTTGTGCATGTGAATTATATGCAGCAAACGTTTAGATTTACTTTTCTGTAATACATTATTTACTTTATATTTTTGACCCCGGTCTCTAAGCACAAATGGTCTCTCTCAGTTCAACACACAAACTTTAAGTTAACCTGATAATTAGAGGTAAACCCAGGGGTGATACTGCAGTTGCTGGAGAGCATGGTGACTGAACACTTCTTCCTAATAACTTCAACACCTCCAATTAACGTCAGTTGCATTTACTTTTGGTGTCTAAAGCTTTCGACACCTTAAGTGGAGTCGCGGAAAAAATGGGGTAGGGATGGGCATTTGTTTTTGTCTTGTCAATTCTATTTTGTGCTTGTACTTAGAGTGGTAGCTTTCACAGACCCCCATGTTTCATGTTTTGGCATAATTGTTGAATTGCTTTTGCAGAAACATGATTACAATTCATTAGCATTGCTGAGATTTCTTGGAGGTCTTTACATGTAGTCCTCTGTCCCGAAATGTTTACCAAGCAATCTGCAGTGAGCTTCAGAAGTTTTTTTATTCATAACCCTGTGGTATGTCTTTAGGAGCTAGAATTCAATTCCCATAGTTCCTGGGTTCACATCCAAGGCATTGCAGGATCACGATGTTCTGTTTAAAGTAATCTAAAAATATTTTCTTATCTTCCACGTTTTCCATGAGTGCTACAACATGTTTGAATTGAAAGCAGCTGATAAATGTCATTGGAATAAGAACCATCATTTTTAAGCAGAATTTGTTTATGTACTTCACTAACCTTTTAGGCCTTTCCTGCTTTGAAATATGCTTGCTTGGTCTGGCTTGGTGCTGTGGGGTTTTAATTTGCATTGCAGCCTTATAATCTCCTGGAATTCAAGACTGGTTTGGAGAGTTTTTGTCTTTGTCTTGCACAAGAGAGCAGAATGCATCTGAAATATCTGAGCCATTGGAGCCTTGCAAAATTGCAGCCTGAGAAAATACAACACGTTTTTATAACATGCAGTGAAATGCAGACAGCCAGCCAGTGTTTCCAGCCGGTTACCCAGCTTCCAAGAGTGTCAGTGTCAGTATTCCAACAGTAACACAGTCTCCCAACATCAGACCCTGAAAACTGTTTGCTTTCTTTTAAGCAACTGTTTTACAAAAAGCTCTGTAGTTGCCCTGCCTGGCTTCGGAGTGAAAAGAGAGTACCATCAAACTAATTATTAAAAAAACAACAACACTGAGAATGAGTCTTAGATCAAAAGGCCAAAGTGTTAAATGTAGACCAGGTTGAAAGTGAATCTTTAAATTTGGGATTCAATTTGTTGATAAGGACACAAAATCCCTCTGAGCTATTATTATTATTAGGCTATTTTTCTTTTCTTTTTTTCAAAATTACGTAAGAGTAAAATGTGCATTCAATTGTCGTTGTCTTTACTTATTTTTTTATTTTTCTAAATAACCGAAAGCATATCATGTCTCTTTCAAGCATCATTGGAAATCCGCAGACTCTACAATTCATGATGTTTAGTGTTTACACAGATGCGTCGACTGCATTTATAAGGATCAGTGGAATTGGAGACAATCATATATTTTTCATGGCTCGTTAAGGGAATGTTGTTTTAGCGGGGTGGTGGGGGTGGTTTCTGTGTTGCTGTCTTCCCTGAATATTGATCTTGACACATTATCTGAGCATGTCTACAGAAGGACGATTATTTATTGTTGGTAGCCCACTTCATTAGGAGACATGATTAAAGTGCAAGCATGCTTCAGCTGGGGTAAGATTGGCTATTGAAGGGCGCAGTGAATAAAGGAAATTCAATCTATTTCAGACACATTCCACAACTGGGTCACAATTAATCACACGCACTCATCACTTCCTGTGTGGTCTTACTTATGCTATATTGTGCAGTGTTTTAATTTGAATTGATTATATGGGTTATGCTTAAATGTGTTTTCATACTTGGCTTCTAAAGGCCAACAGCTCTGTTCGCCTTCTCTGCAAGGTAAAAGAATATGTACACCTTGTTTGTAAAAGCCCACAGTGGAATTCCTTGCCGTGGGTGACAGCCACACATAGATTTTAATTAATCTTCCCAGATGGAACCAAAAAAATGGGGGCTGAGTGGGAGGTGGTGGGACGGGGGTGAGCTTAAGAGTCAGGCACTGTGCATCTGGGGAGTAATGTAATGCTCTGTAATGCTATTTCCTCGCAATTAATAGGTGGGGGCAGGGAGGGAAAAGGGAGCAAGATGTTCATTTTTAAATGGCGTGCAGGTAGGTAATGAGATTTCCCAGTGCCACGGTGTCCCAAATGTCATCAACATATGGTGTCATCTCTGTCTTCTTTGTTCCTGCTGACGGCTCTATCTGTGTGTGCAATACCTCTATGTGTCAGTTTCTTCTTTTTTTTCCTTTCTTAATCAGGTGATTTGGACTGTCGGTTGCCTGCTGACACAGTTGGTCCTAATTAGGTATTCATGTCCCCTCTTGCTCCTTGCTGTACATATGTTTTTCTCATAATGGGCAAATTTGATTAGATTTTCCCTATCATTTCACTTACCTGAGGCGTGTTTGTTGGGTAAGCATAGATTCAAATGCTGCTTTTTTTTTAAAGGCAATGGTGATTAAAGGAGTTAAAGACAACAATATATATAAGGGGTAAAATGTGCGCCCTTGTGGTTCATTGGCATATGTCACCACAAGTCAATGGAAAGCTTTGGTGGGTGTGGGTGTGTGAATGCATTCATTAAGGCCTGTGTAAACATTTCAAATATGTGCTTCTTGTTGCCGATAAAGCTATTACTAATAATAATTGATACGCTATTATTATTGTTAATTAAAACAAATGATTATAATGATAATAATTAATTGTGGACTAGATTAAACCATTTGTTTCTCTCAGTGCCATAGCGAGGTTAGTGGTCCTTTGTTTAGCCTAATAGTTTGACAGATGATACCTGTAATCTCTGCTCAAAATCTGTAACTTATGCTCTGTTTTATTACTTTAAGCTGTTTGAGGTCAGTGCAGATAATCTAGGTTTTCTCAGTTCTGGTCCTCAGGGTGTTGTGTGCCTGTTGGTTTTCAATCCAACCCCACTGCCTACTTATTTCCAGCCTAATTAGTATGAGCTAATTGAATCCTTTGATATGGGGTCTCTGCTGTATTAAAGCTTTTTCACTTTTACCACAGCTCTTTAAAAGAGGGGCAGGGTTACTGCTGAGCAAAACAACCCCGTACCAAGAGCTGGGTTTCAGAAGTCCCTTCATTTAATAAAACTGTTTCAATGACCACTGTTGGGAATGTACTGGAGTGTGTGATAGTGTCATTGTACAGCTCAAGTGCTTTCAGAAAGGAAACCATCAGTAGGGGAAAATAGAGACTGACTGACTGCTGGTCACCTGGCATACATTGTTTTTTATTTTCTGGTTGAATTAAGTCATTTTTGTTGGAGAACTAGCATACTCAGACTTGAACTTGAGTGCATTTCCAAACATCAGGACAGAAGGATGAAATCACCACCCAGTAGGACAGAGTCTGCGTTAGTGAAGCAGCAGATGAATGCATTCTTGATACAGGACAAGGAAGAGGTACTTGAACAGGAAACAGTTGTTGTATTTCTATAACTCTTATCTTTTCTTTTCCCTCTGACTCAGGAAAAAAAAAATTGTCAACCTGACAGGCAGAAATCGTCTGCTTTTTAATCTGGGACTTCAAGTGTGAATCGTGAAAGGCAGCATTAAAAATAACCAAGTGTAATCTTGCTCTTCTGATGTGCATTCTGCTTTTTTCTGTTCTTTACTCCTAGTTGGTTCAACTCTCTTTCTGCGACAGAACCAATTTGTTCTCTTGCCAATACAACCAAGCTTGTAAGATGAACATCAAGTAAGAATTCAGTTGATTTGGTCTTTCCACAAAAAGGGCAGTCAGATTGACTTTGACAAGCTTGGATCTGATACAGGCTTCTTATCTTTTGATCGTTTTAATAACTCATCTGTCTCAGCGGCCATTGGCCATTGACCACGGCAGGCTGTTATGTGCTTTCCTGTTATTGTTTCCTTGTCTTTCCTTAAAAGGGAATGAAGATACTGATATTCAACAGAACCTGTAATCCACAAAAGACTAGCCTTTACCTTGTACCTATATACCTTGTTGATACTGTTTTATACAAAAGAGAAGAAGACAAAGGTTGATTAGACCAGATTATTGGTTGACAGAGGCCTTACTACCCAATTAAGAACTTTTAATTCAATTCTTGTATTTGTGTTGAAATGTAAGGCTAATCCACCCTCCCATAACCCTAAATTGTCTACTAATCCTAATTATTACACCGTGAATCACAGATGGCTTTTACATGTTGCAGGTTACTCCTGCAGTTTTTAAATAGGAAATATGAGCAACCTTATTCTGACTTTCTATTTCCAGCTACAAATTAGCAAGTCACTGATGTAGACTTAATTTTGTTTCCCTGTAGTGAATAATCTCACACTGGGCTGCAGGGCAAATCAGTTCTTCAGTGTAATTAAAACTATGCCGAGCTCATCATACTTTTCAGTAGTCAACACCTATAGCCTTCGGTTTCACGTGCTTCCACATGAGAGTTGGAGAGCAGTGTTGGGAGCTATTTTGGCAACACTGAGCCCGTGGCTCTCACAAACAAATTGGTATTGTGTGTATATGCTTATATGATATATTTTCTTGTGCGCTATAGTGGATGACGTTTTACTTATGATTCTGCCTTTGTAGCTGAACCCATTAAAAGGGTGATGTTTGTATGGTTTCCTCAGAAAGGTCAGAAGCCGAGCTGCAATCCTTATTGAAGCCACAATGAGTTTGGCTAGAAGGTGAGGAGAAGAAAAGACGGCAGTAATGTTATACAATTCAGTAAAGATCATCTCCTTGTCAGCCACCCAAACAAATGGTTTATTATCTGGGAGTTACATTTAATTTGTTAGTTGGGGTCCGCGGGGGAATAAGCAGGCCCAGGCTGGCTTTGCTTACCGAGGAGCAACATGGCAGACGTTGCAGACACTCACCCGCAAGTTCAGCCTGCCTTGGAGCTGTTCAAAGCAAGTTGCCATGGTTACCTTCAATTAGCAAAGCAGCTTGTTAAGCAGATGTCAAAAAGCTATATCTTTGTATTCAGTGATGTTTCGTTTTTTTTTCTTTCTTAAAGGTTAGAGCTTGGGGTGCCTGTATTTATAGCACTCTGCAATTAATCCATTCTTTGATATCTCTGCTGTACCTCCTGTACTGAGCTCTGGGGTCATGCTTCGGATCCAGTCACAGCATACAGCACTGCCAGGATGAGTCACCAGTGAGATGCTTAAGAAAGAAGTCTGCAGAGCTCGCTCCTCAACTGAAACGAGCCTTTTCACCTTGGGATCGATAACAAGGCAATTCTTACAATTACAGTGATGTAACAAATAGTGAAAAACCTAATACACCCAATAACACTCAGATACTTTCAATGGTCTTGAAAGTGTCATGTTAACCCTTTCCTGAGTGCAGGAACGCCGTGTGTTTTTGCTGGCAGGTGGAAAGAGAGTTGGCATGCCTTTAAATTCTGACAGTGTTATCTGACCAGGGTTTTTCACTTCTTTTTATTTTATGTATTATGACTGTTGCATAAAAAGGGATGGGAATGCCCTTAATGCCAGCCTCAGGCCTCCGACTGACTCCTTCTCTGTTTGTTAAAGCCTGTCCAGAAATACAGTTGAACACAACATGTACGAATCCTGTGCAATATGCACCTCCTGGCTACCTGCACCTCCACAATGCACATGCAAACGGCAGAGCTTATGCCCAGATGGGGGACGGATTCACCCCTGTAGTGCAGAGCGACATGATTTATAACCAACACTTCTAAAAGTCCAAAGGGGCTCTACCTTTGGGTGGCATAAGCCCTGTGGCATAAGATGTGGCTTTTACATTACATTAGTTCCCATATTATCAGGGCTGTGACAGTGATGGTGAGATTATAACTGTGTTTAGTGAAGGACTATTACATTCAAGTTTGTGAAGGAGAAACACCAGCATAGACCCCCAACTGAGGATATATAAGCTGTTTAAAGTCTGTCTGCTGCAACACTGTGTTCTTATCTCACTTGGATTAATCCAGTTTATTTTCAACTAAATGCCCAGATGTAGTATGAATGTAATGTTCTGTGCAGTGCAGTGAATTTAATGTTCTCTGTACAGAACATGGGAACCAAAGCCGACTGTCTCTTCTGGGAGAGCATAGAAATCACCTGTGAAAATGTGTCAGGTAAAATTAGACCTAGCCCTGCTGGGTAGTCGAGGCATACAATAAGAGTTACAGTTTGTTCTCTGTCTAGACAGGGGAATTAATATGGAATTTAACCAAATAAAACAAAGAAAGAAAAGCCCTTTGAAACCTTTAAGGATTGCAATAAAGTTAGATAGATGTGTATTCTGTGAGGGAGATTACCTCCTGAACTCTGTAAGGGCTGTCTCCTGAGATTTGATTAATTGTATATGCTTAATTTAAATGTTAACTCTGCAAGAAGTAGTGAGGGATGAGTGAGGTGGGAGAGGGAGAGGTAGACAATGAGATTTTATGGTATCTGGACACAGCAGTCAGTAAACCTATCATTGGCTGGCCGGCTGCTCGCCCTTGGTCCCAGGGACGTGCAGAGGGGGGGCAGTGGTGGCGCGAGCCTTTTTCTTCTGAAGTGCCCCATTGATTGTGAAGTGTCCCAATTGCCCCTGCTCCTGATCCATGCCGCTCTCTGTAACCAGGAAGTTGGACCGCACTTACTTCCCCCAGAACACACTTTGTCAGCTCCCCCCCGGACCGCACTTCATCAGCCAGACTGAACTGCCCTTTCGTTTGTTTCAGTACATCCCCCCAAGGCTGTGCACATCGCTGCTTGGTCCCATTCTTGTGATTATTTTTAGATGCGAGTGCTTAGCATTTTTAAAAGCGGTGTCTTGTAATGACGGATTTTGTAAAGAATGATACATTCAGTGTTTAGGACTCAACATTAAGAGCTGTTGTTTCTTCTCTAACATGGAAGGAATCACACATCTAAAGAAGGGGACGGCAACCTGCAGCTCTTGAAGACCTAACATGTGGCTCCCGACAGCGATCGCATTTTTTACCAGCATACATTTAGTTAGTAGTCGTTTTGTTTTTGTTTTAGAACCGTAATCAGATGTCTAAAAGTGGTTCATGGATGGGTTTAACACTAGTAGAGCAAACATTTCAAATTAGGCTAGCTAGTACAAGCACCAAAACCGGTATGTTCTACTTAATATAAGAACAACATTTGGTCATAAATATTATCCAGTAAAGTTTTGTTACTGAAATCAATGTAATCTACTTGAGTCAATGTTTTTGCTGGAATGAACCGTCTTCCCTTGCAAAGTTTCTGCTGAACTGACAGGTATTTGTCTGATGAAAGGCAGAGGGAAAGATACGCAACTGCACCTGGAAGTATAATGTCACCCTATTCACTGCTCAGATGTCACTTTTTACTTTTGATTACGTTTGATTTGTATTCATTATGTTCAAAGCACGTATCACATCTAGAATCTGGCCTGTGGTCAAATAGGTTATATCAGATAAATATATAAATATATTGGCGATTCTAGGTGAACCTGCTTATAATGTCATTTTTACAGTTATGCAGCTCAAACGCTGTTAGGATATCTAATACTTACATTCAGGAAAAAGCACCAATGGGCATGCAAATTGCGTTCAGAAATGCACAGTAATTAAAATGTTAACACCCAAAATGTCAAATTGACCAGCTTGGCACTTCTAGTATTAAATAGCAAAAAAGTAGAAATGGTGCAATTCAAACAAAAAAGTTAAATTGTAGCTAACGCCCTTCAATTACAATTCAATATCATGACCCAATGTTAGAAATGTTAGATGGTAATTAGAAAGATATTGATGTAATGAAAAGAATGTCCCTTTAACCATCAGTAAATTGTTGCTTGTTGCCATGATCCATGCGTACGTCTGTCTGTTGTTGTTGTTTGTTTTTTTAATAATTATTCTGCCCTTCAAATGGGCTTTATGGCTACTTCGATGCAGTATTGTTGACCAGAACAGAATTTTTTGATCTTTGACGTATTTGGGTTACCGTCCCCTGATCTAAAGGAAGAATGACAGAAAACAATGTAAAGCAAAAGTTGATCCTATTTGCTCCTTTTTGTTTATTTCTTTTTTGGAGAGTAATGGTTGATAAAGTGTCAGCATGATCAGGAAACATGTTGTTGACATACCATATTGTATTTAACAGCATCACTACCATTCACACATCCGCAGGACCCTCACAGCTTGCTCAAATTATTACATCCCCCCTACGGAGTGGTGCATACGTACATTTATTAATTGCCCTCAGCTTATCATTATTATGTTTTTCTCAGCTGTCAGTTGTATTTCCCCAACCTTGTCCTTGTCCAGATGCATCTAGATGTGCGTGGACAGAAAGCTTAGAACAACACTGAAAAAAGAGGGATAGTACATTTGGGGGCTCTTTGGGTCTGAACAGATGCAGAGAAACAACACTAAAACTCTTCAATCTTCTGACAAACGTTACCAGATTAGTCATTCAGTTTTTATTTTGCCTAAAGTGAAATTGTAACCTTATGAGACTCCTGTGATTCAAGTAGTGCACTATGGATCTCCACAGGTAACAAAAAGGGATTTACCCACTTATTCACTTGTGTGGTACAGAGAAAATGTACAGGTTGTACTTTCAGATTTTTATATCACTGACCTTTCTCAGCCCCCCCCCCCCCTCCACTCCTGAAATGAGTTTCCTGCTGCCCACTTGCTAAAGTAAGTGCTGTCAAATTTAGTATGACAAGTTATCCGATTAACAGAAGCCATGTCAAAATGATGAGTAAATGATACCCAGACTGAGGGAGCGCTAAGTTAAACCCTGCAGTTTGAGAGACATCTGGTCCTGGTGTTCAGACACCTGCACTCCTTGGCTTTCAACAGACTGTTGAGAGCTGCCTAAGATTCTGATTTATAGACGCAGCTTGGAGAGGACACCCAAGACCACTTCAGCAGATTTGCTCTATGAGATTCTATGAGAGGCATTAGCCTGGCAGACTCCCCTCTGGTGTTCCTCAAGAGGGGGAGATGACCTCTGGAGTGATTCCACATTATTAAAGAGCAAATACAGTTTGGGGAAGTCATACATCCCAACGTCGGATTTAGTAGTATGCCTGTCATTCTCGTCTTGAAGAGTTTTTACCTTCCTGAGTTGGATGTCCACCTTCAGGCAGCTCGCATTCTGTGGTGGGTCTTCACTCCAAACCTAGATGCAGTGGATGTGCCATTTCTCTGGCAGGGGCCAGGAAGCCCATGGGATACAACTCTGGGAAGAGATGGGAGATCTGACTTTGGAGCAGACACATTGAAAGTGAGCTGCTGTTGACATTACAAAGATGCGAACACTGAAAAGAAAAATGAGGTCGACACACAGCAGCAGCAGTGCATGGCATTTTATTGCCACTTCTCTGGCACTGCATGCTCTTAAATGGTGTGATCTTGTATTTTTGAGACTTTTTTTATTTTACTTTGATCTATTTAAAAGTTCCATCTTCTGAAATGAGGTTAAACCTTTTAGCTCATTTGCAAGAGAAATTTATGACGGATTCTTTAATTTTTACAGTTCACCCAACAAAAACAAAGATAAAAAGTAAGCATGGATGCTACAAGACAATATCACAAGATCAAACTTTCAAAACGGAGATGCGTCACTGCAGCTTGAGCCTCTCTCAGTGCGGTGCAGAGAAATACGGACTGTGAACCTGCTGGACTGGGGGAGAGCAGAGCAGAAGTGTCTTACAAGGTTCTCTAAATTATATGGGCCTCAACAGAAATATGTTGTTTTTGAAATGTGACATCAAGAACCGTTTTACTGCAGTAATTTTCTGGAACCTTTTAATGTACATAATTTTACTGAACAAAAACAAACAAGTGCTCAGAAACCAGCTGACGGATGAATATTTTAAGCTGTTGCCATGGAACTGTGGAACTGTGCTAATGGCTGGGCAATGCTTTTGTTAATGTGATATTTAGCAAACAAATAACAGCAAAGGCCATCATATGAGGGAGTGTGTTCACTATACATCCTGGCAGAGAGCAATTGAAGATTAATGATTTGCAGTCTGTAATAAACATTTTATTCTGCATTATTTTAAGTGCAGGCAGTGTTAGCCAACTTTCCTAAAACACCTATTCAGGCACAATCCCTTGAACGAGCACTGTTTTCTGGTTTGTTAAAGATCCCATTCATTGTATGTGCTGAAACAGTGTTTCCACACTGAGCAGTACAAGAGACTGCTTTCCTTGCTGCTACTGGGGACAAGGTCAGAGTCATCAAGCCTCTTTGGGTGGGAGCCTATGTAGCCAATTTACATTTAATTACTTCGTTTATTTAGCTCCCTTTGTGCTCACCATTATTAAAATACAATTCAATAGCTATGATTGTACATATACAATGTCTACACCCCCTTTCAAAATGTTCAGCTATTGTTGCCTTACAGCCTGAAATTTAAATGCAGTCAAGTAAGTAAAAAATAAAAGAATGTATCTACACATCCTACCCCACAACTGCCAATTGAGGAAAACCTTGAAGAAAGTTAATTAATTAAGAATAAAAACTGTAATAACTTGGTTATTTCCACCCCCCTTGTAATATCAATCCTAAATTAGCTCAGCTAATGAGCTAAATTAGCTTCTTCTATGAAAAGAAGGGGTCTTCAGACTTATCCAATTACTTTTTACTTTTAATATATAATGATTTTTCCCCTTAACCGTGTGGTGTTTGGTGTGTAGATAAGCGGAAAAACATCATCATTTAAATGCTTGAAACTCTTGAGTGTTTGAGGCACTGAAAAAAGCAAGGGGGTGTAGACTTTCTGTCTACTGTGCTTAGGATTTACGGTACATATGTCCATATTTACAATAAGCATAAGATGGAGATAGCCCATTACTATTGCCCATTCTGCTGAGTTACTCCAATGCACTGTATTGTACCTTTGGGCCACGAAGTCACATGCGGCTGTCTCTAATGAAACCATTGCTTGTAAGGACATGTAGTGAGAAATAATAAGGGAAAAAGGTAACAGGAAACACTGAAGGTCATTATTATTATTATTATTTTTATTTCATGTCATCACTGGCCTCCCATTATTCAATGCAAGTCACATTGAACAGGTCAGGACCTTGTGCACTTTGAGACCTAAATTCTGCTGAGCTTGGACCTCAATGTAGGATGCCTCTTTCTTACTTTCTATTTTATTTGTGTGTGTGTGTGTGTGTGTGTGTGTGTGTGTGTGTGTGTGTGTGTGTGTTTGTGAAATATTTATATTTAAAAAATGAAGAAGATAATTTGAATTCCACCAAAATCCATGAAACACGCCTGGGAAACTTGGTACTTTAAACCAAACTGCCTGGGAAAATGGCTTTACCTATAGGCCTCTAGACATTCATTGTTATATTATTCCATTTGTAGATTTTTCCTTCTGGGCACTTTACCCTGAGAATAATGCTATCTTTGGGCAGCATGGATTGTCAAGAAATGTAATGACAATCATTAAAAGGGAAAAAGGAAAAGAATAAAGAACTGCCTATTGCACATGTCAGCAGTCCGGTCTCAAACGCCTGTCACTTTACCTGTTAGCTGAAGCGATCTATATACTTGCCCTGATGATGTTTTCCAGCACAGGTGAAAAGTTGGCACAATGCTGCCAATTTGCCATTAGCTGTGCTGCACTTCCCCAGATAAAGTGATGACACTGACGGTTTTCGGCAGTGCGGCTTATAACAGTTGGGGTCTAATTGAAAGACTGGCGACTGGAGAGGAAATGATGTGTTTGGCTCTTATGCTGTTGTTTGCCTTTCAGTAATATTCACACCTCCAAAACGGGGAAAATTACATCCTGGGCTCTTTATATTGTTAGGAAAGCTAATTTGTTTGTATTGTCTTTTTATTTGTTGTGTGTCTCACTATTTATTATGTAGTACCACAATTTCACAAATGTCTGAATTCCAATCTCTGAGATCTGATGGGGGGTTGTATCATTCTTTTATCTTATTTATTTTTATATTTTCCACTGTTTGCTCTCAAGAGCAATTCAAACTTTTTGTCCTGTGTTTGTTTATGTACACCAGGTTACACTGAAATATCCCTGTATCTTTTCTTTAGCCAGCTGTTGGCAGGGTCCACTTTTCCTTGGATCACTTAGATATTAATGAACACCAAACGAGCACGATGGGTCGAATGGCCCCCTCTCGTTTGTAAACTTTCTTATGTTCTTATGTTCTTAACCTTGATTTGTACACAAGTCTTGTTTGGTTTGCCTTTTTCTTCTTGAATTCAGCTATTAAGGAAATATGTATTGTCAGTCCCTGGGTGTCTGTGCTCCCCCACCCTTACCCTGCAGTGCCTGATAAATGCAATTATTCTCCGTTTGAAATACTTGTGTTTGAAAGAGCAGTGAGTGGCAGTACAGGAATATCAGAGCTATCTGTCTAGTGTTTGCAGATTGCATTACAAGAATCATCAATGAATGTTTTCCCAGGATTCTTTGGTTAATAATCCAGCATCACCTATGTTGTAGCCATTTTCAGCCTATGTGTCTAAGGAACAAAATCTGAGCATCCATGTAATAGAGGCTTTTCTTGAGGTTTTTGTTTTTAAATTTAAGGAATCTACATTTTTACACTCCTATATGCTTTTCAGGACAATAGATGTATGTAGTAGAAGGTAAATAGTTTATATTGGCCGAGACTCACTTAGCTAAGGGAATGAGGACCTGGCCATGAGGACGATGACATGGCCCCCGCCCCCCACTAGATCGAATGAGTGCAGGAGCTGCTGCGGGGTGGTGTGGGGGACGTAGGAGGGGGGCAAAGCAGTGAATGCTGGGAAAGTGCGTGTGTTGTCGGACACTTATGCTTGGGAGGCCGGAGGTCAGGTGTGAGATTGGGGGTTGTCTTCTTCCCAAACCTCAGAATAAAGCTCTATTTAACCCCTAGGCAGGAAAAAGACGTAAGTCCGGTGTTGACTCTGTTTAAAGAGATCTAACTGAGGCTCTAAAAAGTACTGGAAAACTTGTGTCTGTCTTTCAGAGTCAAAAAAGACGCCCAAGTGACAAACGGCAGAAGACTCGTACTTGTACTTGATCTCTATAAGAGCTTTTAGTCTCTCAGCCCAGGGCTTGCAATATTGTAACACAGTGTTTTTTTTACCATTTTTGAAATAAAATAAAAATGTACAGCCCTGTAATTAAATGGATGGTATTTAACTACCTGTTTTTTTAAGCCTCAGGCAATCCCAGTGATAAACTTTACATTCTGTCAGCTGTTGGATTGATTTAGGAGCTGTGGGGGGGGGGCACCACACAATGTGTTTGGTTATGTAGTCACCTGGCTACCATTCACTGTACTTCACCCTCGTCTCCGCCAATCGGTCCTCTTATTGTTGTAACAGGGTTGACATCCCAAGTGTGACCAGTAATCTGGGAGACCATAGCAGCTATTTTCCAAAAATGTCTTCCACATTTCGGAAATGTGAGCATACAGTTAAACAGTTAGAATTCTTTTTCCAGTGTATTTACTATGGTTTGTAATGACCCAATGTTGTTGTTACTAGACTTGAACAGTCAACACTTGGGGTGAAGTACAGGTCAGAATTCTTCAAAAGCTATCTCCAAATGGTTCATACTTCATGCCATGCCTTTGTGAAATAAACAGTCCTTTCCTTGACTTGAGTGTAATTCCTTTGTAGGTAAATGTATTCGCCGTATTCAAGTTACTTTCTGTGGTTACCCGACAGTGTTACACAACCAGATTTGTTGTTCATGAGTGTCTTATTTTTTTTAATGCCTTTGTAGGTACACAATAAAAACTTGCTCTACCAAACCATGATTCAGAAAATACACTTACTAATACTCTCACCATTATTGTTATTATTATAAAGCAGCAAAAGTACGGCTGTTAAAATGGTCTTGTAAATCTGCCGAAGACCAATGCTTCTTCATGGTGGGGTTTTAACAAACAAGTTAGGTGTAGGAAAAATACCATATTACACATCACCACGTGTTGTTACAGCTGTTAAAGAAACCTGATGTTTTTTATTTGCATAGTTTGCATCTTAAACACACGTTATGTAGAGTCTGCATCATTTCCTGTATCGACTTTGAAGTGTGTCTCGAAGGACCAGGGTTGAGAAACTCTGCTCAAGTGCAGATTAAGTCATTGAAAAGACTGCCCCATTTGGGTGATTGAAATAGTAGGCTACCTGCTGTAAACCAGGCCGACTCAACCTACATTAGAGAGAGATCTGTACGGCCACTGTGGCACCAAACAAGCAACATCATCGAATTAAACACAATCAGCTCCATACATACCATGTTAACAGTAATCGCAGGGTTTACCTTTCTATGCTGTAATCAGCTGAGGATGGGGAAGGCAAGCCAGGGGCAATCTTACAAAAAATTAAATAAATTAATTAGCAGACTGTATTTCAGTATGTACATACTGTACATTAATGGTGGTATTTGACCTGTCCGTTATGTCATTCCATTAATGCACATGATGTTCCAGATGCTGGCATTATAATGGTTTGGTAAGAACTCTGACAAAGCTTATTAGTTCTAGAATTTAAGGCATTCTAGCTGCAGGTGGTGCCTACCTTGTTTGCACATTATAATGCTATGTATATCTCTTGGATGAACTAATAAGCACATTAATGACCTTTGGTTGTTATTTGAGGATTTCAAGTACAGCTTTAACAGAATACATTGTAATGAATTGTCTGATGTGGACCTGGTTAATGCAATAATTGACTGGTTATCAATCATCTGCTCTCTGATCATGCAGAATGCTTTGCAGTAGTGGTGTTTTAATTGGATCATTTTCCCACTGTCTGCAACTAAAGGATTCACATAGACACTGAAATCCATGAAAAATGTATATTTGTATGAACTAAAAACCCTTGGATCTGGCAAACAAGCACACTAACGGGTGTAGTGATGTTCTCATAAAATGGACAAAATAACTTCTGCTATTTACAGGTACAGTGGGGGAAAAAAGTATTTGATCCCCTGCTGATTTTGTACATTTGCCCACTGACAAAGAAATGATCAGTCTATAATTTTAATGGTAGGTGTATTTTAACAGTGAGAGACAGAATAACAACAAAAAAATCCAGAAAAACGCATTTCAAAAAAGTTATAAATTGATTTGCATGTTAATGAGGGAAATAAGTATTTGATCCCCTATCAATCAGCAAGATTTCTGGCTCCCAGGTGTCTTTTATACAGGTAACGAGCTGAGATTAGGAGCACTCTCTTAAAGGAAGTGCTCCTAATCTCAGCTCGTTACCTGTATAAAAGACACCTGTCCACAGAAGCAATCAATCAATCAGATTCCAAACTCTCCACCATGGCCAAGACCAAAGAGCTGTCCAAGGATGTCAGGGACAAGATTGTAGACCTACACAAGGCTGGAATGGGTTTACAAGACCATCGCCAAGCAGCTTGGTGAGAAGGTGACAACAGTTGGTGCGATTATTCGCAAATGGAAGAAACACAAAATAACTGTCAGTCTCCCTCAGTCTGGGGCTCCAGGCAAGATCTCACCTCGTGGAGTTTCAATGATCATGAGAACGGTGAGGAATCAGCCCAGAACTACACGGGAGGATCTTGTTAATGATCTCAAGGCAGCTGGGTCCATAGTCACCAAGAACACAATTGGTAACACACTACGCCGTGAAGGACTGAAATGCTGCAGCGCCCGCAAGGTCCCCCTGCTCAAGAAAGCACATGTACAGGCCCGTCTGAAGTTTGCCAACATCTGAATGATTCAGAGGAGAACTGGGTAAAAGTGTTGTGGTCAGATGAGACCAAAATCAAGCTCTTTGGCATCAACTCAAGTCGCCGTGTTTGGAGGAGGAGGAATGACCGCAAGAACACCATCCCCACTGTCAAACATGGAGGTGGAAACATTATGCTTTGGGGGTGTTTTTCTACTAAGGGGACAGGACAACTGCACCTCATCAAAGGGATGATGGACGGGGCCATGTACTGTCAAATCTTGGGTGAGAACCTCCTTCCCTCAGCCAGGGCATTGAAAATGGGTCGTGGATGGGTATTCCAGCATGACAATGACCCAAAACACACAGCCAAGGCAACAAAGGAGTGGCTTAAGAAGAAGCACATTAAGGTCCTGCAGTGGCCTAGCCAGTCTCCAGACCTTAATCCCATAGAAAATCTGTGGAGGGAGCTGAAGGTTCGAGTTGCCAAACGTCAGCCTCGAAACCTTAATGACTTGGAGAGGATCTGCAAAGAGGAGTGGGACAAAATCCCTCCTGAGATGTGTGCAAACCTGGTGGCCAACTACAAGAAACGTCTGACCTCTTTGATTGCCAGCAAGGGTTTTGCCACCAAGTACTAAGTCGAAGGGGTCAAATACTTATTTCCCTCATTAACATGCAAATCAATTCATAACTTTTTGAAATGCATTTTTCTGGATTTTTTTGTTGTTATTCTGTCTCTCATGGTTAAAATACACTTACCATTAAAATTATAGACTGATCATTTATTTGTCAGTGGGCAAACGTACAAAATCAGCAGGGGATCAAATACTTTTTTCCTCCACTGTATATGCCTTTAGAAATGGACTACACTCCCACACTTAAGATGGCACTGTGACCTGTGTCTCAGCCAGGCGATGTTTCAGGCATAAACAGACTCTTCCACTTCATACTGGGGTGTTCAAGGTGACGGCGTTGGACTGCCATTTTTAAATGTACATAGACCATTTCCCAGTGAACCTCATGCATTAGATTATGTTAGAAATGTAAATGTATCAAGTAAAATATAGCATAGTCCAGTCACTGGTCCTCTCCTGCCTGGACTACTGCAAGTCCCTCCTGGCCGGCCTGCCTGCAACTACTACCCGCCGCTCCAGCTCATCCAGAACTCTGCGGCTCGTCTGGTATTCTCTCTGCCCCGATTCACACACGCTACTCCACTGCTCTGCTCCCTTCACTGGCTCCCGATACCGGCACGCATTCAGTTCAAGACACTGACCCTCACCTACCGCTGTCGCGACCACACTGTACCGAGTTACCTTCAGACACTCGTCTCCCCATACATCCCCTCCAGACCACTGCGCTCCTCCAGTGCCAGAAAACTAACCCTGCCTCCTCTCCACTCTCCTTCCTCCAGAGCCACTCCTTCTCATCCCTGGCCCCTAAGTGGTGGAACGACCTGCCCACCGAAGTCAAAACAGCAGAGTCCCTGACCTCCTTCCGGCGCTTACTCAAGACGCATCTTTTCAGACAGTACTTGTAATTTTAGTCCTTTACTCTCCTGTAGGATAGCACTTTACAAAGTTTTAACACGCTTCTTGCGTTACTTGTATTATTTTGATTTCCCCTTGCTCCCTTTCCCGTAGCCCTTGACTGTGATCTAACATCTTGTCCGCACTTAGCTTTTACTATCCAGGATGTAAGACCTAATTTATTGTATTCACTTGTGTAAATTGGAATTTGTAAAATGTATTATGCTTTGAATTGCTTTCTATTATGTAAATCTGAATTTGTAATGTTTGATGCCTTGTACTGAACTGTATTTTTGCACTTTGTATTGCACTTATGTGTTATAAGTCGCCCTGGATAAGGATAATTAATTACAATAAATAAATAATAATAATAATGCAAGACTTAAGAAAAGACCGGGACCGTCAAGGCAGCAGATCCTGCATTGGGTACTGATGTTCCCAGCAGGAAGCCCTCTGGGACAACCTGAGACTGGTGACAGTCATGAATTTCTTTCTCTTTACACCGAGCTGTGTGAAGTGACTCCCACTCAGAAAATATGCAAGGCCAGACACAACCTCGATCCCTCAGCATATGCAATCATCCAGATGTATAGGAAACAGGAATTTGTCAGAGCTCCTCTACCTGTCATAATACCAGTGCCAATGGAAATCTGGCAGAGAAACTATAGCTGTGTTTTTGTTTTTTTCCCTTGACTTTGTAATTTGCATTTATAAAGCAGAATTTGCACTCTTATTAGCATTTGACTCTGGGCCAGCTCAGCTTTGAAAAACATTTTCAATGGATTACGCTTGTGTCATTGCTATCTGTTTTGTGATAAATATATGCATTCACTGAATATAATAGTAATATGGGATTATTTAATTTCATAAAGGCAGCTAAGATAACGAAATAAACAGTTTTAATAGGATTTCATTATACTTAATTACTAAACTGACTTTTTTTTAGTTCAATCAGAAATTAATTTAATCTAGAGCTTAATTTTGTACATTTCAACCCTGAAGGCTCTCAAAGGCATATCAAAGATGTTTATATACATTTTCTCCCTGCTAAATCTCAAACACTGCTGTGTCTGTGTTGTTCTAAACAGTAGGAGAATATATTTGCTAAATTATATATTTTTAACTTTGACACCTCTGCTAGTTGTATATTGTTCATTCACCTTTTTATTTGTAAGTCAAACAAGATGCCCATTTTGGGAGTGCAGGTTCGCAACATGGTCTGGACTCTCACGCTAAAATAAAACCAATTAAATATAAAGCGCGCACACACACACACACACAAATTGTACACTTTTAATATCCATTTGGTTATTTTGGAAGAATAACATTTTGGGCTCTTGGGCAGAGAATTTTCTAATATGCAAGTTTTTTACTTAGCTCTAATTAGATGGCTTTTAAACATAAACATAATGAATTCCCATACACAAGCGTATCCTTCTGCCTCAGGCCTGATTTTCCTGCATGCCGTTGGTCCAACTTGTTTCCTGAAGTGCCTTGATGTTAGTCATTAACAAAATGATGTCAGTGTCATTGAAAAACTGCACATTATATCTTATGGAAGGTATAGGCTGTGGGCACCATTACATTGTGTGTTCCACCTAGATTGTGTTTGAAAGTACACAGTTTACATCTTGTCAAGGCTGTGTAATGACTAATAGCAGAAATGCCTGGGACCAGGGTGCTATCTGTGCCTGTGCCTGAGTGAAGATGGAGTTTTGTTTGGCACTGATGTAGGATGATTGATGATCCTCTAACGTTTTGAGTCCCATGTTAATTTCTCAGGAAACTGAAAAGAATCCACTATGTCCATGCAAAATCGCAGAGCTCACCCCCCCCTGTGTGGGGGTCAGAGTAATGTGAGCCTTAGAGATTGACTTTTATGTATGTTCTTTAAATAAGAAAAACTAAATAACTGGACCTGGCTGAAAAATACAATAAATTACATATCAGCTCTGCATAAATATTCAAATGTATATGAATATGTATATATATTTCTTTGAATGGAATATGTAAAATGTTGTTGTATAGTTCTGTCTGTCTGTCTCTCTCCCCCTGCACAGCCACTTTTCTCTTTGTCTGGTTCCACGTGCAAAACACGTCGAACCACTTTCTTCCCCACAGTCCTTTGCACATCCCAGAATGCTTTGCGGAGGAAACTGTGATGTCACCCCCAGTGTTTGGTATCCCTAGACTCCAAAGGAGGAAGAGGAAGTAGAGAAGCGAGGGCTGAGCCAATCCACGTGCACATCCGGGACACTGCCCTCTGCTGATTGGACATTATTCACCTATTGTTTACTACTGTATAAAATGTAAAACCCAGAAGAGATCTGTAAAAAAGCAGTTTGAACACAAGTTTGCTCTGTTCTTCTTCTGGGCCGGCCTGAATAAAATACTTCTTTTCCATTTGCAACACAACTCCTGCGCTGCCGTTTTCGTAAATTTAAGAGGGTTTCTTCACTGGCCAAATGCCTGGGCCAACCTCATCTATATTCTCTGATGCTATAATACCTCACACAGCAAATACACAGTAGCATATAATGTTACCCAGAGGTAAAGATGAAAGAAAACAAGGGATGAGCATAGAAATCAATAACCATGGATATGTGCAAATAAATAAATTGAGAGTTAAAGTCCAGAGAAACATCATGACTGAGGAAATATTGCTGATTCAGGGTCATTTTTCTGGAACGAGTTTGTTGTGCTTCTATCACGGCTTTTCTACGGCTCCCATGGGAGATAATGGAGATCCCTTGGGTAATAGCTTCAGGGTTGAGAAGGTGATTTATGGGCGCAGATCCAATGAAGAAATGCTGGATCAGCAATTCAAGGAGAGACCAGGGTAGAAATCACAACCTTGGGTCTTCACTAATTCGTCAACCAGGAAAGATATATCGTCGGTAATATTAATGTGATAGTCTTTTTCTTACTGTCTTTTTTATCTTGAAGAAAGTCAATTGAGACTTAATATGCTACATAATATATGGTGTGTGGCTGTGTGCTCCTTTTCTCTGAATGTGTGAACATCACTGTATTTGTGTCATATTTTCAACCACTACATTAGAGACTAATTGCACATATCACAAGCATTGTAATAAATGGCTGCAAAAAACCATTTCATTTCATCTGCCCCCTTCTACACAGTTCTTGTTTATTTATTTTAATCTCCAGTCCAGTATTCCCTCATCCAATGATCAGTGTTCGAGGCATCTGGTTGCCATTTTCACTTCTCTATTCTCTCTGTCTCTTGTTATTTCATGATAACAATAATAATATTTATAATTTGTATTTATTTATTTATTATTTAAAGGGCACAGTGTTCCTCATCACACTCAAACAGAAAGAAACAAAGTGCATCTTGATATACATACTTGTACACAGCATCTAAACATGTAGGCATGAAGGGGAAAAAAAAACACCACCCTTCTCTGAGTATATCGTTAGGAATATCATAACAGACTGGAGCCTTTTAGATGTTGCCACTCTCATGTTGGGAGAGCAGGCCTGTTTTTTGTTTTGATTGCATCTTGAGATGCAGAAATAAGTGTTGACAGCCCCTCTCTGTGCCAAGACGCACCCCGGGGCTCTTAGGTACTCTGGTTTCAGCATAATGCAGAGCCGAGGTAGTGCCTGCGTTGGTTGTGTCAGGGGGAGCCATTAGAGGCTTAATGTCACACCACAGTGTGTTAAAACCTTGAATATGCCGGCGTCTACCACAGCGGGTGTGGCACTCAATGGTTGTCCGCCTGGGTCTTGTTTTCATTAGTGGGATTGTTTGTCGAAAAGGCTGGAAACTTTATTTCAGTAGGTGCTTGCCTTGTGGTTCATTTTAGCGGCACTGTCATAATGTGTCTCCAAGGATTTGTAATGCCCAAGGTGTGTGTATGTGTGTGTGTGTGGGGGGTGGGGTAATGATGTGCTTAACTCTGTCAACCCCCCCCCCCCGCTGAATTATGCTGAATTATCCCTCCCGCATGAACATCTGCTGAGGGCATAGAAGGCAGGAGCTGCAAAATGCATTCGTCCAGATAAGAATTGCTGTGTTCAATAATTAATGAATGCCAGACTTGAGCAAACTGTAGTTACTGTTGCAAATGGCCCCCTCACACCCTCAACACCACTACCACCAATCCCACGCATTCAGAGCAGTGTTGGTGATTAACCCTTGTGTTGTCTTAAGGGTCAAAATCTGCTATACTTAACAGCAGAGAAAACCCCCTAAATTATATTTTTTCATCTTGAAATGTGATGACTTTTCCTAGAGTGACCCCAACATTAGAAAAAGTGAAACATCACCTTTGTTCATGTTTCCTTGAAAGCTGTACACCACCAGGGCACAAAGATTGTCTTACGGTCATTTTAGACAGTTATAAAATCATTTACACACCACAAAAACCACAAAAACACACACACACACACCCACACACACGCACACACATGCAAACACACACACACACACACACACATATACTGATAGTATGCCCATCAAGCCTGCAAAGTATGGCATCAAGATATGGGTGGCTTGTGACACACAATCCAGCTACGCTTGGAAGATACGAGTCTACACAGGGAAGCCGACCAGTGGAGGCCCGGAGAAGAACCAGGGGATGCGGGTTGTGCTTGATGTGACAGATGGACTGAGGGGGCACAATGTCACGTGTGACAATTTCTTCACCTCTTATGAACTCAGCCAGCAGCTCCTGAAGAGGAAGATCACCATGGCACAGTTAGAAAGAACAAATCTGAGCTCCCCCCTGCACTCCTTGCAACAAGGGGGAGAGAGGCCTTCTCATCAAAGTTTGCCTTCACCCCCACCACCACTCTAGTTTCTCACCTCCCAAAGAGGAACTAGAATGTGGTCCTCCTGAGCACACTGCACAAAACGGCTGAGATCAGCGATCGTGAGGACATCCATGATGAGGCCAGCCATCATCCTGGACTACAACCAAAACAAAGGAGGTGTAGACAACCTGGACAAGGTGATTGGAAGATACAGCTGCAGGAGGATGACTGCCTGCTGGCCCCTGGTCATCTTCCATAACATCATTGATGTGTCCTCATACATGCGTGTTTTTGCCTCTGCTAAGGTTTGGCAGGGTAGGATCATTGAGAAATGCAGACTGAAGCCCCGCTTTGCATCGCTGCACCAGTTTAACATATAACAACACGCAAGGTAACATTTCAGCATTCATGCTTAGAGTCTCTAGTCAAATTCTTTATAACTATATACTATATATACACTGATCAGCCATAACATTATGACCACCTGCCTAATATTGTGTAGGTCCCCCTTTTATCACCAAAACAGCCCTGACCTGTCGAGGCATGGACTCCACTAGAACTCTGAAGGTGTGCTGTGGTATCTGGCACCAAGACGTTAGGAGCAGATCCTGTAAGTTGCGAGGTGGGGCCTCCATGGATCGGACTTGTTTGTCCAGCACATCCCACAGATGCTCGATTAGATTGAGATCTGGGGAATTTGGAGGCCAAGTCAACACCTTGAACTCGTGATTCATCAGACCAGGCCACCTTCTTCCATTGCTCCGTGGTCCAGTTCTGAGGCTCACGTGTCCGTTGTAGGCGCTTTCGGCAGTGGACAGGGGTCACCATGGGCACCCTGACTGGTCTGTGGCTACGTCAAAGTCGCTCAGATCCTTACGCTGCCCATTTTTCCTGCTTCTAACACATCAACTTTGAGGACAAAATGATCACTTGCTGCCTAATATATCCCACACACTGACAGGTGCCATGATAATGAGATTATCAGTGTTATTCACTTCACCTGTCAGTGGTCATAATGTTATGGCTGATCGGTGTATAAGGCGCAACATTAACTGATATATCTATATTTTATTGTATGTATTTGTTTCTTTATTTTGAGGACTATTAGAACATAAGAACATAAGAAAGTTTACAAATGAGAGGAGGCCATTCGACCCATTGTGCTCGTTTGGTGTCCATTAATAATCCAAGGATCCAAGGATCCTATCCAGTCTGATTTTAAATGTTCCAAATTTTCAGCTTCTACCACATCGCTGGGGAGTTTGTTCCAGATTGTCACAACTCTCTGTGTGAAGAAATGTCTCCTGTTTTCCATCTTAAATGCCTTGAAGCCCAATTTCCTTTTGTGTTCCCAGGTCCGTGTGTCCCTGCTGATCTGGAAAAGCTCTTCTGGTTTGATGTGGTAGATGCTTTTCAAGATTTTGAAGACTTGAATCAAGTCCCCATGTAGTCTCCTCTGTTCCAGGGTGAAAAGGTTCAGTTCCCTCAGTCTCTCAGTAGGACATTCCCCTCAGACCTGGAATAAGTCTGGTTCCTCTCCTCTGAACTGCCTCTAGAGCAGCGATATCTTTCTTGAAGTGTGGAGCCCAGAACTGTCCACAGTATCCAGATGAGCTCTAACTAGTGCATTGTACAGTCTGAACATCACTGCCCTTGTTCTAAATACTACACTTTTGACAATATACCCTAACATTCTGGTTGCCTTTTTTATTGCTTCCCCACATTGTTTGGATGGAGAAAGTGAGGAGTCCACATAGACTCCTAGGTCTTTCTCATGCGTAACTTCATCTAGTTCTGTACCTCCCATAGTGGACTCCCATAGCAACTCCTCTAATCGACACCCTCTGTTTCCTATACATCAACCAGTTCATAATCCATCTACTTACATTACCCTGAATGCCTACAGCTTCCAATTTGAGGATCAGTCGTTGGTGTTGAACCTTATCAAAAGCCTTTTGAAAATCATATCATATGATTTCACGGGATCTACAGCTGCAGTTGCATGTTATAAAAATTCTGATAAATTAGTTAGACATGATCTGCCTCGTCTAAACCCATGTTGACTATCTCCAAGAATATGGTTTTTATGCTCCTCTATTTTCTTGCATATTGTTTCCAATATTTTACAAGTAATAGAGGTGAGACTGTTATTACTAATATTACTCTGAAAATTAATCATTTCTTTATTGTGGAAAATCACAGGGGTCATATAATTTGTAGCAGGGGCAGACTGGGACCAAGAAATGACCCTGGAGTCGTGTGGGGTCCTGTTGGTGAAGTGGGGTCTTGGTGGGGTAGGGTTAGTGCTGGCGAAGTGTGGTCTGGGGGGAGGAGGAACTGGGCAGAAAGCATAAACTGACACATTACAAACACAAGCATGTTGTCTATGTAAAGGTTACTTTCCCTATTACTTCAAAAATAAAACAGAAAGAGCTCCTACATGTAGCAGCAGGCACCATTATTGCTGAAATTATGTTTTAAACAAAAACAAAATCTGAATTTCAGTGCCTATTAAAACAGGCATAGAAAATTGGTGTATAAGCTACTTATTTGCTTTATTATCTGGTTTCACTTTAAGCCTGTCTTGTACATGGGGGAAAAGCCTTTCATTTGCTTTTACATTGTTTTGAGCTTTGTTCAAGCAAAAAGCGAAATAAGTATGCCTATGTTTTCAACTCCTTTACCCTTGACAATCTTCAAAACATCTGTTCTTGGAAAGCCGTGGTGATCTTTTTTTTAAATTATTATTATCAATTTTTGTCCTTACCAACTCTTATGTGTTTTAGTACAGTTACAATACTGGATACAATTGTTTGGATTTGACTTGGTCACAAGTGAATTACCGCTGGAAACGAAAAGCGCACGCACACACCGAGTGAGATTTTCCCCAGCAGGAAGAAAGTTCACTTCGTTCAGCCTTCAAGCTGATTTATCCATTGTACCCAAATGCCAATTACATCGCCACAGTCTAGATTACATTTTTACAGCTGCACGAAGAGTGAGTCAGAACCAGCTTTGTATAGAGCTGCACACACCCAAACATGAAATAGGCCATATTAAAAGGCACATACTGTGCAATACATTATCAATCTTGGAGCATAAAGCAAGTGTATCAGTCCTATTAGGACTCTGCCCAGGAGTTTTCTTCTTCTTCTATTTCTTCTCGCATTTCTCTGCCATTTAAGGGTACAGTTTTATTAAGTTCAGCCAAGGAGCTCAGGTCAGGATAATGGAAAAGATGCTCCAAAACATTAGGGGAAGTGTTGTCTGTTTGTGTTTCTTTTTACTAGTTTCCTAACCCTCTATAGAATCATCTGTCAGAGTTGCTTTGAGCTTTCCATGAGCCAGGGATGTTTTCATTAATGGACGAAGCAGCTTTCATGGCTAGGGGTGAGGCATCTGACTTTACTCTGATGTGGCCCCGTCGATATGGAATTCATCTCTCTTACCTAGTCAGAAAGGTTGGGATCTGAAATGCATCTAGTTGAGACTCTTTTTGAAGCCCTTTAGATTGAAGTGATAGTCCAAAACAAATTAATAAATCCTGTACTACGAGATGATGGCCCTGCAGAGTCCCTATTCTTACACTTCAGTGCATTTTATACTTCACATATCTTGCAGTTTTAATTTAATTGCATCTGCAGGATCAGCCCCTCTAGCTCTGAAGTGCAAACCTCTCCCAGCTCCTGGTCAATCAAAAGCCTTATGTCTTGTACTAATCCATCTCCAGCATATCGGCAAATCTCAAGAAGGTTCTGGGTGTTTATCATACTACAAAGCAGTTCATGCAATGAAGGTTACCCTTTTAATTGGCATTTGTTTAAGTTCAGCTTTTTTACAAACAACGGTGCAAAGCAGGGGAGAGCAGTGTACAAGCTCCTTCACCTACTTTTGCACAAATGACACTTGCATGTTCTGTGGTTCAATGATGAGTGCAGATACCTTAATGAAATTTCTCTCTAGGTTAATACAGATATAAAACAAATCCTGCCCCCCATTTCTTTGTTGGAATTGAAAGGTGACTTATCCCCGATGTGCAGAGGGTCACAATCCTAATAAAAATGTATTCAGTCTAGTCCTATGTCCGTCACTTCTAGGTGACTGACAAATGGTGTTGTTTATCACAGTGGAGGTCGAAAATGAAATGGATCGTTGCCTTGTGGAGACGGGGAGCCACAAAATATCCCTGAATGATGCCAACCAGAAGATGGCATGGCACTGGGCTGAGCGCCGTCTGTCAATGTGTTTGTCATTCGAAAACTGGAGTGATGGCCCATGTGCTGACAGCCTTCTCTCCTCAAATAAACCATAGATTGCAAATACATTCTGCTACCTAAATCAAATAATTGTTCCCATTTAAATAATAAAAAGAAAAATCACTTGTGAGCCCCATAAGGATCTGAATTTTAACATGCACTTTCTGTCTCCTGCCTCATTAGCTTCTCCTAAACAAAATATTGTTTTGATATTGTTTGCAACTGTTTCTCCCATACCTTCATAAAAGGCCTGTCGTCAACTGTATCCACAGTAATAATAATAATACTAGATTGGCAATGTCATTTTTCAGGAACTACATCAGGAACAAACCGGTTGATAATTTTTTGCTGTAACTGTAAAATCCTCGATATGTTTTAGAAAGGGAACAAGATGTTCAGAAAAGAAACTACCTGGATAAAATTTGATTGCCTTTGACATTAAATTATAATGTATCTCTGCATAGCTTCACAACCAAATTTCTGAAAAATGAATATCCGAAGTGTCGACTGCCTCTCTCTCCCTCCTTCTCCTCCTCCTCCTCTCCTCATCTCTCTCACACAGAAATAGCAAATTACTAAATTTGCAATATCATTTTCTGGAACAAATTCAAAACAGTTTCTGTCCAATTTGTGATATCACTGTGTGTGGGTGGACAAGACTGATGGAAATTTCATACTGGCAATTTATGTATCTAAGATCTTATCAATATTGTTGTTAAGCTTTCCTTGTTAAAACAGTCAATAATTAGTAAATAGGCTTTCAAGTAAAAAAATCCTTTCATATGAATCTGCACAGTCCTTTTACTGGTCCACCAGCCTTGCATTTAACCTACTATTAAATCATGTCTTTAGTTTTTAGGGCAAAATAATACTAACCAAGGATTCAACCGTGCTTTTGATCAAATATAGAAGTGTTTCTGAGGGATTGCTCTCAACATTTTCTTTCACTAGCGGTTTTATTTTTCATCAGGAAATATAAATCTTGTGAAGACCAATCTAGATACTCAGAGACAGCTGTCAGTCATCAAGAACATTACAATCAAAGACAGCTGATAAACAGCTCTTGTCTAAATGCAACAGACTGTAGGAACAGGATAATATATAATAGCATAAAACTAGAGAATTCACATTCACTAGTGGCCTGCTTCCACGGAGGAGAAACCTTATGGTTTATTATTCTGTAAATGACAAGGGGGGAAAGCTTTTGGGGAAAAAAATGCATAGGGTATTAATGAGCCTAAAGCTTAACTATGTTCATTTGAAAAGCTTAATTTAAATGGTTATTGCCACGCACTTGAACTAACTATGGCTTTCAGGTTGAATATTGTCACCACAACTCTCTCCAAGTTGCATTGATTGTTCCAGCCACCTTATTCTGGTAAAAACAAATATGATTAAACTTTGATCCCTTAATTTCTTATATGTAATTTGCTCTGTCTCCATTGAGAGAGAGAGAGAGAAAGATAGAAATATAAGCAAATAGCACACCTGCATAGGAGTAGTTCTTTCAATTTCATAAATATTCAGAAATGTTTTCAAAGATTCTTCCCCAAGAGCTTCTTAATGTGCAGGAGTACAGTATCGCTCCTGCTCACAGTGCCAATGCTCTGTCCAGCGTTTTGTAAAAAATAACCGATCCTAAGGGATCGTGAAAATCGTTTTCTTACTGAAAGTATAATTTGTTTATCTTTCGACTGGTATAGATTTACATTGCGGTTTTATTGCTTTGAATGTATTGAAATAAATAAATAAATAGCAAAGGGAATATTGCTGGTGCTGGCATGAACGTGTTTAATAGATACAAAGCTTTTATTATTAAAATATTCTATTGCTACATCTTGTAAAAGAATCAGAGAATTCGAACTAAAACATATCTAGGAAAAACAACATTTTTAATTCTAGTGTCCTTTCTGGGATGAGCTGGCTTGTACACGCATTCCGCAGACATCCAAAATAGCCTTTTCAGGGCTCAGATCATCTTTGTGATTGATAGAAACATAGAATGCAAATGAGCTAATGGTTATCAATATAAAGATAAATGAACACTGGTGGAGATGTGTGAGTCTCTCCGTCACACTCTGATGTGTTTGAGGACATGTGGACCTCCCCCTTGCCACACTAAGATGTTTTAAAAGCACAAGCTGCTCTGTCACCTGGGAAATTGAATGGCACTTGTCCTGCAATCACCCGTCTCCATATTTACTGGACACGGTGCTTCAAATCACTTGGCTCAGCACCCAACCTGCAGGTGTGAAGGTCAGAAGAAACCTGGTTGTTTTAATTAAAGGCTGACGCTGCTGAAATGGGACCTGCCAGCAGAAACCTTTTACACCTCATGCTACATTAGATTTAAGCTATTATTTAAAAATATGTAATGAGTATATTTTTAAAGAAGAACTTGAAAAAAGTGGTAGATTCAGTGACTCATCAATGCAGAGGAGAAGTGATAAACATGAAAAAGTCCAAGGAGAGAGAGAGAGAAAGAGTGTGTGCGTGTGCATGTGTGTGTGTGTGCGTGTGTATTCCAGTCAAGAGAGATCACTGTACAATTATAACCTCATCGTACTTATATATACGTATACACTCACGTAAAGGATTATTAGGAACACCTGTTCAATTTCTCATTAATGCAATTAGCTAACCAACCAATCACATGGCAGTTGCTTCAATGCATTTAGGGGTGTGGTCCTGGTCAAGACAATCTCCTGAACTCCAAACTGAATGTCTGAATGGGAAAGAAAGGTGATTTAAGCAATTTTGAGCGTGGCATGGTTGTTGGTGCCAGACGGGCCGGTCTGAGTATTTCCAAATCTGCTCAGTTACTGGGATTTTCACGCACAACCATTTCTAGGGTTTACAAAGAATGGTGTGAAAAGGAAAAAACATCCAATATGCGGCAGTCCTGTGGGCGAAAATGCCTTGTTGATGCTAGAGGTCAGAGGAGAATGGGCCGACTGATTCAAGCTGATAGAAGAGCAACTTTGACTGAAATAACCACTCGTTACAACCGAGGTGGCTTCACAAATGCTTTGCTGCATACAACACGTACAACCTTGAGGCGGATGGGCTACAACAGCAGAAGACCCCACCGGGTACCACTCATCTCCACTACAAATAGGAAAAAGAGGCTACAATTTGCACAAGCTCACCAAAACTGGACAGTTGAAGACTGGAAAAATTTTGCCTGGTCTGATGAGTCTCGATTTCTGTTGAGACATTCAGATGGTAGAGTCAGAATTTGGCGTAAACAGAATGAGAACATGGATCCATCATGCCTTGTTACCACTGTGCAGGCTGGTGGTGGTGGTGTAATGGTGGGGGGGATGTTTTCTTGGCACACTTTAGGCCCCTTAGTGCCAATTGGGCATCGTTTAAATGCCACGGCCTACCTGAGCATTGTTTCTGACCATGTCCATCCCTTTATGACCACCATGTACCCATCCTCTGATGGCTACTTCCAGCAGGATAATGCACCATGTCACAAAGGTCCAATCATTTCAAATTGGTTTCTTGAACATGACAATGAGTTCACTGTACTAAACTGGCCCCCACAGTCACCAGATCTCAACCCAATAGAGCATCTTTGGGATGTGGTGGAACGGGAGCTTCGTGCCCTGGATGTGCATCCCACAAATCTCCATCAACTGCAAGATGCTATCCTATCAATATGGGCCAACATTTCTAAAGAATACTTTCAGCACCTTGTTGAATCAATGCCACGTAGAATTAAGGCAGTTCTGAAGGCGAAAGGGGGTCAAACACAGTATTAGTATGGTGTTCCTAATAATCCTTTAGGTGAGTGTATATATATATATATATATATATATATATATAAACCCTTAGACATTGAATAATTCAGCGATATTTGTTTGGGTCCATTACTTTCATTGATTACCATTTGCGTAGCCTGTACTCTAGTGACGGAAGGAGCTGTAGGTGCACAGGAGAAATTACACACCCCACACATCCGTGCAAGCCACTTCATTTCACTCCCTCGACAATCAGCACGATGAGGGGCTCATGTCATTAAGCAACAAGCGCCATGATCAGCAAGACTGGACACACAAGCTCCCCGGCGTGTTCCCAGGGCCGCCAGCACTTTCCATCACAGAAGCAGGCCTCAGCCGGCTGCTTGACTATGTACTACAACATAACTCCATTCAGTGAAATAAGGATTATAGATTTTCCCCAGAAAAGCTAACTTCTGCAAATTCCCACATTTACATACAGTAAATAATTCATGCATCCCCGTGATAAATCGTACTGCAGACCCTCCCATTGAGCGATGTACTTGTCCTGAACATCTAAGGTTCGTGAATTGATACGCTCGCTATGAAGAGACATGGATCCACAGCATTTACAACCTATTCTTCTCATCTCTATATTAAGCATGGACGGGATCACTTCTTTAATCATCGTCCTGTGTGTGCACAGTGAAAGATGTCTGACAATGCTGAGGTCAAGGTCTCCAGAGAGACCATGTGTAAGAGTCTTGTATCACAGGGGGGTTAGACTGCATTTATTAACAATCACCCTGCAATATATTTCTGTTTGACAAGTATACAAAGTTGCCTGTGCTGTTCACTTGATTTGCTCAGTCATAGAGGAGTGAAAAAAATATATACGTATATATTAATTTAAATGAGTAGAACAAACTTGAGTAATGTTAATACACTCCCCCCCTTTAAAATACATAGAGTATATTTGTTTTTCTCCTTCAGGTGTCTTAACAATTTCCTGTGATCACTGATTGCTGTTTTAGCACAAATTAGCTGTCGTATGTATGGATACCATGTTTGTTCAAGTTTGGATATTCTGTTTCCCTTCGATCATACTCTTAAATTGCACATTTGGTCTGAAATTGAGGACCATGGCTCTCATTTCCCCTGACTACAATGTCTGTGGGTAGGATTTCACGAATCCTTCCAAACACACAGCCGACTGGAGTGTCACTGACATTTGGTTGTAGCTCTAATCCAACTTCTAGGCTGTGCTTCTCATTCACATTTTATGTGTCCCTGTGAGTCTCACTATGTTAACAAGACCCAGTTTTGGCTAAAGATTTGGGTGGGTATCAGAAAGAAATAAACATGAAATCATTGACTATTTTTGTCGCTTATGATTATAATGATAATTTATGAAAGAAAGAGAATATGCATGCAGTAGGCTTTGTAAGTCCATCGGGATGCCACATTACATTATGAATGAACACTAGTTTTATATGAATGGGTCCCTTTACAGAAATGCTTTTATTAAATCAGCGTAATGAAATTACCAAGAGTCTTAAAACTTGGTTGTATATTTATAAAGATAGATCCTGGAAAAACATATGTATATATTGATCCACTGCTGGATGAAGGCCTCCCCAAGATGTTTCCACTTGCTTTGATCTATAGCTACCCTTTGCCATGTCACGCCTGCAAAGTGTATGATTCCATCTTCCCATCTTGTATGTGGTCGTCTTCTAGGTATTTTTCCATCTCTTGGTATCCATTCAACAGCTTTCTTTGTCCATCTTTGATCTGTTCTTCTTGCAATGTGTCCGGCCCATCTTAACATTCTCGCTCTTTCAGTGATGTCACATATTTTGGTTTGTTCTCAGATCTATTCATTTATTTTTCTATCTCTTCTTGTTATACCAAGCGTACATCTTTCCATGCTTATATATAATGTTACCATCTTGGGAGTTTTGTAAACAGAGCTTAAGAAAAACACTTACTTATTTCCTTGACATTTTCAAATGGCAGAACCCTTCTTTCAGACGGGTAAAACTTAATGACTCTTTCCATTCTGTTTTTGTTTCAGCTGAGTTGTTGCCTGGCAATCAGAGCCTTCTAAAAGTTCCCCAGTGAGAGAAACATATATTTGAATTTGAAAGTACCATTTTGATAGATTCACAGAATTATACTAAAGTGTTTTTGGAGTGAACACAACATAGCACTTACAGAAGTAGTTACAGAAGAGAGGGATTTGAGTTTACTGGGCCAAGCACCCCAACACAGCGCACAATTTAATTTTACCAATTACACTGCCATCTAGGTACTGCAGTACATAATTATTAAATTATGCCTATTAGAACTAGAGCAAACAGCTTTTAAGATGCACTTTGCTAAGCACTATAGTACTTGTGTTTTTGTGTTTGTTTTTTTGAAGGGGTTTGGGGGAAGTGTTTCGAGTGCTGCTTGTAAAGAGAGAAAACAACAGTATATTAAAGAATAAATATGGCTAATTCACATCCATTTCTCACTTTTCTGGCTGCATTCCTAGAAAAGGCAATTTAGTTTCTGTCCTTGTTGACAGGCAACAATTTTTTTTTTCCTTAATTTGTCACATTGATGGGGCAGTTTTATATCTTACGAGGCAGATCCTGCCATCCATCTCCCTTGCTTAAAACCATTACACTGGTATCAGCAGCACTGCACTACCCGACACAGTGCACCCAATCAGATCAGATGACAAGCACCTGTGCAGTGTATGCTGGGAACACCTTTTATTAACTGCTTGACTTGGAATTTCATTACATACTATTCTGCAGACCCCTCTTAGGAGGTGAGTCGCCTTGCAATAGGCATCTGCCAGACAAATACAACAATTCAGTAAAACAAAATTGGAATCTCGGACACGAAATTGCCCTCATTAATGTAATGTTTCAGACTGGCATTGCTGTTTTTCAGGCACTGAAACCTCTTGCCGGATATTTGTTTGTTTGTTTTGCTTTCAGTATGATTGTTAGGATTCTGTGTGCTGTAGCGGTCAGTCTGGCAGTGAACTGCCTGGGAGAGTGCAGCTCTGACAGCCAGCAGATTAATGAAGGTGCCGTATGTGTCTATGTTATTGCAACCTGTCTCTGAATCAGCTTGTCTTAAAGATGCATGGAGTGAACCCTCTCAGCCAGCAGTCTTCAGCCGAACAATAATCACATTGTTGCTGCAGCCAAATGTTTCGGATACGAGTTCCTGGGCACTTCACTTATACCATCACAGAAGCTTGCAGAAGGTATAGTTAACAGAAGGGCTTATTGTGTTGCAGGGATTTGCAGGGGGTATTTTGCTAAAGTGGGACTTTATGAAGAAAAAAAATGGGTTTGGTAGCTTTTAATTATTTTATTTACTTTAGAATTCAGTTTCACAATTTGGGGGGCTCAGAGATCGAAGAATACCATTAAGAGTAGCTTTGTTTGAAGGTGGCTCCCAGAAGTGACTATGCAAGTACCTGTGAATAATAACACAGAGAGCTGGGAGCTGTATTTCAGAATACCTGCTATAATGATTGTGGAACATAGTGGCTTGAGAAAGGGATTCCCATGATTTCTCCAAAGAAGAGAGTTTGCAGGTGCATTCATCTATGTAAATGACTTCTGCGCAGAAGCCATTGGTTTAATTATAAAACAATAAGGCCAAAGACATCAATAGCTGACCACGTGAAAGCAAGTGGAGAACACGGATGCGTCCGTTTTGCTTTCCAGAAACACAGTGTGAAAATAACACATTTTGATTGTACCCTGGTACCCTCAAACAGGTAGTCCTTTGAAGGATGGGCAGAGACTCCTGAGAGGTTTAGGTGTTAAACTAATAAGACAATTGTGCCTGGAGAACTGTCTTTAGAGCTCTGACAGAACAAGAAGTCTGGATATGTGACAAAGGGGATGGTAAAAATCTAGTCCTGTCAATTTAAAGGACCATGCACGTCGAACTCAGAGCAGTAGAGTCCACATTGAAGTAAATGAGCAGCCAATTAAGGGGGAGTGTTGATCGTACTTTTGACCTACAAAATGTCTTAATACAGAAAGGAACCCATGGGTGAAATTCATAACAGGATGCAGCACTTGCTTTATGCTTAATGAAATCAAGGAGGTCTATACCTTGCAGGCAATTACTTTTCTTTCCCTTAATGATCTTCTTCCTATGGTTGCTTTCTTATGTCTAAATCGATTATACGGGGGGGGGTAGGTAGTGAGAAGTTAATATTTCAAGTGAGACGTCATACATGTATTTAGTGTTGGTCACGTTCAGGCCCTGCAGCTGTGACCTCTAAGTACAGACAGCATAATAAAATACTATGCCTGCAGTCACTCGGAAGTGATTGACAGATGACTAGTAATTGAAAGCGGAAGGTCGTGGCTGGCTTCGACACCCATTCCTGTAATTGCATTAATATTCCAGTGGTTTAAAATTGAAACAGGTCGCCAAAGGTCAACAGCGCTACAGCCAAACTGAAGAGGGAGTTGTGTAACTCTAAAACCAATTACTCCGGAAATGTTATGACGGTTAAGCATATTAAAGCCGCCCTGAAGAAGCTGCTGTAGTGGCACTCTTGTGTGCAACACGATGATAATTACATACCCTTGCAAATGGAGGATACCTGTTTGCAAATGTTTCGGAATAAACAAATGTTACGTTTCTGCCTTTGACAGTGACAACTCTATGATGCTTACAATGCTTTATTTTATCTTATTTTATTCTGTATTTGAAAAAAAAATTGCTTAACGATATGTAATATGCAGTTTCTTGCTTATTTCTCATTCTAACTTAACCGGCTGATAGAGATCAAAGGAGTTCTATTTAACAGAGCCATCTGACAGTCTCGAATAATCATATTCATAAAAATTCAATTTAAAACGTCTAGGTTTTTTTGCCTGAATTCTGTTTGTTTTAGAAAAACAGCAACTAAATTTTGAAAAAGAGCAAATCGCCTTTTAACACAATTATATGGACAATGTAAACTGCCCCGTTTTTCGTCATGTTTTTCGTCATGTTTTGTTTAAAGTGTGAGTTTCTCATTACTGTTCCTGGAGAGTTTTTGAGGGAACAAATCATGAAGGGAGTTCAAAACCCACAGTCGCCACTTTTGTCGGGTAATGACTGAATCTTGAAACCTCCTGGGGTTTCTGTGAAGTGAAAGCCGTTTACTGTTTGCCATGAGAAAATAACAAATAGCCACTGATACATGATGGCCTGTTTCAGCCTCACTCCACTGCTGCTTTATTCCCAAGGCGTCTTCTCTGCCAAATAGACCAAAAAGCTATGACAAACTCCCTGATGTATAAAATCTCAATTGATCGCTTTATTCTCAGGCCTGTATTCCCATGAAAACAAGCTTTCTACATTTGCATTGTATCATTTGTAGTACAGTAGAAGTCTACATGCTGGGCAGTAACAGTCTATAGAGGAGACAGAGTGATCTTTGTTCACACTGGATTAAAGTGACCCTCTAAGAATACAAGTGAGTGGAGTAACTCACTTTTAACAGCTGATGAAGCTATTCTTCTCCTGTCCTGGTTTGTTTTGCCTTTATTAAAATGTGGAACAGAGTTATTTTGTTGTTGTTTTTTTGGGGGGGGCTTGTTTTGTTCTGTTTCGTAAGTGATATTGACGTAACTTGGTAGCAGTCAAAATTTGGTGTCTCCTGGGAGACATGATTCCACAGCACGACACTTCTTTAACATTACATATCAGTCTCATGGGTCTCTCTGGCACTGGGCCAGTGATGAGCTGCATGGGGTGGTGCGGAGCAGCTGTCTGGGGGAGTCATATTCATGAAACATGCACCATCATGTTACGTTTGACTCCTACTTCTTTCCTAGTCAGGAAGCCACTCGCTGACACATTAATCTAGAACATAAGAAGAACATAAGAAAGTTTACCAACAAGAGGAGGCCATTCAACCCATCGTGCTCGATTGGTGTCCATTAAGGATCCAAGGATACTATCCACTCTATTTTTAAATGTTCCCAAACTTTCAGCTTCTACCACATCGCTGGGGAGTTTGCTACAGATTGTGACGAATCTCTGTGTGAAGAAGTGTCTCCTGGTTTTCTGTCTCGAATGCCTTGAAGCCCAATTTCCATTTGTGTCCCCGGGTGCGTGTGTCCCTGCTGATCTGGAACAACTCCTCTGGTTTGATGTGGTCCATGCCTTTTGAATTTGAAGACTTGAATCAAGTCCCCACGTAGTCTCCTCTGTTCCAGGGTGAAAAGGTTCAGTTCCTCAGTCTCTCAGTAGGACATTCCCTTCAGACCTGGAATAAGTCTGGTTGCTCTCCTCTGAACTGCCTCTAGAGCAGCGATATCTTTCTTGAAGTGTGGAGCCCAGAACTGTCCACAGTATCCAGATGAGCTCTAACTAGTGCATTGTACAGTCTGAACATCACTGCCCTTGTTCTCAATTCTACACTTTTGACAATTTACCCTAACATTCTGGTTGCCTTTTTTATTGCTTCCCCACATTGTTTGGATGGAGAAAGTGAGGAGTTCACATAGACTCCTAGGTCTTTCTCATGCGTTACTTCATCTAGATCTGTACCTCCCATAGTGGACTCCCATAGCAACTCCTCTAATCAACACCCTCTGTTTCCTATACATCAACCAGTTCATAATCCATCTACTTACATTACCCTGAATGCCTACAGCTTCCAATTTGAGGATCAGTCTTTGGTGTTGAACCTTATCAAAAGCTTTTTGAAAATCTAAGTATATCACATCATATGCTTTCACGTGATCTACAGCTGCAGTTACATGTTCAAAGAACTCTAATAGATTAGTTAGACATGATCTGCCTCGTCTAAACCCATGTTGACTATCTCCAAGAATATGGTTTTCATTAAGATGCTCCTCTATTTTCTGTCTAATCATTTTTTCCAACATTTTACAAGTGATGCAGGTGAGACTGATTGGTCTGTAATTTCCTGGCTCAGTTTTGTCCTCTTTCTTGTGGATTGGATGACATTTGCTGTCTTCCAGTCAGTTGGCACATCCCCTGTTCTAAGTGTCATTTGGAATATTTGACTTAGCGGCCTATAAATAATTTCCCTCATTTCTTTAAGTACTGTTGGAAATATACCATCTGGCCCAGGTGATTTGTTTGATTTTAATTCTGCTAGTCCCTTTAGTACTTCCTCCTCATTTATCCTGATCTCTCTAAGGGTTTGACTGGACTGATTGTTAACCTGTGGCATGTTATCTGTCTTTTCTTTTGTAAAAACCTCTGTGAAATACTCGTTTCGTGCATTTGCCACATCTTGATCATTTTCCAAGATACTTCCGTTTTTGCCCTTTATCTGTTTCACTTCCTCCTTTATTGACCTTTTGCTGTTGTAGTTTTGGAAAAAACTCTTTGCATTAGTTTTAGCTCCAAGAGCTATGTTTCTTTTTATTTCCCTCTTTGCTTTCCTGATCCCTTTCTTAAGATCTCTTTGGAGTTCAAAACATTCTTTGTATTTTGTGTCATTTCTATCCCTTTTGTATGCACTATAAAACATTTTCTTTCTCTTGATATTTTTTTTGCATACTTCTATTAAACCATTTTGGCCAATGTTTTTTAGTCCTCAATTTGCTAAGTTTTGGTACAAAGTTCTCCTGAGCCTCAAGTAGTATATTTTTAAAATATATCCATCCATTTTCGACTGAATCTGTATCCAGTGTGCTCCAGTCTACCTCTTCTAAATGCCGCCTCATACCTTCAAGGTTTGCTTTTCTAAAATTGTATACCATTGCTTTAGACTTGGCCCTTGTTTTTTAAAGAATGACTCAAAGCTAACCATATTGTGATCACTATTTGCCATTGGTTCTCTAACTAGTGTCACTCGATCTTGGTCATTTGAAAAGATCAAGTCAATGCATGCACTCTCTCTGGTTGGTTCCCTGACAGATTGAGTTAGAAAGCAATCATTTACCATCTCAACCATTTCTATTTCTGCTTCTGTATTCCTGATTGGGCTTTCCCAGTCTATGTTTGGGAAATTGAAATCCCCCATTATAACAGCCACATCCTTGCTACATGCAATCCTGATTACACTGTACAGTGCAACATCTTTCTGAATATCTGAGTTGGGTGGTCTGTAACACACTCCTACCACTAATCCTCCAGATCTTTTATTTTAAAGCTTAAGCCACAAAGATTCTGTTTCATTACTGGGATCTAATTTGAGTTCTTCTGCCTCAATGTCATTTCTGACATATAATGCTACCCCACCACCTCTTTGATTTTGCCTGTCCCTCCTAAACCATGTGTATCCTTCCAACTTGTATTCATCCCCATCATTATCTGTAAGCGATGTTTCTGTCACTCCTACAACATCATAGTCACCCGACAGCACTGTGGCTTCTAGGTCTAACATCTTGTTCCTTATACTCCTGGCATTGAGGTACAAACATTTCAGGACTTTCCTACTAGCAGTTTCCCTTGGTTTTCTTTCCTTAGTGGAACATCTCCCATTGTCAGAGCTCCCTGCCCCCCGGTCCCTAGTTTAAAAGATTATCAATTACTCTGCACATATGCTCTCCCAATGCATTAGCCCCCCTTCTGTATTGATGTAGACCGTTTGGTTTGTACAGGTCCCATCTATCCCAGAAGAAACCATCTTCCATTCACCAAGATTTCAACCACGTGTTAAGCTTTCTAATCTCAGTCTGTCTCCCTGGCCATGCACGTTTTACTGGAAGTATTTGGAGAAAACTGCCGTGGAGGTTCTGCTCTATAGTTTCTTTAATCTGTGACATTAATGCCACATTTAAAGTTAAGAGGTGTCTGTAGAATATGATAGCATTAGAGTTCAAAAAAGGTGTGGTCAACTGAGATCCGCAGAAAATATCATTGACTGCTTGCACAGCAACAGCCTAGAGCCAGGTCATAATTATAGCTATATTAATGCATAAATTACCTGCAGAGTTAGACTGTGTGATTAACCAAGATGAAAAGAAAAGTCCCCTTAGACTGTGCCTAGATGTAGTGAATGCACAGACGGCCTTATGTGCACAGAATTAAAAGGCTTATCAGCATATATATGTTTTGTATCTGCTACCATATATTTTTTATTGAAGGACCAGTTTTGCATTGTATTCCTCACATGTTGCTACAGATGTTACGGGTGGCTGCCACAGTTAAAGACAGCTGTGGCACTGTCCTTCAATGGACACTCAAGGAAGTTGAGGATGATCTCACCATGTCTGCAGGATGTCTTTACTCAGTCAGTTAGTGTGTCTTTTTTTCTTCTCAGTGGGTGGGGGCGGGGGGGGGGGTGACGACTCAGTTTTGTCTTCTATTTGGTGATAGTGCCTGTGCTGCTGTACTTTGACTAGGAATGATAAAGCACCAGGTACCCCTCGGTCATGGAGATTCCTGCATTAGGCTCCTCTGACCCGCAATACATCTATCAGGCTCTGACCGAGCTCCAGATGTTCGCCCCCCTTTCCATTTCAAAACACCAGCTTCATATCAGTGTCACTGGATATGGTTTCCTTATTTTATGATGTTGTGGTTCAGAAAGTATTCTTCCGTATCCCAGGGCGAGAGCTGTAATAAAGTGGACACAGACACAGAAACCACAACTGCCCTGGATTTCAGCTACAAACTTCTCATCAGCTGACACGTGTATCGCTTTCCCTTTCCTGAACTCAAGACTGGACACCAGTGAGCGGACATTGTGTTGTTTTCACAATTACAGCGATTAAAATGTTGAGTTGAGTTTTCAAAATTGTATTATATCTGGTCCGCTGTCGTGATGAGAGGATCAATGTTGCCATCTAGTGTTTAATCTAGAAATCCTAACAAAAAGGCAAAGAGAGGATTCGTTTTGTTTTTTAAACTACAAGATTACCCAAAAACAGTATCTTAAAAAACAAACCAAAACAACATAACATAAACATAAGAAATATCTGCATCGACATGAATGTCTAAAGCCTTTCATACACAAATGCTCACAATAATAATATATAAATAAAAGAAACTAAACTACATCTGACTGATCAATATGAAGTAAATTAATTTCAACATGATTAAAAATTGCTGGGAGACCATTAAGAGTCACAGCACCCAAGTTAGGTTGGGTGTCTGACAACTGAAACCATTGAAGGTCTTCTATAATAACACCCTTAGGTTTGTATGTCCAAAAATAAAACTGTTTCAGCGTAGAAGTAATAAGTATTGTCTTGTTACCCGGACCAGTTCAATTGAGTTTTATCAACTCCACTAACACTACACCACAACAGCCTTGCCCTTTTGTTTCTAAACATCACAGAACTGCATAACAAGTATTTCTTTCCAGTAAACTGAAGTCTTATCGTTTTATATTAGACCCATCGCCAGTTCTTACACTAATAAGAGATGTAATGGAATTGGACAAGGAAAGAAAAAAATTGGTGCCAGTTTCAATTAGGATTTTCTGAATTTCCTCAAAATTGTGTTAAACAGGATTTGACCTTTGTTGAGCTGACAAGCTGTTCTGTCTTCATCAGTTTTCAACAAGATGCGCATGAAAGCCAAGCTGACAGGCTTACATAGATGCTGCTGAATTATTTAAATACCACAGGAGGACTATCAAAATCTGTGGCACATGGCCTACCAGCATGATTTCTATTAAAAGAAAATCCCGACATACACACACTGAAATACTATAGGACAAAATCCTTACAGACGCTTGCAGAGTATCACAGTACTTCATTTTCTAGTTAAAGGGTGTTTTGAGTGTGCGATTCATTTGCTTTTTTGTGTGCTGTGCTGTGTTGTGTTATTCAAGGAATCACTCCAGGAAGTACTTCTCTGAAACAAAATTGTCATTAATCTAAAATCTCGTTTAACAACCATATTAATTAATTAAATCCATGTTAATTAAGTGCCTTTTCACAGTGAGTAGCATTTCCCAGTGATTTGCAGAGAAAAGTGTCTCACTAACAGCTAAGGCAGATGAGCAGAATTGAATGCACAATCAAGTCATCATCAGTTAAAAAAATGAAATCAATGACATTAAATTAAGTTAATGAGGTAGACAGCACTGGAGGAATTTTAAAATGCAATCATTTGCACAAAGCTAAAAATGTCAATGCAAAAAACAGTGGGGGGCAGGTATGTGGAAAACTTGGTCACAGTGCTTATAAATTCGATAAATTCCCTCTCTTGTAGTAACAGAATTTAAAACACCAATTTTAAATGCTATTCATAAAGAGTGTAGAAATATCATTTCAAATTACAGCTCTTGCTGTAAGCCGGCCTTTATGATGAACACTATTTGCCCTCAGCTCTTAATTTTGCCATTTGCAATTGTACGTGTTTGCTGTTATTTTGTCACTGGGTCTCTGGTAAATAGGTGTGGGTCATGCGGTATTAGCAATCGATTCAGCATCTGCTCACATTGTACAGCATTTGTTTCACACTGCCGAGCAAATTAAAGTGATTCAGAATCACTTCTTGGCTTGAGCCACCCCCCAGCTCTGTTCCCTGACCACCCTGCCGCTTCGAATCCGCAAAATCAATGTGTTCTGGAGCATCTGACACATTCCCGGATCACAGTTTGTGCTGAGATCTATTATTGTTATCGAAGTTATAAAGAGCAGGTTGCTGTAGGCTCGCTTCTGTAGCTATAGCATCTGTAGTTCTCAGGTCTCTGCTTTTGTCTGTTAACATTTTCATTAGTGATTGTGGTCAACAAAACTTACAGTACATTTGTGTTTCATATCTGGCTGATTAACCTTTTACCTTGGGTTACAAACAAATACCTAATTAAAGAGAGCTAAAGTAGAACAAATAATGATAATTGTCTACTAATACAATTAAGTAGAATTGATCACTTGCCTTAATGGAATGATTTAGTGTTCCTTTTTTGGAATATTAGACTCAATTAGTTTTTTTCCCAGGTGCAAACTATTGTTAAGAGAATCTCAGATGATGTCAACCCGGAGTTAAGAACACAGGAACAATTTTCAGCAGTGCCGGTTCATCACCTATCTACAAAAATATCAATATCAATAGTAAAGAATAGTTCAATTATTATTACTTTTTATTCTAACACAACAGTTTTTTTTGCAGGGAGGGGTTGTTTTCTTATTGTTTTTGCAGTTAGCTGTGGTCTAATATCTAGACATTGGGGTGGCCTTGGCCAGTCATCCATGCTTTAACAACAAAATGGAAAGAAGGGGAAGTGGAAAAAAGTAATAAATTAGGAATTACACTCACAGTGTCAAGTGGCAGCCTTTTACAAAATTTAGTTTGTTCGAGATTTACTCTGCCGAGTGAAAGTTTCCTTGCGCTTCATTGTTTTCTCTAAATGGCTGCTGATGTGTTTGACAAACAATCTTTAAAACATTTCCCCCGAGGAGACATTCCTGCAACAACTGTACTTTTAACACGTTTCCTAGGCAACAGCACAGGCTACATCTAGCCAGACACAAATTGGCCGTCAAACGATGTGCTGTCGGCATCAGTTAATTACCTGTTTGTGTAATAAATCTCATTCGATACCGAGACCAAAACTTAATCCAACTTCACAGAGATGGCAGAGTAGAGCTATCCTGAGGAGAACACAATTGACTAAGGACCTCAGAGAGTCCAGAAACCGTGTTCATTTACTTTGACGCTTATCCAATCCATTAGCTCTACGGAGAAGAAAGTCAGAACACACTAACAACTGATCATTAGTGGAGAAGAAAAAACTTGTAGGAACCCAAGGCCATGACAGATAGCATCTCCAAGAATGCCAGCTACAATCTTGTTAAATTTTCCCAGTAAGGGTTCAAGTTATGTATGACTGAAAACTGTGAGATGCTTCTGAAAGACAATTTCCTTTAAGGTAAGAACTTCGTCTTGCTTTCCCACTGTTGATATGAGAAAATTGGCTCTCGGGGCACCATCTTCTGGTCAAATGTTGCAATTGTTTTCAGTTAACTAAAGTATCATCAACATAGGACTGATGCTGTTACTTGGGTTTGGATTTTATTGCTGGGGGGGCGTGGGTTTTTTACACAGTAGGTGTTATTGTATGGACATTACCTGCAAGGTTAGGGGTGAGATCCTGGTAATGTCAAATGTTTAAGTGCATTAGATAATAATGCCATGCTTGCTAGCTTTGAGCTGTCAATAGCCCATGTGATTTGGGCGGAGGGTGTTTGTCCCGTTGCTGTCACTGACTATGACATGTTCTTATCCAGTCTGGGTACTGAGAAGAAGGGTCAAAGGGGCACGTCTGATGGCATGCCCCTCCTTCATACTCCAAGCATAGCAGAGGAGAAGAGCTAGAGTGAGAGATGAAACAGAGCCAACATGTGAATGAGAGAAAGATAACCGGTGTGGGATTCTAATATTGTTTGTGGTCAGTTTATGCCAGGTAGCAAATCAGAATCAGAATCAGAATACTGTGCTATTCTCAAAAAAACTATTCACAGATTCATAACAGTAAGAATAAACCACAGGGGCAGTCAATGATCAAAGGTTGTGAATTAATCGACTGTATTACATTTTTGTCTCTCAAAAACAAAACTAGTATGCCACTTCCCATCTATTAAAAAAAGAGAAACCTGTTGGGAACAACGCTGTCATGTGTTTCAAGATAGATTAGGTTGCACAATGTTTTGAATCCCAGAAGTAGGTCACAAACTGAAGTTTAGCAAGCCAAAGGAGAAGGAGATGTGCCAGAGTTGAGGCAATGGGTGCCAACACAGTGCGTCGGGAAAGGGGATTTATCTTGGATGAAATAAGTGCTCTGACCTTTCTGAAAAAGACTGAGCTTGCAGCACTTCTGATCCTAAAATACTGCAGCCGCTAAATCTGACCCAGATGTGAGTATGTGTGCATTTCCCTCCAATCCATTAGCAGTGTCTGCTCAGTGACATTCCAAAACAAGCTCACTCAAGGGGAATAAAGACTTTTTCTCTGCGTGATTTCAAGGGGGGGGGATTAAACGTAGTGGCAATAAAACAAGGACAAAAATGTGTAAAGGAGATCAGAGGGAGGGTAGGTGTAAACCCTGCCTGGGAATTCTGGCGAGAGACTACTTTGTCCTGGGTTTTTAGAAGTGATTCCATCTGTTTTGGGGGCAGCTGAGGCATATCGTGGGGGGCCTACTGTAAAGATATAGCGCAGTGTTTGCAATCTCACGTGTGGGGGGCTCCAGTCAGGAGGGCAGGTGAGTTAATGGCCTGCATTGTTCACCAGGAGCAGAAGAATCACAAGTAGCTGCAAGTGTACTGTTATGCAGCTTGACGGCTTCACAGTGATTTGCTGTCTTTTTATGATTTCAAAATAGTGAATTGCACAGCCCTTTCCAGCAAAATCATTCTATTACTGACTTGTATTGGGAAGGAGGCAAATAAATGACAAGACACCAGCTTTTTAACATTGTAGGATTTTTCCAGATTTGTACTGATTTATTCCTTATTTGGTAATCATAATATGGGCATTACTAATCATAATGGCACAGAAGTTGATTTAAAACTGATTCAAATGACATTTTCTTACAACCTGTGATGTTTTTTTTATATTCCTCATGGTTTGTTTTATATTCCTATGCCATCTATTCAATTACATTTTAAAATTTTGAAATAAAATTGCACTTTTAATCACAGCTGGCATTTTCCCCACAACATACCGTGGCATTTTTGATTGCAGTTTATCATCAAGATTTGGTGTTGAGGAAATGTCTGTCTTGTTTATGAACTGTCTCATTAAAGCCCATCGTAGCTTTAATTCACTGTACATTTCCTGTTAGTCTTATGTGACAATGATTTGTTTTCCCCTTCATAAGCCCTCACTTTGACTTTCTGCCATTTGGTGTCAGACACAGCTTGTCAGCTAGTTGAAACTTAATCATTTTAAATAAAATATTTTACACTTTCAACAGCTGGTGAGTTTCCTTGACCTTCACGGCTATCGTGGATTTATCTTCTCTGCACAACTGTGGTCTTATTGTTGTGGTTAATTTGTCTTGTGCTTCATCTGAATGGTTCAGTGTTCTCTCCAGGGTTAGTCAGGGAAAACTGAACATTCATCTTCACATTTGGTGTTGAAAGAATCTTTATCATACTTTTCTGTATACTTTGCCCTCAACAAAACAGGTCTGTAAACACCCCTTATAGGTAACTTGTACTTGATGGACAGACAAGCACTAGTATATAATTGAAACATCTTGTATCACTTGGTGCATGTGCAGCACTAGAAAACTAGGCATAATACTTAGTTTGGGACTTTGAAAGGTTCTCTTGCAGTGAATGTGTTAATGTGAGGTTTATTATTATTTTTATTATTATTTTTCTTTCTTGGCAGACGCCCTTATCCAGGGCGACTTACAACATAAGTGCAAAAATACAGAGAAGTACAAGGCATCAATCATTACAAATTCAACTTAGCTAAAACATAGCAATTCAAAATAATACATTTTTAATAGACAATCAGATTTTTTGTATGATATTTGAATGGGTTGTGTTTCTTTCTTATGCTAATTATTGCAGTTAATCAGTTGTGTCTAAATAGTTATGTAAATGTTATACTTCATACAATTTCATCTGTATGCAATGGTTGCATTCATCATATATGCACACAGATCAATCAATTGTATGCTGTGTGCACCTCATTTTGAAGGCCCAACATTCACATGTTCTGTTATTGTTGTTCTGCCTCTTGTTTTATTAATATATTATTTGGACTGATCATGTTTTTGTTTCATGTTTTGCAGCTTCTTTACCTTCAAAGCATTTTGCACACACACAGAATGACAGCTCTGTAAGCCTTGCTGCATCGTGTAAAGGGACACATTCTTTCTTGTTTTGTTGAATAGTCGTCTGCGTTTGCAATAACAAAGAACAGAGGTACACTGAATGGGAAAAATAATAATGTATCCTTCATTTCTTTTCTGTTTTTTAGAGCGACACTTGAAGAAAAAAGGGGGAATGTGCCCCCAAAGGAAATGGACTTAAGACATCAGACATTGTTAATCCGGTCAAAGTTGCTCTTGACACAGCTCAGGTGTTGCCCAGTTAAAGAAAGAGCCCTCTATCCTGCACATGAATGGCAGAAAAGGGACCCGAGTGAAGCTGGAGCAGTGGAGCCTACAAATGTGAAAACAGGAAGGCGGGTTGATGAGAGACATTTGGACGCACTTCAGTAACACCAGATAAACCAGAGTGCGGGGAACCAGACACCGCGTGACATTTATCAGGTGAAACCTGAGACTGCAGAAGGGGGATGTTAAAACATACGCGGCACATTTTTATTTTTTTATTTTTCTTGAGATGACAATGTGATCCCTTATTGAAGTCTTAAATTAAACAAAAAAGTAAGATGTGGAGGAAAAAAAAATCACCTGGACAACTACGTCACTTGCGAGCTAACATATAAATAGAGAGATGTGGCATTGGGTCTTCTGTAAATCAGCTTGGCGTTGTTAACGGAAAAACGCTGCAACGGTAAGATGCTCGGGGAGTCGCGGATTGCGTTGATGTTGAAGGAGGTATGGACTCTTGCGTTCTTGAGGGATGCTTTCTTTGAGTTTGCTGGCACCGCATTCTTTCTGTTTGCCAGCTTGGCATCCACCATCCAGCGACCGGCTCAGGGGGCACCATATGGACCTTTCCTGATGGCTTCTGCTGACCCTACACAGCTTCCTCCAGAGGTTCCACACAGGGCCTCCCCAGACCCTCTCCATTTGTCTGTCACCTTTGGGATCTCAGTTGCTCTCGTGTCCCTGTGTCTGGGGTCGGCTGGAGGGGTCCATTTGAATCCCGCGGTGACAGTGGCTTTCTTGGCTGGAGTGAGGGTCAGTCCCCTGCGAGCATTTCTCTATATCATAGCCCAGCTCCTCGGCTCCATGGCTTCGTGTGCGCTCCTCCTGGTGGTCACCCCAGCAGCAGACCGAGGAGAACTTGGATTGAATGCTGTGAGTGATGTAATTTCAGTTTGTTGTGTGAATTATTTGGTTTAGCATCAATTTATGTATTCATCTACCTATTTATTTATTGATTCATCAATGCTGTTGAACAGTTGGCTGTATGTTTGTAATCTCCTGGAAATGCTAGATGTATTTTGATTAATTGAATGTAGTGAATTTGTGAACTTAATTAACCTCATTGTTCTTGCTGAGGAATAAGACACTATCACTTGTTTTTCTTCCTTTGCAGCCCAGCTCAGGAGTCTCCGAGTATCAAGCCTTGTGTGTCGAGATGTTTATCACCTTTCAGCTAGTCCTCTGTGTGCTTGTTTCTTCAGATGCCAAATTGGCCCTCACGAAGCTGGCCCCATTTGTGATAGGACTCTCTGTCACTCTAGGACATCTTGTTGCCGTAAGCCCATCTTTTTTAATCTATCGATTGCCTAAACATGGGAAATACATCCTGAAATCTATTTGATTTACTCTCACTTGATATAGAGCTGTGATGTTCATTCCTGGTCCTGGACAGACACGGGCTCCAACTGATTCTATTGCTGAGCCTTTGAAATCAGATTCAGCTCATGACTGATTTTCTTGTGACACTTTCTCACTCCTTCCTGGTCTTTGAGGACTGTTGAGGATGTTAAATTGCCCTGTAAGACTTGATGGGCAGTGGATCTCCAGGGCCAGGACTGAGCAATCACAGGTATAGACTCTCTCACTGGTATTCATTCCACTTCTTTGCTTCTGTCTGACTTTTTTAGATCGGTTTCACGGGCTGCAGTATGAATCCTGCTCGGTCTTTCGGTCCTGCCGTGGTGTCCGTCAACTTCAGCAGTCACTGGGTGAGCCCTTTGTTTCATAATAGTTCTGTGTCTGCAAGCGTCGGTACCTCAAATGGGTCTTTGCTGCCAGCAAGGAAAGTCAGCCCCTTGCCAGCAGTTAAGTGGTAACAATGGTAGTATACAATGCTACATATTGGTCATAGACGTAGAGGACATAGAGATGCTGTACTGTAGTGAATATGAAAAAGTGAACAGTAAAGTTATAGTAATTTCTATGTTTCTACATAGAAGGGTGTGCAATACTGTATTACTTACTGGTGTTATAAAAACAGATTTTACTTAATTAGCAGAAAAAAAAGATAAATAAACCTTGGTTATGTTTAAAGAGCAAGTCATGCGGTGGATCACTACTCCCTTATTTCAGCTGTTTCATAGCGTTTGCACATCTGTACTTCTTTTCGAAAAACCACATTCTATTTTCATACAAATTAAACCTTGTGAACAGCCACACAGGGCACTGGTTCGGTAGCCATATGAAGATCCGATGTTGGTGTTGCAGGTGTTCTGGGCCGGGCCGATGGCGGGCGCAGTCCTCGCCGCTCTGCTACACGACCTGATACTGTTCCCACGGTGGAGCGACAGGAGTGCATGGCTGAAGGACGTGAGACAGGTGGTCTTCAAAGACTTGCATTCACAGCCCAGCAGCAGGGACATAGAATAGACCCAAGAGACAGGAAGGAAATTCAGTCAGAACTGGTTGAGTAGCCAAGACTGGGCATCCTTTTTTTGTTAACTGCTACAGTGTGCCACAGGCATTTCACAATACGGGTACCACATTTTTGAAAACTACATTCTAACAAAGTTTAGCAGATTACTTTTTTGTTTTGTCTTACCCCCCTTGTAAAATCATCTCTGTTATTTTACATTTTGAACCAGAATGTTTCATTTATGTTAATTTGGCTTTTCTATAACCATATTTTAATGTGCGACATTACGTAGGTATGTGGGATAATATTTAAACAAACATTTCAGAAATGTATGAGGTTCATGAGCTTTTAGTTTCAAATGTATATTTGTGTTTGTTTTGCTTGATTGTTTTTATTAATAAAATGACATAATTAAATGTTAATGTATAGTTCTCCGTTCAGAATTCACAGGGCAATACTAAAGCAAGACGAAGACTTGATGAGAAGAGATGATTCACTTCCTGTTAGTCTATTTTTAATGCAGCCCATAACTTCAGGGAGCCTTATCAAACCATTCTCAGAATAGCTGGTTTTGTTTCCTATTTATCAAGAGCATCCAGTACTGTATATTACACTGTTGTCTGTATCAGGGCGCTTCCAGCAACTGTTAATTAACACAGCTGTTGCGTGCTACAGAAAACGTAGGAGGTAAAGCATCTCTTCTCACGCAGACAAATTACTTCTGTGCTCAGGTGTCGGTTTCCAAGCCTCCAGCAAAAGAAATATTTAATTTTGCTGTGTTTTCGTTTCCTTTTCATCAAACAATAGTACAGAGATTCTGAACTCATTAAACAAATCAATATTACCCTGTTTGTTCTTTCTGCTGATTTACAATTTTTACAATTTGCCTAATATTGCTGCCAAGTTTTAGTCAAGTTTTTTTGTTACATAGTCACTGTTTTGGAGGGGTTTAATACTAATCTCAGATGCATTTTGGCAGATATGATTGGATGAAGGATTGGGGGCTCCAAGCAAAACTTAATTTCATCTATCTGAAGAACTTAACTCTAACTGTCGGCCATACAGGCTGTGGAACAGGACTGTGAGGTTCTGCAGATCATTGCACTGACCGTCCTGGTACTAGTCCTATTCACTCAAGTATGAGTAAAACAGTAGTGCATTATACTGTGTACAGCCCAGTATGGTTATACGTCCATCTGGATTTTAATTGAACTGCCACTGGGTATTTATTATAGAAAATACAGACAAGGAAGAAGCAGGCAGACTTTGAGAGTTCCTTGAGTTCAGGGCTCAGGTAGCTGTCTATCAACATTGAATGGGAGCTTAAAAAATTATCTGAAAGAAAAGAGTCCAACCTGCAAAACGCTTAAATGTTGCGTATCTAGACTTCACATCACAACTTCATTTTTTAACCACATGGGAGGAGAACACTCATAAGAACATACGAAAATGTATAAACGAGAGGAGGCCATTCGCCCCATCGTGCTCGTTTGGTGTCCATTAATAACTAAGTGATCCAAGGATCCTATCCAGTCTGATTTTAAATGTTCCCAAACTTTCAACATCACTGGGGAGTTTGTGTTACAAGAGGTGCTAGGAGGATTGATTGTGTTGCCTAATAATTGGTTTATTATTATTATTATTATTATTATTATTATTATTATTATTATTATTATTATTATTATTATTATTATTATGTTTTTTTCTTTTACTATGGAGTATTTTGTTGTGGATTTATATTTACACTTGTTAGTTTTATTACTTCTGTTAATTTTCACTATTTGTTTGCTTTTTCTTCACTTAATCACATTCTCACGAGCCCTAAGTGCTATTTAAGGATGCCTGATTGGGCTGTGTCCCCCGCCCCCCCACTCACTCCAGTTAGAAGCAACTCCTCTAATCGACACCCTCTGTTTCCTAGACATCAACCAGTTCATAATCCATCTACTTCCATTACCCTGAATGTCTACAGCTTCCAATTTGAGGATCAGTCGTTGGTGTGGAACCTTATCAAAAACTTTTTGAAAATCTAAGTATATCATATCATATGCTTTCATGTGATCTACAGCTGCAGTTGCATGTTCAAAGAATTTGAATAAATTAATAAGACATAATCTGCCTCGTCTAAACCCATGTTGACTATCTCCAAGATGCTCCTCTATTTTCTGTCTATTTTTTTCCAACATTTTACAAGTGATGCAGGTGAGACTGATTGGTCTGTAATTTCCTGGCTCAGTTTTGTCCTCTTTCTTGTGGATTGGATGACATTTGCTGTCTTCCAGTCAGTTGGCACATCCCCTGTTCTAAGTGTCATTTGGAATATTTGAGTTAGCGGCCAAAAATAATTTCCCTCATTTCTTTAAGTACTGTTGGAAATATAACATCTGGCCCAGGTGATTTGTTTGATTTTAATTCTGCTAGTCCCTTTAGTACCTCCTCCTCATTTATCATTTAGGGTTTGACTGGACTGGTTGTTAACGTGTGGCATGTTATCTGTTTTTTCTTTTTTTAAAACCTCAGTGAAACACTCATTTAGAACATTTGTCACATCTTGTTTGTTTACCAAGATACTTTCATTTTTGCACTTTATCTGTTTCACTTCCTCCTTTATTGACCGCTTGCTGTTGTAATATTGAAAAAAGCTCTTGGCATTGGTTTTAGCTCCAAGAGCTATGTTTCTTTCTATTTCCCTCTTTGCTTTCCTGATCACTTTCTTAAGATCTCTTTACAGCTCAACATATTCTTTGTATTTTGTTTTGTCTCCATCCCTTTTGTATGCGCTATACAACATTTTCTTTCTCTTGATATTTTGTACATACTTCTATTAAACCATTTTGGTCAATGTTTTTTGGTCCTCAATTTGCTAAGTTGTGGTACAAATTTCTCCTGAGCCTCAAGTAGTATATTCTTAAAATATAACCATCCATTTTCGACTAAATCTGTATCCAGTGTGCTACAGTCTAACTCTTCTTAGTGCCGACAACTTTCACAAATGAAATTTTCTTGGATGAGTCCATCCAGGAAGGCAATCATTCTGCAAACCTGACACTGTAGTGGCCAAATGCTTCTAAATTTAGTAAGTTGTTGGTGCACTAAACACTGTCTCTTTGCCCCTTAGCTTTGTATGGCCAAAATATTCACCATGGAATAAAATAGATCGCCTGATCCTGTAGTTTTTAACAAGGGAAAATATTTCATCTTCCCAAAGTGTATAATCATACAGCTTTAGCACACATGTGTTTCTTCCTGTGTTTCTTACAGGACGTAACCCAAAGAGGTTTACATCCTTATTTGGTAAGAGAATTAGGAAACATTTGTATTTAATCACACGGTATATTCAAACACTGTAACCACAAGCTGAATGTGGTCACCCAGGCTTGTCATGCCAGCAGTGTAACAGTGTCATTTCTTCAGCGTGTTTGCCAGTGGAGGTTGTCATTCTCTTCAACTCCTGGCGGAAATCATACCTGATAAGCCAACCCACAAGTCGCAGAAATAGACTACTTCCATGGGGTGGAGGGTTCTGAATGTGCTTGGAAAAGGAGTGCATTGAGGACCAACACAGCAGAACAGCACAGAGTCGAAGATGGGGAGAATGAATGGCCACCTGCAATTGTGCGCTCGTCTCTTCAACGTATTTGGATTTACATTTGGTCTTCTCAATCGAACGTGTGCCATAAACCTAGACCTGCAAAACCCCACCCTCTACCCTGGGCCACAGGGCAGCTATTTTGGCTTCTCTGTTGACTTTCATCAAAATAATAATGGAGTGTGAGTATCATCTTCTTAATCATCCAATACCATCAGAACATATTAAGAGGTCAATACTTTCAAGGAGGTGTTATTTACTATAAAGTTGTTCTCGTTGTCGCTCCATCTCTACATTTGTCACTTTGTTTCAGTGATTAGTTTAAATTGTAAATCCTTACAGCTTTTCTCAATTAATTGAAACCAGTTAAGGTCATTTTATGTTCAAATTGTCTTAATACATGGCTTAATATTTCAAGTAAGTAGAAGTTTGTGAGTAGTAGTACTCAACTGGATGCAGGGATGAAAGGTTTACAGTGTGCATTATACATGATGGGATGGTATAGGATTTGAACACTGTCCAAGTCTCCGTGCTGTGGAGAACCAACAGCTGTGCTCTAGATGAACAGAGGAGCAGAGGAAGGGAAACTACAAACCCTTGCTCTTTCCCACTGAACTGTCTTTAATCATAGTGTCTATGTGGTTGTCGGAGCCCCCAAGGCCAACACCAGCCAATCTGATGTGATCGAAGGGGGATCTGTGTTCCTCTGCCCCTGGTCACGCGGAGAGGGCTCGTGTCAAGCCATGCACTTTGACTCTACAGGTGAGCCAGATATAATACATTAACACCATACCAAGAAATAGACAACGATGTTCTTGAGAACAGACGCTCACTTCCAAGTTTCATACACTGACCACCTTGTTTAAGTTCACACCTGTTGTGTGATGGTATCAAGTGTAACTCCCAGCATGCACCACGAAGAGCTGTTTTTCAGTCTTTCAGGGAACCGCAGCCTAATAAACAGGATGGAACATGGAATGCTTATTATTTGTATACCAAATAGAAAATGTCAGTGTGTGCAAATTAACTGAATCCCACAATACACTGCTGAGAAATGTATAACTAAGCACATTGCCTGTGGTGAATTGGCTAAAGTTGATAAAATTATTTTGCAGGTGATCTAAGTTATACACTAAGTCATCTGGTCTTAAGATCATATAAATCTCACCAATGGTTTGGAGCAACCGTACGATCTGAAGGTAATCATATCTTGGTAAGTGTTGTGTCCTAATATGAGTTTAGAGAATTATCTATTTATCAGTATTGGTCTCTGTTTTTTCGCAAAGGTACAATTATGTTGATCTATTAAAAAAGTGACAATCTTTAAGTTTTAAATTACATTTTTACTGGTATGTTAATAGTTTGAAAGTGTTCCCACAATTCTCATTTCACACAGAGAGTTGTCACAATCTGGAACAAACTCCCCAGCGATGAGGTTGAAGCTGAAAATTTGGAAACATTTAAAAATAGACTGGATAGTATCCTTGGATCACTTAGTTATTAATGGACACCAAACGAGCACAGTGGGTCAGATGGCCTCCTCTCGTTTGTAAACTTTCTTATGAACTGAATTATGTACCAAACAAACAATCCATCAACCAGGGCCTAATGTATACAACCCAAAGCAGGCTGTAGGCTGTCAATTTGGCAACCTTATTTTGACCACACACAAGAAATCAGACCTTTTCCAGAGGTAGTGTGTGCCATGGCTGCTGTGAAGGATAGGAAGATTTTGAATCGGATTTACAGCAACTCTGGCGTTCACTGTTAGTCTTGTCAACCTGTTCTGGCAGGCTTGTGCGCCTCTCTACACCTGGAACGTTATTGATCACAGGGACGAGTCTGGAAAAACACCAGTAGGAAACTGCAAGATAATGGATATGAAGTCAGGCTCTGTGGTCGACTACTCCCCCTGCCGGAGCAACCGAACCGAGACTTTCTATAATTGGAATTCTTACTGTAAGTGACTGCAACTCCCGGGATTCGCTGGGCCCACCTACAGCGCCAGCGCCTCAGAGGTCTGTAGCTACTCCCCTGTAATCGCAAAGATCTGCGCTGCATGAAGTGTTCAGTCTTCACTTCTCGGCCAACCCCTTTCTTATAAAAACTAGTTGGGGAAACTGGAATGGTAATTCCCTGGACCCTGTGTGTGTGGGTGAAGGGGGCAGGGGTAAGGAATTTGCAGAGCTCCTGCAACTGCGAAGCCCTGCCACCAGTCAGGTGTAGTGAACTGCTGATCACTAATAACTATTTGATCTGTGCAATTTAGGGCAATGTACTCTAAAATTAACTAACATTTAACGAATCATTTCTACAGACTAAGTGTATTAATCAAATGTATATTTCCAGTAAGCGACGGTCGCCTCTGTGAAGTGGGGTTCAGCAGCGATATGACTAAGGTACTGAAAACTTTTATGAAGCACAGAATTAAGTACAGTCTAAGAGGACATAAAATCTGTTATCACTGTAAGTGTAATATTAATCAACTTCAGTTCTCTTAAACTGAAGGTTTTGTATTATTTGTTAATAATTATGTATTCTCTCATAATCCAGGTGTACCTATTATGATTTACTATTCTGTTTCTTTCATTCTTCTTTGTCTTTAAAGAATGGAAATGTCTTGCTGGGAGCCCCTGGCTGTTATTATTTCCACGGTGAGTGTCATTGCAGAGCTTTGACCACCCCAACACACATGCACACATACACCTACTTGGTACTGTTAGTGCATTTCAGAAATCTTGCTACTATGTCTTCAACTATTCATAAATTAATCATATATTCATCTAATCTGTCCTTCTCTCTCTGTGGGGTACGCAGGCCAGATCATCACTGCCAGCATATCCAACATCTTTAAAACCTATAACATTCAGACTCCGATACACTATGTGCCCGAGGAGACTATTATTAAAGGATCCAATGAAGATGAATATCATGGTAAGCTTTATTTGTGACTATTTCAGTTACATTTCAGTGATGCATATGCATATACTGATGTATAAACAGTATATACAGTGGCTATAGAAAGTCTACACCCCCATGAACATTTTTCACATTTTGCTGTGTCATGCATTTTAATCTGACACAAAACTGCAGGGCCCCAGTAAGTAACAGCGGTTCTTGAATATGTCGCGTTTCTCTTGCAGGTTACTCAGTGGCAACAGGAGAATTCACTGGAGACTCTACACCGGGTAACCTTTTAATGCCAGAATTCATATGTTTGATTTGAATTTGAATTTCAATATAACCAAGAGGACTCCTCTTCCTAAACCCACAATTGCAGGATTACCTTGCAAAGAAAATGTGAAAAGCAGCCTAGTGGAGGGTGGTCTAACAAAAATGTAAAGTAAAATAGAAAGTACTTACTGTGTACTGTGTTAAGCTCCACATAAAGCAGCTACAGTGACTGCTGTGCAGATTTACAATAGGGTAATATTAAACTGTGGGAGTGTTGTAATTCAAATGGGATAAGATCTATTGAGGGCAAAGGGGTTGGTAGGATTTCCTGTTCTCTCTGTGTCACTGTGAAGGGTTTTTACAGAGCGCTGTTGTATAGTGTTTATGTATCTGACATGAGTGCTGCATGAGATCTCATTCAAGGAAGAGTAAGTGTTTGCCAGAGTGTAAAATGGCCAGTTGAGCTGAAGATCAGGTTATGCAAAAAGTCTGCAGTAAAGGGATACAGAAGGCAATTAAAATCCCCTGGACTCTAGGCTAGCAAAACTGGAGAGATGAGAGCTCTAGTATGTTACACATCTTTTTGAGTGAGACCTAAATTTTTTCCTGCTTTCTGTTTCTTGACTGTCATTTCCTGACGATTTACCGATCACTTAGACATGCCAGAGGGCTGTGTTGATACTAAGAATTAATTGTGAATATACTGAATAAATGGTTATTCGATTGCAGAGTATGTGGTTGGCGCTCCCAATGACAGGAACACATCTGGTTCAGTAAGTGCTTCATAATAAAATGCATCTTTTAATCTGTTCCTGCTGTATATAAGTTCAGTATGGTACATTTACCCCGTGTCCTCTGCATTTTATCCTTTGATTTTACCATCTTTTCAAAGGTTTTACCACCTTTCTACTACGCGTTACTGAATCTATAGTCTATACTCCATAAAGGTATTGCATATGCTTACCAGTTATTACAGTATTTTGAACATTCAATCTTGAAACTGTATTGATGCCTTACAGGTCAAAATCTACAAAGAATATTCACCAGGCTATGCATATGTGATGCACACGTTCTATGGTCCCCAGGTAACAGTTTGTCAGTATTTGTTAACATTCCATTGGTTGTAAAAAAATATTTCTGTCGTTATGTTTTCGAAATTTGTACTCTTTGGTTGTGAAACGATACAGAACCAATCAATTTTCTGTACACCATAAAGATTCTGTGAACATCTCCTTTAACAGAAAATTGTGAATGTCTTTTACTTTGTGATGTTACCCAGGTGTAAAGAAAAAAAAAATGAAATGTGAATTCCTGGAGTTTCTCACCATGTTTTTACTACACTTGACTTGTTATGACTGTGCTGTAGTACCAATGGAAGGACAATAAGAAATATTTCCTCTGCGTTTAGGTTGCATCCTGTTTTGGTCACACAGTGGCTGTAACCGATGTGAACAACGATGGGTGAGGCTCGCAGCGCTGTTTGTTTTAATACACTAAAGATTAGTCTGCCCTCCGAGAGGTTATAGACCAGCCTGAGACAGAAACCAAACACAATGGGAAAATAATTATAATTTAACTTAAAGAAACATACATATAGGTGTAGAGTCGACTTTCAAGGCAATGTGAATGACCTTTCTCATTGGCTGCTTCAGCCTGTTCTGTGCTGCTGGAGAATCAGGGTGAGGGATGTTTGTCTTCCCTTCCCCTTCGCCCTTGCAGGAGAGACGATATTCTCATAGGGGCCCCTCTCTTCATGGATCGCCGCCTGGAGAACAAGCTGCATGAGGTGGGCCAGGTATTCCTGTACCTGCAGAGGGAGTCCCCCACCTTCGCCAGGAAGCCTGACCAGACGCTGATGGGCAGAGACATGTACGGACGATTCGGGAGTGCCATCGCCACCATGGGAGACATCAATCAGGATGGGTTCAATGGTATCCCTGCTTTTTATTTACAGTGCCCACACAAGGGCTCTCCTTCCCTGGTCCTGGGGAGCTCCACTACAGTGGGTTTTGGACTCATTCAAAACATTTCGATACACATTAATTTCCATTTCATAAGAACATAACAAGTTACACACCTCTGATTATATACTTACATTGCTGATCAGTAGCCTATGTATGCACCCCACTTGCCCCTGGGTCCTGCTCTTGTACACTACTATACAACACGGGTGGCCAACTAAATTCCTGAAAGGCCAAAGTGCATTCTGATTTCCATTCTAACTGAGCATCTCATTTACATGCTTCTAAAATGTGCAATGTTTTAAAACCTGCTGGGCCACAGACCCTCAAGGAGTGATATTTTGGTCCCCCTGTCTGCACGGGCATCGCTAACGTTCCTGTTTTTCCGTTCCCTTGCTGTGTGTTAGATATCGCTGTGGGGGCCCCCTTTTCTGGAGGACAGGGCCGTGTGTTTATCTTCATGGGGCAAAGCGATGGAGTGATGGCCCAATATGCACAGCTCCTAGAGAGCCCCTTCCGTGGCCTGGGTACCCCAGCAGCCTTTGGGTTCGCCTTGAGAGGGGGCACAGACATAGATGCCAATGGTTATCCAGGTGAGGAAAATGGTTACCTAGTTATTCTTCATGCTTGGACACTCAAAAGCAACAGTAAGGGACTCACCCTCATTTCTCCAGGTGTCATTATTGAGAAAGTATATTGAGATAATGATCTGTGTGATCCGAGCAAAATTAGTCCAGTATAAATTGAAAGTGTAAATGTGTATGCCAGCATCCGATGTTGGTAATCAACAGACTAGCTAGCGTAGTCGGGGAGTCCAAAAGAATACATCAGCCACCACCCGATCAGACTCTGGGAATGAGTGGCTTGTTTCCTTTTTCTGGTATGTATTACTTTCAGAAGAGACCCTGGGATTTACATCAGCAGGTCTAGGTTGAAATAAAGTCAAAATATTCCTCTGTGTCCATCTGTGAGAATGCCCCGTTAACTGACAAGTCACACTGAGGAGTCTGAGTGTAAAATAAATAAATCGCAGAAAACGTGTGGGATTTATGTGCCTTTATCTGACTTCTCTTTGCTTGATAAGGTGGTGTTTTAAAGATTTCTCCCTGGTGGGCAGTTATCTCAGCTTGTCCTTTCAAGGTGAAGAGTTGGGATGGTGACAGCGAGTTTTAGGACATAAAACTTTATCATGAAAAGTGAATGGCCTAGCTGCCCTCTGCTGGTAATGGCGGTACCAATTTCTAACCCCTGAAAAAAGTCCTCTACCAATATAATCACCTTATAGAATACGGGATAGACAGATCCATTGCCAACAGGTAAAGTATGGGTGGATATTTTCAAGCATACAGATCGTGCTAGTTTAAAATATATTTATTTTTCTTGGTATAGATCTCATCGTTGGAGCGTGGGGCGAAAGCAAAGTTGCTGTTTATAGGTAGGGAACACCATCACAAACCTGGGCTTTGTCTTCCTTTCCATGGGGGCTTGTCTGCTATATGTCACGCTCTTTCGAGTCTTAGCCTGCTTGGTACAGTGGCTGCTGCTTTGTAAAGTGGATTTGTGTTAAATATCTTAAATATCGAAACCTGTGCTGAAAATGAATTTTGCTGTTTGCACAGATCATTGGCTGTTATCCGAGCAAAGGCCCAGCTCTCTCTATACCCTGATGTTCTCAATCCAGACTTGAGAAATTGCCACCTGCCCAAGACCAAGACCCATGTTTTGTGGTAAGAAGCCTCATTAACCTTCTCACTGCCACATATTATTTTTTCTCAATAGACTGTTATTATTAAAATGTATACACAGAAGAAAACAACTTTGTGATTTTTTAAATCATTGCAAAATGGGCTGTGCTTTCTTGTGATGTAGTGCAATGATGGTATCACCTAAATCTGCAATAATACTTTTCTCTTTTTGGTCTTTCATTTCAGTTTTACCATCAGGATGTGTGTCAGTGTGTCGGGGCGCAACATTCCTCAACTCATAGGTCATTTTATATTTGAATCCTTTTTTGTTTGTTTGTTTCTAATCCTACTGTAGCTGTAATACTGAGTGTTTGCAAAATGAAACAGAATTTGTATATTTTCCCTTGAATTAAGACTTAAAAAAATAGTACCGCAGAGCTGGCAGAATTTAAACATGAATTCCACTGCAACAGTTTATTTAAATCCATATTAGTGTATGAACAGCAGAGTTCTTCAGATTCAAACACTTTTTTTGTTCTTTTCTGTATCTGGGCCCAACAGTCTTGGACACAGAGATGTTTCTGGACCGAAACAAGCCCAGACTGATGAGAAGGACTCTGTTCCTTGACTCCAACCAGCCACAGGACCGGTTCCCTCTTACCGTCAAAGGAAGCATTGGCTTGCAATGCAAGAACTTCACCGCGTATCTCAGGGTAAGATATGAGCAATACTCTTGCTTCATAGTTTTATTACATCTGATAGACGAGATATAATCCCTACAGGCACATATGTGTCCCAGATCAACAAGAGGGATTCTACAACTCTTGTCCTTGTGGGCCGGATTCCTGCAGCTTGTCAATGTACCTTTCCTTCAGCAGCTGGTCAATACCTGGACATGGGGGATTTAACAATTAGTTCAAATAAGAAATTAACATCTGGGGGTGGAACAAATATCAGAGGACACTACAGCCCTCAACGACTGGAGTAGCCCATCCCCATTCTGCAGCAAAACAAGCGTTGATTGAACAGCTTGAATCATCTGAGCTTGAAGTGCTAGTTCATAATCACTGATGTCAGAATGTGGTGGCTTGAGTATCAAGTGCATCATTTCTGGGGCTGAGCTGGTAGCTAGTTGGCATATTCTAATTCAGGATCTCAGCAGCATCAGCTATAGCTGTCCTAAATTTTCATGCTCACTCAAAACAAACCTATGATGCCTTAGATCCCCACCTTTAATTGTAATGTGAAAGACTATATATTGGTAAAACATGGTACTTGTATTAGTGTTTGTTTTTTGTCCCCTTGTCTCCAGGATGAATCAGAAATTAAAGACAAGCTGAGCCCTATTGTAATCAGTCTGAATTACAGTCTGAAAGCAGCAGCAGCGAATGAGTCCAGCTCCCCAGTTGCTGTTCTACATGGACAGACGGCGGCAACAATACAGGTGAACTGTGTGTTACAAGAGGGCAGCTGTTAAAGAAGACACTTTGATCCTCCCAGCGACAAAGTGGGCAATAGCAACAAGGCTTGCAAATCTGTACAAATCCCCAGTCACCACCAAACTAAGGTTGCTGTTTGTGTGTGTGTGTGTGTGTGTGTGTGTGTTTCAGACTCGGATCATACTGGACTGTGGCAGCGACAACATCTGCATCCCAGAGCTAAGGCTATCTGCCAACATGTGCGTATGATCTCCTCGAGTTATAATATGATTATAACTACAGACCAGTTACCACCCATGGACATTAGAAGACCCCATCCAATTCAGTATTTCAGTTCTAGATCATTCAGAGCATTCCTCCCAAGCAAAGTGCCTTAGTAAAATAGAACACATAATCAAGGAAACTGAGATCTAAGTAATGATATTAATCAGTTTTGGAAGAGGTAACCCTGAAATATGATAAAAAGACTGCTTCACCTCCTTCACTTTTCCTGATACGACTGACAGGGTTGACTGTTCCTGTTTGGCACTGGCTTCCTTTCAGGGAGGCGGAGCAGCTCCTGATTGGGGACGATAACCCAGTGCTGCTGCTTATGGTGGCGGAGAACGCCGGGGAGGGAGCTTACGAGACAGAATTGCACGTCCGACCTCCACCTCACGCACACTTCCAGGGCATAGTGACCCACAGACAGGTGCCTGTTGCTGCCCCCCCTTCACCTGTCATTTTAAATCCCTTTTAACAAATAACTTTATTAAACTGCATTGTTTAGGTACATTACTCACAAAAATGCTCTCGAAATAACCACAATGTCTGCATTAGACCATTCCTACCTAATCTGTATCCTGAATTAACACTAAGCTTGGTCAAATATTTTTTCCTTTGTAAAATTTGTGAAAGATCTCAGTATACTTAATAAATATGGCAATTAATTAGCCTAATGAATAATTATTTAATAAAACTGAATACTACATATATTAAATACAACTTATGCTGCATTGCAGTGCAGAAAAGAGACACTTTTCATTATAACCCCTGTATTACATCACATTGCTTGCTGTGAGGTTCAATGTTTGCCGTGTCTTAACAGGGTTTCTCTCGGCTGATATGCACTCAGAAGAAGGAGAATGACACTGTGAGTGTGGTCTGTGACCTCGGCAATCCTATGAAACGGGGGACCCGGGTGAGTCAACAGGACCCTCTCCCCCTGCTCTATATGGAGGCACACACACACACACTCACACACACACACACATCTCAGTGAAAGAATAAAGCCTGGTGCGAGAAAACGCAACGGCCCGTGTTGTAATTGTGTGTTTTACTCTGCAGATCCTCGCAGGTCTATACTTCAGTGTGAGCAAGCTGGAGGAGGCCGGGAGCAGCGTGTTGTTCGAATTGCAAATGAAAAGGCAAGTGCCCCCCACAACAGTAAGAGTGTACAACATGCTGCGTTCGACACAACGCCCGCTCTTTGTTAAATCAGAGAGGTGTCGGTTGCGTGCATGGTGTTATAAATTATTGCAGCAGGCGTTGTTAGTGTTTAGAGGAGAAGCTTTTAAAATGCAGTCTTTGTGTTGGTTCTGTTTTTTTTTTTTCATTTTTCATTTTTGCATTGTTTGGACCATCTTTCTCTCTTCGTTGCAGGTTTTTTGTGTTGTTTCCGTCATTGTAGCCAGGGTTGTTTCACTGTTGTGAGAATGAACCTGATCTGGCCATCTAACAACAAAACATGTCTGAGTCGCTGTTGTACCATGATGTACCACACACATTTTTTTTTGTTTTAGCCTTCAAAACTTTTCAGTAGCAGAATTTCACTTTACTCTCACATGTAAGGCACAGGTGGAAAGTAGAGCAGTTCAAATATATAGCAAAACCAATTTAAATCTCATTCTCATTGGACTCTACAGCAAGAACAGCAACAATCCCAACAGCAACAAGGTTCCTCTGACCATCCCCGTCACCGCAGTGGCCACCCTGGAACTGCTGGGGTGAGCATTTATTTTCAGATCAACTCTTACACCTAATAGTAATGTGTATATGTATATATCTGTAAGCTTGTTAAAGCTGCAGATTACCTGAAAATGGTGGGAGTGTCTTACTGTGAAGCAGAAGCCAATCAAATGAGGCCTAGGCTACATGTCTCTACTCGTCTAGTTGGGAAGAGTTATTGGAAATGTACAGAAAAACATTTATTCATCTCGGTTAACCTGTCAAGCAGGAACTATGTGTTACAGCTCAGCCTAGAGACGGTCAGTGATCCAGTCACAGCAGCTTGACAGTTTTTTTCCATGTGAAACAGCAAAGCTGCCCGGTTTATAAAAAGACCCTGAAGAGAGTGGCCCCTAATGAGTAGAGGAATATGATGCACATTATTACACCCATAACAACCCATAACATGATTTAACAAGCATGTACTGTATAGAGACACTGTCATTTAGGATAATGCGAGCAAGAGAGAGAGAGAGAGAGAGAAAGAGAGAGAAAATTGCTCCTTTTTGTGCTTTGTTTCCAAGGGGGTCTTCTCCTGTGGAGTGCATCCTACCCATACCCCAGTGGGAGGTCAGGGACAGTCCTCGGAGCATCGAAGAAGTCGGTCCTCTGGTGGAGCATGTCTATACGGTACGTCTTCTGAAGCATCAAAACAAAACCATGACATTGCGGTGGAAAATACTTGTCCAAAACAGGCCTCTAAACTCCACCTTACGCCCCTAACACAACTGTCAGATCAGGACTAATATTCCAGTCTGGATGTGTGAGCCCAAGCTGGGAAACATAGCTGATCTGAGTTTACATTGTAATAATGTCTGTCACCACATGTACCTGCTCCTTCTGTCTTGTTTGAATCCCCAAACCCTTGAGCCTCATTTCTGCCCCATCACTGTAGCATTTTATTTCTATTCCTTTTCATCTTCCCGCTTCCAGTTGCGGAACCTCGGCCCGGGCACGGTCAACGCATGGGTGGAGCTGGATTTTCCCAGTCGCTACCAGGGAGAGTTTCTCTTGTACATTTTTGCCAATGCATCAGAGGAGGCCATGACCTGTTCCACTGACTCTCCTGACATCGATCTTTTCAAAGTAAGAAGCTTTGTCTGACAGTGTGCTGCAGGGGGCACTACGTGGAAAGCTAGGAATATATTTATGGCAATTTACCTATCAACACTGTAGCTTAAGTTGCAGTGACTTGTAATAAATACAGTTATGAATTAACTTGAATGAATTAAAAAATGCTGATTCAATGTCACTGTGGCAGAATCATTTGCTCCAGTTAAGGCTGTGTGTGAGACTTGCAGTCATTTCCACCTCTGTGTTTCTGGTTTTGTCACAGCTGGTGAAGACTCCCAGATCAGCAAACCGGTCCCGGGGGGCCAATAGCCCCCACCATGTGAACAAACGCCAGGCTGAGCCGCCCGAGACGCTTCGCAAAGAGACGGTCCACGTGGTACTGCACTGTCGTGAACTCCCATTTGTCTTGTCTTCCTTGTCACTAAGCACCACAATGTGTGCTTTTCATTCAGTTAGACACAGGCCTAGGCTAGAGTTGTCCTCTCGGGGAGGATTTGCTTCAGGAGGCCTTAACATACAGCCTACAGTAGCTATCACAGTGCAAATGGAGGTGTAACACAGCAGTGTTCACATGCTGTAATGTTAGTTGTGCCACTGGAGGGAGACAGCCTCCTAATAATGTAGTGCAGTAGTGCCCAACCCTGGTACTGGACAGTGCTAATCCAGTCAGTTATCCATATACCCTATCCATGGATTTGTATTGATTCTGGAGCGCTGAAGGATATTCAGATGTTTTTGTCTAGCAAAAGATTTAACTGAATTTACCAATTCACCTCCTCCGCTGTTCTCAGTTCGGAATAAAAGGTTGTGCGGTCTAAACCTGATCTAGTTTGTCCAGTTCAGACCACTGTGTATCTCTCATTTGAAGGACTATATAAAATGAATCTAGTCTAGTTTTCACTGTGTTTTCGTTCCTCTTGACAGAACTGCAGCAACACTGTATGCGTGACCTTCAGGTGTGAGGCCGTGGGACTGGAGAGGGGCCAGTCTGCTGTGGTCAGGGTGGTGTCCAGATTGTGGGTCAATAGTTTTCTGAAGGTGAGAAGCATCAGTGCTTGGGCCATTGGTCTGCTTATTCAGACTGGTGTATTTGTGTATTTTTCTCATCTTACTGTGTCCTTATTTGGGAGACGTTCAATAGTATTTAAACCAGTAGTTATTTGTACAAAAATGTACAAGATAACAATGTACCCAAACTACCTGGCTGTTAGTAGTATTTTATTTTGTTTTTGTATTTTGTTTCTACATACTTACTTTACTTATTTCACTCCTCAAAATATTCTTTTAACAAATCTGGCGTAGCCTGCAGTCATTCAATTCATTCTGGCCACATTCCCCATTGGGTTTACTCTTGGCTCACATGTGGTGGTGTTGTTGTAGTGGTCATACAGTGATGCTGTTGTACATGATGTCTCCACTAGAAACCCTACGAAGACTTTGTTTTGCACTCCACCGCAAGTTACAAGGTCCGCAGCATGCCGTATAAGATCCCACCGCGGGTGTATTCTGGAGGCTACACAGAGGTAAGATCAGATGCAGTCCACTGGTACACTGCAGCAGTTCACAGGGAGTTACACATTTAAGCTGATGTGCCTGTCTTGCTGCAGACTCAGACCGCGGTGGTGTGGAGGAGCCCTGACGGGGAGAAGGAAGTGCCGGTGTGGTGGATTATCGTGGCTGTCATTGCTGGACTTATTCTTCTTGCTCTGCTCAACTTCATATGCTGGAAGGTATGTCTCTGAGTTTGTAGAAAGATGAGCAGATGAGATTGACTCTCTATTGTATGGTTGGAGCTTATGACTTTTGAAGAGTCTTACCACCACAACTCTATAGCAAACCCCTCAACAACTCACAATGAATGTCCCCCCTGCTTCAGAAATGAACGTTACACTGCTGGAGACAGACCACTCCTTTCAACTCACACTTGGCTACAAGTTTGTTTGCCTCCCGACTCTGGTCTGTTTAACAGCCAGGTTTTAGCTGGGCTTTGATTTCTTCTCTCCACTCTTCCTTTCACGGGGAGCTGGTGCTGTAATCCAATTCACTTTGTTTTCAGATTGGGTTTTTTAAGAGAACCCGACCCCCGATGGACGATTCCCAAGATGGCACAGTGGAGCAGAACGAGTACGCCGAGATGCAGGCTGCTGCGGAATAGGGCCACTCTCGCTGTGTGTCTGCCTTCCAGCTCAAACTTCAAACCCTGTGCATGTATTTTTCTTACTATGTTACTTCAACATGGAGATCATTCTAGTGTAATGTGTGTAATGTATTTCAACATTGACTTTGATATTTCAGAGCTAATTTGGGGTGCTTTTTAATCATTATTTTATGGTTCAGTGAAAAACTCTGAGGGACAGTGAGATTCCTGGAGTCCTTTACTATCCACACAAGAACATCAGTGATTGTTTCAGATTAGATTAGAGGAATACGCGAGACAAGCAATGGGTCTTTCACTTGTTGTGGCTTATGCAGCACAACTCAACGCTTAAAATGCTCTTTAATGACATGCTTGCCTTTTGCTTCAGTGGGCATGGGAACACTCAGCCACCTGCACGCTGCTTTTGCTGCTGGGAAGTGAAGGATTGGTGTGTGGAGGGCTTTCAGACGCCCAAGACAACACAGTCCTGCACAGACAGGTCAGACAAAAGCTTACTATTTAGAATCGAAAACTAATCTTTTTTTTTTCCATGGACACATGCTAATATAATCTGTGGGTCATTCAAAAAGACCACAGTTTAAAGAGAAAAACAATTAAAAGGAGAGAAAAAAGTCATAACGGAGCATTCCCAGTTGTAGTGGGGACTTTTATATGCTTGTCTTGTAAGGAATTCAGAAGTGCCTTGAGCCTGCTTCATGGTGAGATAATGAAGTACAGAAGCTGTCTGTTTTGATCTAGCGGATGAGTATGTATGCAGCGCCAACCAAGGTCAGAGCCGCAGTGATGTACTCCAGCCAGGCATGTAAAACTGAACAAAATAAAACAAAACCAGTGAAAGATCCTAAACAAAAACACACTTTAAACTGGGCTCTTCTAATCTTTCTGATGAATAGAAATAGGGGGTGTATGTTCCTCTAGCTAAGGGGGGTGGTCTTGAGAGCAGCTGCAAGATCCTGTGTTGACAGAAATGGAAAGGAAGGGGTGAAAAAACAGCCCTGGAATGATCTTTTTGAGTGCAAATCTTGAAGGCCAGGAAAGACAAAGACAAAGATTTTGAGTCCTAAATTGTTTGTTTGCTGTTTTTTGTGATGTTGAACGCTTCCTAATCAAGCAAGTAAAGAGCGACGAGGGTTTTGGCCCTTCCGCTGCTTTATTTGATTTCTTTTATTACCACAGAAAAAATTTAAAAAATTCTGAGAACCTCCAAGCCTCAGAAAATGCTTGCAGACATACATATATACAGTCATAGATACATATTTACAATCACACAAATATACATGGGCTGGGATTAAATATTTCTTTCAGATGCTAACAGAAAACTGCAAACCTGTATTCAGTATTGGTCACAAAGATGCTTCTTTGTTCTGTTTACAGCACGTCAAAGGTTTTATTTAATCTGGTCCATACATACATACAAATACTGAATAAAAGAATAAATACAACAAAATTTTACAGAATTACAGTTCATATAAGGAAATCAGTCAATTGAAATGGATTCGTTAGGCCCTAATCTATGGATTTCAAGTCTTCAGTTTTGAGAGAGCGTGCAATTGGCCTGTTGACTGCAGGAGCTGCAGCCAGGTCAAGACCCTGAGCTTTCCTGAGACGCTTTCTGACAGTTTGTGCAGAAATTCTTCAGTTGTGCAAACCCACAGTGTCATCAGCTGTCCGGGTGGCTGGTCTCAGACGATCCTGCAGGTGAAGAAGCTGGACGTGGAAGTCTTGGGCAGGTGTGGTTACACGTGCAGTTGTGAGGGCGGTAGGACATCCCGGCAAATTCTGGAGGCGGCTTATGGTAGAGAAATGAAGATTCAATTCTGTGGCAGCAGCTCTGGTGGACAATCCTGCAGTCAGCAGGCCAATTGTACACTCCCTCAAAACCTTAGAATTGTTTTGAAAATCTGTGGCATTGTGTTGTGTGAGAAAACCGCACATTGAGTGGCCTTTTATTGTCCCCAGCACAAGGTGCACTTGTGTAATGATCATGCTGTTTACGGATGGATGGATGGATTATCTTGGCAAAGGAGTAATACTCACTAACAGGGATGTGACCACATTTATACACAAAATTTGAGAGAAATAAGCTTTTTGTTCATATGGACAATTTCTGGAAACTTTCATTTCAGCTCATGAAACATGGGACCAACACTTTACATGCAGTGTTTATATTTTTGTTCAGTAAACATACATACATACATACATACATACATACATACATAATACATTCCTACATAAATCTGTGTAAAAATCACAGATCCCTGGAGACCATCCTCACAGAGGTTCTAGTAAGGGTTCAAATTGAATATGTTGGTTATTGTAAACATCCCTCTGCTCTGCCTACAGGCTTATTCAACTTCAAATGGGTACTTTCTCAAGCAACTCTTTTACACACTTTCATGTGGAAATATACAGCCTGGGCTGCCAGTCTCTGGATGAAAAGGTCACAATTCCCATATTTTTTCCTGTTTCAGTGTTGGTGTATTGACATGCAAACTATCAATGTCAGTTTATTGATATGTGAACTCATGCCACTAATATAAATTCCATAATTTGATTATGTCGTTAAATGCAAGTAAAAACAACAATAATAATAATTAGCTAATGAAATTACAACATGATTTTCAAACTCACGCTGCTCACAATAACAATAGTTTGTTGAAGGAAAGGGGCTCATATTATTGTGCATTGAAAGGAAATTTCTGTTTGCTTAGTGGCATCAGTCAGGGCCCGTTTCCCCTGCAGGGCCATTGTCCCAAACCCCAATCTACACTCAGCCTACATCCTGTTATGGGGAGAAAAGCAGCAGGGGGAGATTTAAGGTAATGGCCTTCGGCGCAGCCTTGCACTCAGGACCGGCGTTTCCATGAGTCAAAGCCCCCTTTCTTCTGTGCCACTTCTTATTAAACAACACAACGCTGTGGAACTGGATGGCTTGGGTCAAGCAGGGGACATCCCTGTGCCACAGAAAAGGTGGAAGACAGATAGATGTATTTATTTAAAGAGGTGGGCATTTGTGATGCTGGTTTGTTTACACTGTAATGATGAATGACATATATTCTGAAGTTCTGAAGTTTTTTTGTCTGAGAGGAAAAGGAATTTTTTTTGTGGGGGGGTGGGGGTTACCAAAATGCCTTGCAATAAAACAATGCACTCTGTATATAACTAGCTCCGGTCTTAAAATGAGTTTTAAATGTCCCTACTTGATTAAAAAAAGTGTGTGTGTGTGTGTGTGTGTGTGTGTGTGTGTGTGTGTGTGTGTGTGTGTGTGGGGGGGGGGGGGGGGGGGTAACCTATATTACAAACAGTTGTTTTATTAAACTTAATGGTTCACAGACACAATCCAACCCGCGCAAGATCAAAGTTGTGTTTCTTTTCTTTTCTCTCTCTCTCTTAAACTCAGTTTATTATGCCTCATACTCAAAACAGTCTGGAGCCTCCGTGGCAAAGGGGTTGCAATTAGAATTTAATTCTCTCGAAAAAAAATAAAATAAACGCAAAGCAAAGGCAATTGCGTCTGTCCCCGATAGAGGGTGCAGTCGGAGACCAAATCTGCCACCATCTCCTCCCCTTCGGAAGACAATGGATGCGTAATGCGAAGGGAGAGCGTGTAGGGGAGTTGGCAAGCGAGAGGCGTTCACCGAGTAGCCCCCTCTATACCACCCTAAAAAACAACATGGATGAATGGCTCCCTAGCTGGGAACAGTGATGTAGCTGTAACAATGCCACCTTTGCGCATCTCTCGTTTGCTGCTGCTCGTCCTCTTGCTCGGCGGCGTCGGCAGGGCTGTGGCCAAATCCATTCCGGAGCTCAGCGCGCTGGGTGAGTGGGGCTCGGCTGCAGCCGGGGGAGTGGGCACAGCGCATCCAAATGCTCGGGCCAGTGGTACCACAATTGAGCCACCGGTGCCCAGTGTTACAGGATTCAGCGGATGGGTCCCTCTTATGTAACAGCCGCATTTTCGTATTGCCCCTCACGAATGGAGGCGAGATGCTGGGTTGTTCGCAGGCTTGCTGTGTTCGTGTGATTTGTTCCACTGTACCGTGTGGAAACAAAGGATCTGTGGACGGGAAAGCCCCAGTGGACGTGTGGGAGCTGGACATGGGGAGGGGAGAGGAGAGGAAACCATGCTTGGGGCTGAGAAAGCGGCACAGGGGCGCTTCTGCATCGGTGATGGGGGAAAGAAAGGGAGGAAGGAAAATGTATCTGCAGAGCGGGACGAGGTTTTGTACGCTGTAAATCTCATATTTGGCTTTTGTGGGAAAGTGAGAAAAGTGTATTTCTTTTTTATAATGTATATATAGACCTACTACACAATGCATGGGATATATTGAAGGCTATTTGCAGGGGATTTCAGGAAAGTGTTAATAAAAATGAATACCAATCCGTGCATTCCGGCATGAGCGTTAATGAAGTGTGCGCCTCTTTTTCAATTAATTAATTAATTGATTTTTTTTGGACATGTGTTCCCAACTATATCATATTTTCATTCGCAGGAACGATTAGATCATTTTGAACGCACAGCGCATATAGAGCAAGGAGTTCCCTTAATATAGAAATCATCACCGTCCGTGTCGGGCAGGATGGGGCTGAGGTAGCCTCACTCATTTGCATACCATCATTAATTGTTTCTATCATCAACACTTGACAGGCAATTATAATTTGGCAAGGTTCAGCCTGCTTCTGATGGGAAGTTTCCCTTTCTGCTTCCACTTCCACTACAGTACAGTACATGACATTAGGGTTTCCCGAAAGACGCATTTTGTGCGACATTTGCACGTTTTGATGCTTGGCAAACTTCTCTGCCCCGATCTGGTCTCTCTTGACTTTCTCGATATGATTTGCATTGTGTCACAGGGAGGCACACTAGTAGTTAGGAATACTAATTAGGCTGCCCTTTAGATTTGCGGAGATTTACATGCAATGTGCTAGATTGGTGGAAATGCTGCTCTGATGGCCACCTTGTTTGGTTGAAATTTACATGATGTTCCTGTATTGACAATAAGTTCAGCTGACTGGCTGCAGTCTCATTCAGAGGTTTTCGGGCTGCAACACAAGATTGAAGCCAGAGAATGGGAATAAAGGGAAATCCTGTAGGGTGAGTGCTTTGTTGGCTAAAGAAATAAGTCTGTGCCTATCTTAAGGTCTTTATCTGCCTTACATCACATTTGGCTTCCCCTCACTCATCTTAAAGTGCCAGGCAGACTCTTCTCCAGCCTGTAATGAAATGCGGGTGCTGACTTAACACTTTCATCCCAGATAGTGGGCTCATGGGTCCCACAGATATCAGTGTGCCAATGCTCACGTCACCACTTGAACACTTTCTCCAACATCCGTAAGGTTGATGTACTTGCTTCACACGGCTGTTGTTCGATAAGTCTTGGCAGCACAGGCGAGGCGTCCATGAGCTGCACGCTCCGGCCTCGGTTCCTGCAGTGCTGGTGTTTACATCCCTCTGCACAATACATCGCCACTGGATTATGATCTGCTTGGAAGGCTTTGTAGATGTTTTATTATTCTATCTCCTTACCAAACCAAAGCAGGAGTGATTTTTCCCAGATTAAAAAAAACAACAACAACATTCAGTACATTAGAATATCCAGTCTGATCCAAGATTATTCCCGAAGATTATGTCTCTAGTTTCGTGTATGAAATGAGCTGCTTGGGTTTCACCAGTTGTCCTCTGCTGTGGGACATGGCTTTGCTCTGTCAGTTCACGATGAGTCTTGGGGGAATCTCTAATGATCAGAGTCTATTTCTGTGGTCCGACAACCTCCCAGTCTAGACCACTGGCTACTGTCTCTTAAGCATGTGGTTAATTTTTCAAAACCTTTTCAGCCTGTCACTTGAGAAAGAGAGATCTCAGACTCCTCCCCCCCAGACTCAGTATATTTGTGCGTGTATTGCAGGCATATCCTAGTTTAATTACTACTCAGTTTCTCTGTAGGATTTGTACGTTAACGAGTGAAATGTTTAAAAATGCAAAACCGCTACTTCTACTAAAAACGTGATCACCTTTAATGACCTAAAGTTGACCCACGTTTTAGCATAGGTAACCGTTTTCCTGTTCTATATTAATTTGCTAACTAAACAAACCCCCTTCCCCTCCTTTGGGATATAAAGATGCAAAGCCCAGATTTGCTTTAGATCAATTGCTTTCTGGTTAATTGAAGTCTTGAGCTTCCCTCTCTCTCAGCTGAGCCTTGTGGGGAGGTTTACCTGCTCTGTCTGCAGCCCTTGACCTGAAATTGATGTCCACAAGTGCAGAGGGAAGCTTTGAAGTGTGAGGTAGATATTTTAAAGAGAGACACTTTCTCTGGTGCAATACCTCGTAAGTAGGGAAAATGTGGGGAGATCCTTTGGAGCCAGAGAAGAGAGAGGAACTGGTTGGCAGGAAAAGCTTAGACTTCCTTCTGTTCTGTTGTTGTTTTTGAAGAACAGACGTTGAGATGTTTTTAATTTTCCTCCCGAAACGAATAGCTACGGCAAAATTCCTGTATTGTGTCGTTGTTCATTTCTGTTCAGTTTAGACAGAGGCATCATTCACAAGACATTAGACGGACTGTTCTATCTGCTTTCATAAATAGACTTAAAAATTCCAAATTTCTCTCTCCCATATTTTCTATACTGGACTTGATTTCGGAGAATTAAAATGCTTCCTTCTGCAACAAATTTCAGTGCATTTGTTGGAGTTTTAAAAACTTGTTTCATTACAAACTCTGCATTTAATTAAGATCCTTACTCACTTAGTTATTAATGGACACTAAACGAGCACGATGGGTTGAATGGCCTCCTCTCGTTTGTAAACTTTTTTTATGTTCTTATTTCCTTTTTGGCCTTCAGAACAAGGTGGGTAAAGTATGTATTCTGCTACCCTTAAGCAGTTGCATGTATGACAAGAGAATCATTTACAAACAGAGAGAGAATGCATTGTTTAAATAAACTTACAGGGGAGGCCTAGCGAGAGAGCGAGACTCAGATTTAGCATTCTTATCTCACCTCCCATGAGAACAATTGCACATATAGAATTGCATTCTACCCTATTAGCAATAAAACCTTAAATATTAATGGTTTGCTATTGAAATACGTTGGTCCTTCTAGAAGTGAGGATTAGGAATGTTTTGAATCTATAAAAAATAATAGAAAAATCACTTGTAACAATTGTAGGAATTTCTGTCGTAGGTGAAGTTTATTTAATAATGAAGTTTATTAACTGTAATTTACAGGGAGTATAGGCCTCAAAGCTAATTTTTAATGATATGCAAAACAATATCTAAGTAAAGACGATGAAGCCATATTTATTTTTTTAATGGCTGTAAAAGCTTGTAGAGGTGTCAGAATTGCTTTAAAATTAAATGTAATTTTTTTGTTTTTTTTTTGTTAGGCTTTTAAGTCCCTATGATGGCATGTTCAGTAATGACCTTTCCTGATAACAGTGCTGAGCTAGTGAGAATAATTCTCTGCCTGCCAGGAGATGTGCTTTCTCAGCCACTGCAGGGCATCTGTACCCAGTGAGCCGAGTAAAGTTGTCATACAGTGCCTACCTTCAGATATTTAGGTTCACCGCTCAGAAATGCATTTGCAAAATTTCACAGTCTGTGCAGAAAGTGGCAAACCGAAGAGCTTTTAAGAATTTTTGCAGCTGCTCTTAGTTCTTCCTGTCTTTTTGTATTTTGTGGTTTGTTTGTTTGTCTTATTATTTTAACGTTACTATCACTTTTCCTTGGAGGTGAGATTCCCTGTGCAAAAACAAAATCACCTCTTGGAAACCTGCAAATCCGAGGATTCGAATTGTGATCTTGTGACCTGATTTTCTGGCCCTGAGTGTTCTTGAATCAGCAATCCTTTTCTTTATATTTCATAGCATACCCAAGAAATGAATTGTTATTGTTTATTTATTGCCAGACGCCCTTATCCAGGACGACTTACAGTTTACACAAACGAACGGGCTGCCAAACACACCTACAGCTCTAGTACACTGCTGCCAAGTATGGACAATTCATAAGTCATATTGTGCAGCTCTGTGATGTACTTGAGTATACTTCAGAAGGGCCTCTGTATAGGAGTGCTTTTAGACACTGCATTAGACTTTTGACCTAGGAGCTGGTCAGCTGGGAAATGCTTTCAAAAACAGTATTAATCTCTATAGTGTTTGAAGGGGGGTTAAAGGGAGCCATGGAGATGTATGTTAATGTTAAAATTGAGAGCACTAAAGTGATAGAAAGGGGGGGGGGGACCCATTGTTTCGCATCTCTAATAAGCATGTCTTTCATTTGTATTACTTTCACAGTGTGATGGTGCAGTTTATTGTTATTGCCCTGCTCAGTGACCCTGCAGTCTGTCTTGTCTCCTTCCCATCTGCCACTGTGGTTGAACAACTCAATTCTGGTGTGGTCTGTGGTTGTGAGTTGTCTTGACCATTATATCCATTTCAAGGCAGCAAGAACGAACACCTGCTCCCAGGGTGTTACAGTCAAGACCTACAGGGTTCTTGTTGGCTATATTGTCTCTCTCTCTCTCTCTCTCTCTCTCTCTTATTATCATTACAATTGGGGATTTTATTTAAATCCAGCGATGTGCAATGACAACATTGAGAACTTATTATGAGCAACCCTTGCGAGAGGGTTCAAATGCAGGTTAATTGTTGGATGGTTGCAAGTTGGGCCTGATTATTTCTCCCCGACCACTAGAATTCAGATTCTGGCCGGGTGGTAGTGTTGTCCTTTTGCCCATGAGTTGAATTTGAACAGGTGCTTCATATCCCTGCTGACAGCAGACTGTTTCAGAGGGATAAAGGTCAGCAGTTTGAACAGGGCCAGCACACAGACGTGCATTCAGGAATGTGCAATCTGCAGTCATTTAATTGCTGTTAGCTCCTTGTCCATCAGTCTAGTGTCTCCTGCCCACAATCCACAACGAACTCCCTGCCTCGGTTTCACCCTGCGGGCAATTTTAAAATGACTCTTTCTCCAACTAGCTTTCAATCAGGCAGAAGCAGTCTGCTGATGAGGTGTCCTGTTCTTTGTGCTTTTCCGTAGTGTTTTGAATGCACCATTAACACTTGTTATAATACATGTTTCAGAAATTAAATGGATTGATTAGATTTTTTGATAGAATGTGTGAAAAATGCCAGACCAAAAATGTTAGATATGCTATATGGGCTTCAATAAGTGGATACAGTGCCATCCGAGGTATGAATTTAACACAAATATGTAAATTGTCAGGTTTCTGTCTGATTGCTGACACTTACATCAGCACTTCTTAAACATTTACACTTAAGCCATTATTCAGGAAACTGTGGGCTACCACAAATACAATACAAAAAAAAGGGGGGGGCATCCTGACAGCTGTTTGATGATGTCATTCATTTTTCACATTGCACATGTTGTTCTCCAAGAATCATCCTGCATATTTTGTGAATCAATGCCCTTGTTTCGAAGACATTTCATGTAAGTGCAGAAATATAAAGTATGTATGTAGGCCTATAATACATCCTTGAAATTACAGTAATCTCATAACATTCTCAACGGAAACAGAACAAATGTGAAACATTTACAAATAAAAATAGAATTTTACAATGATATTGTTGGAGCTGTCCTCTCTCCAGTTTTGCCCCTATGGAAGGAGCTCACTGGCACCTCCCTCAGTCTGTGGCAGGCAGCTATATACTGGGCCAGTAGGAGGGCTGTGTGTCCCTCCCCCAGTAAGATGGACAGTTTGTCTGGCTCAGTCATTTGAGGTACGGGGGTGACCTGCTAATTTGATCAAAGTTTGTTTATTTTGTTAGGGAGAGTTTTGTGGGGTGCAGGAGAGAGTGCATCTCTGTCCACCTCTTGTGTCACAGTGACCACAGCACCGGCCACTCTCTGGGCAGCCGGGTCTGCCTGTGTCGGCCTGTTTCTATCGCCAGGCTGTGGCCACTAAGCCTATACTTGGTCTGAATCTTTGTATCTCTGGCAGTAAAGAGATAATCTGCCAGGGTGTAGGCTAGTCTCTGTTTAGGGCTTCAGGGCCAGCTGACGGAGGGTGCTTTTCGCTGGGCTGAGCACTTGGGTTTTCAGGGATTTGTGCTGCAGTGAGTAATTGAGTAAAGAAAATCAGAAACTGGTATCCACCTGCCTGGGGCAGATCATGTTTAATTGGCTTTAGTCACAGTCAGTGCTAAGATGCTCCAAATACCAGAAAGCCTTTGTCCAAAATGGTGTTGGTTGGCCTACTTAAAGAGCATCCAGCACACCTACAGGGAACAGAAATTAATATTAATGGTTTTCTCATTGTTTTTAGAAAATCGAAAGGTTATTTTTTAACAAGATTTTTTTAATTTCCTAAATAAATCTTTTTAGTGGGCAGTAAAAACTATTTATTGCTTACAGACCTATAGGTAAAGAGAGTTGTAGACAAATTGGTGTGGTTGCATGAACAGTTTCGGTATGAAGTCAGGGAAGGGTGCCAGGGTTTTAGTAATGGGTCGTCATGGTGTGAGGCAAGAATAATCTGTATCTTGATTTATAGAAGTCGTAATGTTAATGCGTGACCCACTGCTTCTAAATCCTTCAGCGTGGAAGTTACCAGAGGCCACTTAGGGGCAATAAACCCTCATTTGCACTAGACACCTCGGCGTGTCAATCGGCGGCGAGAGAGTGGCCCATTATGAAAAATCGCTCTCGCCACATCTGGACTAGGCTGACGACGTTGACATCTGGGCTCTCCACAGATCAGTGCACACTGGTCCCTCACGTTAATGGCTTCACATTTGGGCAGCAGATTACATGCCTGTTACTTGTAAATGAATCCTCGCCCTGTGGGGTTCTGACCCACATGGCTCAGAGCACAGTGTTTACACGGCATGCAAAGCAGCCAGCTCTCTCCTGGATCAGTGTGCAGTCTCCTGATTTAGAATCCAGTCCTACCGGTGCTTCTACTTTTTGTATCTTGTTTTTAGAAAATAGTGTGTAAAAAAAAAAAAAAAAAAAAAAAATACAGGCAAGATTGTATGTTGTCTTCCTCTCTCCCATCATGTTTTGGGGTTGACCCACTGAGTCAAACTGATCACAGGGTATCCATCCACTAACTGCCTTCACATATAGTTAAAATTCCTTGCAATCAAAGTGTATGAAATCTGAGTAGACATTTTTCCATCCTGCAGTGTTTGTGGTAATGAGATGATATTGAATTAGTCAGCTAGTGTAGCAATTTCAGTTGCCACTTTGTATAGGCTTGTTTCTCAATAGCTGGCAGTTAATTACTGGGACTGAAGTAGATTTGCTAACCCCCCCCAAAATATTAACAGTTAACCTTCAAGGCAGTCTTTAACTGAGACTAATATTGGTCTTTTTGCTTGGCTTTTGCGGTATTGTGCAGACCAACTGAAGTGTAACTCGTTCTAAAGCCGTAATGGTATATCCCTAATTTTGACCTTGATCATAACTGTAAGGGTTGTAACACATCGGACCTGCCTCACTCACAGCTACAAGGGCTGGTAAAGTTTAATCGTGCCGCATACACTGCAGCTTCTAACCATTTGGCATTGATATCATTAACATGTGGCATTGATCTAATTAACATTATCTCCCCACTGCCACGCTGGAATCATTTGGAAAGGGTGTTTTAAATCTTCGTTCTGGATTACTTTCCTTTATCTTGGCTTAACTTCCAACCAAGTATTTCCTGACTCTTCTTGCTGAAGGCAACCTGACCGTTACAGTGAGGGGGGAAAGCCTTTGTCATCAATAGGACACAGCCAAGTCAGTCTGCAGTTTCACTGGAAAACAGCTGATGTCCTGGCAAGTCATTTTAACATTAAAATCCTCTGCATGTGGCCATCAGGGAGCAATGAGAAAGACTGTGAATGCTTCCTGTGAAATGGCAAGGAGAAACAAAGAGCCTTAGCAAAAATAAACACTTTCATATATTGCTTATTTTTTTGTATGATTGGGTTACAAGGGGGGTGACTCAGTATTGGATGTGAAATTTACATTTTCTGTTATGCTGTAAAATATTTGGATTTTGTTTTACTTTTTGGGCACCTTTAATAGGCTGCTGGGGTTTTCTTTTGTTGTCCATTTGTAGGAAAAGGAAAGCTGGGTGAACTGGTTTTGCATTTTTTCCCCACCTGTATTTTACCAGGCGGTCACATGTTGTTCCTTGAGGGTATGAAAACAAAATCAAATTCTGTTTTGACTCTCAGGCAGTCTCGGTGAGGAAGGCTGCTCCGCTGTGTTTGGTTTAACCGCCGTACTTCTCTTGACTGTTAACCGCTACTCGTCCAGTCTTGCCCAATCCACATCGCTCTGCCTCTGCGTCTGCTTTGTCCACATGTCATGGATCATCAATGTGCAGGGAATACATCATGTGTTTTCCCAAACCTGCTGTACTGTAAAACCTGCAGATGCACGTCTTATCGTGGGAGGCAGTTAGTTCCCATTGAGAAGGGGATAACGTGAAAGGGTGTTGGTGACCGCAAAGAAAAACAGTTATTGACAATAACAATCGGAGTCATTTACTGTGGGCACACACACATAATCCTTCCTTCGAGTCTTTCAGGTAAGACTCTGTCGCGGGCCAGGTTTGCTTTCTGGAGATATTCTGGAGTTTTTACAATCACGTAAAAATGCCCCAGCAAGCTAAAATGCTTTATCAGAGGTTATTTAACTGTAATCAATATAGCAAATGAAGCTGGATTCCAAAAGATGGTAAAACACAGCTGTGTTTCGTGACTTTATGAACCCTGCCGATGACAAATTGTCTTTTTGTATTTCTGTGTATAAGGCAGGAGTCTGTTCTCCAGAACCGAATGAAGGTTGATCTTTGTCAGCTTCCTCCTGTTTTTGAAGTTAATCACTTTTTCTTGTTCAAATTCACTTTATTAAAGATTCAGGAATATAATACTGTACATTGCTATCCTTTTACCTTTAATGTATTATTTTGTGAAGAAAATGCTCATGCTAGACTTTTTAATTTTCAGTGCTATATCAGTCAGGTAGTCTACATTGTTGGAGTTTTATGTAACATGCCTGCTATGCATTTAGTGTATTGTGATATATATATTAAAACAAAATTTTGAACCTGCATAAATTCCTAGGATTTCTTTGGATCTGCAGTTTTCTATCGATTTTCTACTCCACAGGCTTGCAGTGTCAGGTCTTTGGAGCCATGCGTGGGCTGGCCCTCTGGCTTTTTTATGGTTTTACTTAAGTGCAGATGTTTCGCTTTCTTTTTCTGTCTGCTAAACAACAGAGGCCACGTTTCTCAAGGCTTCTCTCTTCCTCTGATGTTATTTGTTAGGTGCCAAGATGTCCTTGTCAAACCACCTCTGATACTGGCTTTATTCAGATGAGGAGTAACTCCTGCTTACATTTTTCCAGTCGGAGTATATGCGTATGTGTAGACAAGGGCACGTTCAGTGTGGTTGACTTATCTGCCTTCGCTCCTGGTTGATGACATTCCAGCCAGAGCAGAATTGAGATTAATGTAGTGAAGCTGTGTTTCCATTGGCTCTGGGTTCTGGAGCCACTCGGAGTGGGCCCGCTTAGTCAACACGGGGCACCCACTGACACCACAACAGCAGTTTGCAAAGGACTAATTGTGTTATTAGGTACTGGGGTTCTCTAACTGGATTTGTACTCTGATCCATCACTATAAAAGCTTCTTTTCATTGGCAGGGTCATTTCAGATTTTATGAGCTTCAGGCTCTTGTGTATGAGCCAGCACCGCTTTATGCTTGTTACCTTATTTCGAGGGCACAGTATGCCTTCCTGCTTCATCTGTGCAATTTATGGTAAAGCCAACAACGATGACAAATTAAAAACCAAAAAAAGTGAAAGGGCTCAAGCCACTCAGCAGACGGAGACTGTGCCATTACAAGTGATATTTCCTGTAATAGCAGAAGAAGGTCTGAGCACAGAACACTGAGATCTGGCTGCGCACAAACCCCCCTGAGTTCCTGGACCGCAGCTGTGCTCCTGTGATCATAAAAGACGAAGAGTAAAAAAAAAAAAAAAAAAAAAAGTATAGCTCTTCTGTCTTAAGTACTGCTTAATTAAAATCTCTTGTAACAGCCATTACTTTACAATCTATGCCACCTTTAAACAAGAGGGGAGGTTTACTGGCCAAGCCATAAAAGAAAGACATTGACTCCTGGACTGAATTATTGAAGTCTTCAGTTCTGAGTTCAGCTGCTGAGTCAACAGAGGGATGAAGCCAAGGACTCGGTGGATAATGGATTAGGGTGCCTCGTCTAGTGGTGACAGCTCTTGGGCTACAGTTAACCTTCGTGACCAGAAGGCCTGTCGTTACTGTACCTTGGTGTTTCTGAGTTCGGTATGTGACCTTCCCTCAAACATCTACAGCCAACAAGGCTGTTCCAGTGAGGGGAGCTGAGAGGTTGCATTCCTATCCTATGAAGATATGCTCAGAGAAATTCCACATTCTCCTGGGGATTTACCGCACCGTCACTTAGCAGGTTAAACATGAGATTCTCCTTCACAGCAGAGAATATCGGCATTCATGGACACAAATTGTGGTGCCAAGTTACCGTAAGGCTTTACGTTTTGGAGGGGTGGAGGCGCCTGAAATCTTTTCGAATCAATAATGACATTTCCTCTCGAGCTAAAACACTCTGTTGCCCTCTGTCATGGCATTGTATTCACAAACACTCTCTGCGTCTCTCTCAGGCAGTGTTTTAGATTAGGCCATGGGTTGGTATAGGACAGCAACCCCTCCCCCTCACCCCCACCCCACTGTCTACAACACATTGTTTAATCTTATCAGCTCAAACGCCAGAGTCGGCTAAGCTTGCCTCCTCCCTCCCTTCTGAACCTTATGCATGTTTTATTTTATCCACTGGCCACCATTCTTTTTAGCTGCAGCCTGGATGGATACAGACAGGACTCCAAATTGGTTTTGCACTCTGATATACATCACTGTAATCCAGTTAAAGACCTTTTATTGCACGGAATTTCAATTACATGGTGAGGGAAAGGGTCTAAAGATTGTTGCTTACTTTATTCGGTATGGATGGCACACTGTAGAGCAAAATCTCTCTTTATGATGTTCGATGGATAGATAAGAAAGCATATCCTGTGAAGACTTGTGGAAGATAGAACTCTGATGGGTCTCAAGATCAAATTAATAATGTATACAAGGTCACTACAGTTATGACCTAGATATCGCTTCAAATCAGTCCTCACTCCCCCCTTAACACAATACAAACTGAGAAACTGTGATTCATGTTTTATTTTTCTAATTCTGTAGCTTCTGCCTAAGCTTTGGCTAAAACAAGGTCACCAAGATCATCAGCAGGGGATCGACCCCCATTGGCTTTGATGTTTGAGTTGAGCAGCCTTACAGAGGTCTAGGCCGGCAGCCGTGCACTCTGAGAGAAGGGATTTGCCCGTATCCAGCATGTCAAGTGCCTCGATTTACACAACAAATATCAATTCCTGAGCATGTACTAAATGCATGGCTAGCTTCATATCCAGTCTTAATATGATTGTATGAGATCAGATGGGAATATTGATTTATTTTCAATTTTTTTCTTTGACCTTTGTAAAGGTTGATGAAGGATAAAGAACCAAGAGAGGTCCTTATAGTGGAAGGGTTAGGCCTATAGTTCTCCCTCTCACAGCTGCGCATTTGTTCCCCTTTCTCCCCTGTGTGCCACCGCAGACTGGCAATGGCCTTGCCGTTGGTCTTACCGCTGACAGATATGGCAATTAAGCGTCCACTGCCAGCCTTATCTACCTCCCTGTCGATAGATATCCCTTTTATTTTCATACTGCAGCCAGTCTGGTTTTGTGTAGGGTATTGCGGTTTCATTCTCGCACTCTCCCACTCCCACTAAATATAAAGCGTATTTAGTCTACAAGATCAGACTAAGCAGACCTAAGTGTGTGGGAATTCCACACAAAAGTCCCCCTACTGGCATTCGCTGGCCAGGAATGAGACCATTGTGAGATGAGACCGTGATATTACAATCTTTCATATTCTTAATATTCTGCCTTTTGCTACTGCTCTTTCATCCCCTTTTGGGCTTGTTCTGCATTTTTGCTTCTACTTTCTTTTTCTGCTCCTCTAAGGTCACCAGGTAAAATTGCATTAAATCTTTATTGAATTGTATCAGGCAGCCACAGATCTCTGAGATTTTCAGTGACTAAAAATGGAGAAAAACTTCTTAAGACCAGCAGTGAGGTCTGCAGCTCAGTTGCAGTTGATAACCGCTTCTGATCAGACCTGTTAAATGAATGCTTACTGAACTGCTTATTCTCAGTTATAATTTGAAATCATGGTTATAACCAAGTTTTCCACAAATTCAGAGAGCTGGCTATATGTATTTCAACCAAAAAAATAACAGCAAGTCCTTCCCCCAGTTAGAATATACCCCTGGTATCCAAGGAAACCTGCATTGACCCATTTAAAATAAAAACAAGAGGCTTTGAAGGACAATCTAGTATGTCAATTTATTAGCAAACATGAATTGCTCCATTTATGGTAATGGGGTACTCCAGTTTGTAAGGATACATGTGTAAGGACTTTCATAATTTAGGCACAACTGTATTTTATTTGTGAGGCTTGGGAAATGCACAGAACTTGTCCCAATGCAGGTGAAATTTGGTCTTATTCTTAGCCCACTCTTTAAATGTAATTAAGATGTTCAGTGTGGTTGATTGAGTCTATTGGAAGCTAGCTGAATTAAAAGCTAGCTCACAGACATTTTATTTACAGTTTCACAGCACCCCCTCTCTCTGCAGACCTCTGTAGGGATGAGCAAGGTCATTGCCAAGGAAACCGGCAGTTAGTCAAAATGGCCGAATCAGGTCATTGACTCCGGGGCTTTTTTGGCCGGACCCACAAAATCCGTGGAAGCAAGCGGCTGGCTTCCACCCTGATCTTTTCACGGCTGGGTAATACTAAACTGTGCTAAATGCATTTTAATCTCATTGTAAACAATCAATCTACCGCCGAGTTATGAATCATCTGATCTGCACAGACAAAGATAAACAGAGCTAAAGAGAGACCTAAGATGTACGCTTTCTTGTGCCAAGATCATCCCAGCTTCATTCAAGTCTCTCTAGAGCAAGAAATATTGCTCTCAATTAGTCGCTTAAAAGCAATAAACAGGCTACAAACAGACAACGTGCCTACCAGATTTTTCAGAACTTTCTTTAGGTCGGTGTATATTCAGGTTTTTAGTTGTCCTGTGTTGGAACCTTTCAAGGTAGTGGGCAACTTCCCTTTCTGCTGGAGAGCTTCAATCTTTCACCTTCAGTCTATGGGTTAGTAAAGGTCATGTCAATCTTGAATATGTACCCTTAAGTCATTGAGTGATTGGCTGAAATGAAACCAAATGCTGCAGTTCTAACCCCATGTGACTTAATTTGAACTTAGTGAACCTTCCCAACAGACAAGCAAGTCTTAATCGTTGCTTTATTTTTTTCTTCTTCCCACAGAGGTGTTGATTAGAGTTCAGGTTTTTGACAACAGTGACCTTTCACCTTTGGCCAACGCTGCCGTGGAGGTTTATGGGAACCATTCCACTTTGATATCCGGAGTGGCGGGCAGCGATGGGGTCTTCATGGTTACGTTCCAGTATCGACCCGGGACCTGGGTCATCGTCACTGCGTCCAAACAGGGCTTCGTCACCAACTCCGCGCCTTGGCACGCCACACGGATACCCTGTGAGTAAAACGCCTGGTTTGTCTTCATGGCTTGGAAAGGTTCTCAATGCTGTGCTCCTTTTGCTCACATGCACTTCCAGCTTTGTAATAATCTTGGTAAATGCACAGGGCCATCACTACACAGGACTCCATCCATGCTGGACAATTCTTGTTGGTTCACTTTTCACAACAACACAAACCCCTTGTATACCACCAGAAAGCAGCTTTTCCCATTAGGTCTGGGGATATAAAGTTTCACGTGCATAGGGACTGGTGTTTAAAAAGGCATGGGATGAATGTACACTCGAATTCCACACAATTCTTGGTGGTGGGGGGTGCTTAGAATTGCCAGTTGCTGTTGTTGGTTTAATCAAGGAGCGGGCGTGCCATTGGCCCTGGCTCTTTCTTTTCCCCAAGAGTGAAGGAGTGCTGGCTACCTCACCCACAGCATGCAGAGAATCCATCTGCTTGACAGCGTCTCTTGTTATTGCACAGACCCCTGATTTCAAATCCCCACAGTTGCTGGTTTATTTTTATTCTGGCTCTAAAGCTTGCAATCCGTGGCGGATGTTACTAATTTAGTTGGGCCCAAGAACGTGAAGAGCTGTGCCCGTAACAGCTGGAAGCCACTTACATGTAGAGTGCTGTACTTTCCCCGAGTGACAGCCCTTTTGTCAGTGTGAGAACGAGACGGCGAGCTGGGGTGCGATTTTGAATGGGTGATGTCAATGTTGAACCTCAAAATCTCTGTTCTCCAATCCATTCTAAACCAAAAAAAGCAGTGACACTAGATAGACTTACCTTCACAGAATAATTAATAAAGAAATAAAGAGTCAGAACGTAATTTTGGAAGTCATCAGTCTAATAAGCTTTAAAGAACAAATGGTGAGAAAAAGTGTGTTCTATGTCATCACGCTTCGCTTCACCCGTTTACAAGTCCTAGTCATTTTTTCTTTTCAGTGTTGGCCCACTGATCTCTTTTGTGACTTTGAAATTGTGTGCTCAGTGCAGTCGCTTCAGAGATGTCAGCTTACATTTGTTGGGGGAGGGGGGGGTCCCCCAGGCTGCTGTCTGTCTGAAGTCTCTTGCATCTGCTTGAGAATTGCCAGCTAAGGGGAGAAGTGGTTTAGAAAGGGGCATCTTTAGCAGCAGCGAATGAAGTCAGACAGGAAGCAGCCCCAGGGACACTTCCCTGCCAGCTGACCGTTTGAGTGTGGTTGCATCAGACTCAGAACTTTAAAGTTTAAAAACACTTACCTGCATGGGTATAGCAATATATGGTGGATTATATAATACAAAATATTTATCAGAAATCCAGCATTTCCTTCTTGGTATCAGGGGACAGCAATTGATCTCCTGTTAAATGTAGCAAGTTTCTAGTGACATCACTAGCTTTTTTTCTTATTTGCATTTGCGTCATTCTGCAGTGAATCAGAGATATGATGAATAGGTGCTTATCAAATAGTGAATGATGTCTATTGTCGGCAAAAAGCAGTGGCTGCCAAAAAAGAAGAAAAATAAATGTTCTTCCTGTTTTTACAGATTTTGTAGAATAAATGACATGAGAACAGAGTATACTCAGAGTATATACTCGGTGATACTTAGAACCAGTGATCCTAGTCTTGGATGAACATCTGGAGGGGGAAAAAAAAAAAGTACAAACTGCTGAGATCTGTTATCTTAAGATCTACCCTCATAACACAGAACCATCATTTTGATTTCATCACCGCTGGGCCCCCCGCAGTGTCCCAGTTGCTCCATCAGTATGCACCGAGCAAGAGTTAAAGACAAATAGGCCTCTTAAAATGATTATGGCTTCCCTTTCACATTTTGGGATGGAGTAGCTTTGGTGGATTGTACAGGTCCCATGTGACCACCATAAATTACGCAGCTACATCTGAGTCGATGAAATTCTGAATGCAGGCCTTGTCTTTTGCTACTAAATTGATTCGACACACATTTAATTTTCATAGCTTCTCGGAGACCTGCATTTGCAGAGCTTTTAGCGGCCACCTTTTAGGACGCGGCACCCTCGCAAATGACGGCTTGCTGCCTTTCTAGTTCTCATTAGGCTTTATTGTCTCCATGAACCTCTATCTAAACCACCCTCATCCGTTTATCTCTCCTGCTCAAAATTGGCTGTGGTCACTCCAGGCCATTAAGAATTCTTCTCTGCCTGGATAACAGGGTCTGTGGACACAGTTTGACACATTTCACTCTCATTATCTTATGTACATTAGGCTATATTTTGAAATTACCCACAGTCAAAGGTTAAAGGGTTCAGACAGACATGGAGGATTAGAATTGACTTGGACAAGGGTCAAATGAACAGGCACTGTTACTGTAGTATTTTAGGCAGTTGGTAGATGGATTACATTGGTAGTTGTTTTAAATTCAATCATATTGCAGAGCACAAACAGTACACAAACCAAAAGTAATGTAAAACTAAAAGGGTTTAACGGCAATGATTTAAAAGGGAAAATGAACAAAGATGCAGTTGAGTTTGAAGCTAGCTATCTCCATTTCAAACGTATTCCTGAGAGAGAAATTCAACACAAAAGCTGTGTCCTGTGTGAAGTAATAAACTCGCCTTTGAATCGCCCCCTTGGGTGTTTTTGTTTTTATTTATTAGAAGAAACAGATGGGGAAAGATTGACTTTAAGCTCAAAATGGGGTCTCTGACCCCCACAGACTTTCAGAATCCAGTCAATAACAGAGAACAGATCAGTTGAGTTTCTGCACCATCCCAAAAGGAAGGCACTGAGACTGGAATCTCCTCATAGGCAAGTTATTTCCCTCAAGATACCATGCTTTAACAAACCCCACTGGTCTGGTAATGTGTAGTCCCATAACCTACAATTTCAGCCAGAGATACGAGGAATTTAGAATTTGTAATGATAAGATTGCAGCCTGACGGTCGGTCTGTTGTTTAGTGGTGTTTTATGTCTCCAGAGATTTGTTAGACTTGCTTTCTTACCTCTTATTTCCCCCCTCTCTCTGAGCATAAACCCCAGATCCCAAAGTTCACATTCATGCAAGAAACTGCTGCTAGAGGGGAGTCTCCTAACAGTGAGGAACATCCCTGACAAGACAAACACGTAGACAGGAAGTTTACACAGCTGCAGGCCTGCACAGGAGGCTGACACTATCTCTAGATGACTAACTCTTTTTCACTTTGACCATTTGTTAGAGATCCTAAAATAGGTGTTTTGTTTTTGTTTTGTTATCTTTTTTATTTTTTCTCTAGGCTTCTGAGATGACTGAGTTTAGTTTAATTTGAGCTATTCTCTAGACTGTTTTGTTATTCTGCTCCCGTAGTCAGTGTAACCCTGGGCTATTGTGTGGTGTTTTGAAAAGATGTCCCAGTTTCTTCATTAAGCTAATTTACATTGCTGTTATGTAACTGAAAGAGATAATTACTTGTTCATCTTGAAAAATGGAGTTGCTGTTTTTCATTTTATTTATTACACAATTATTTTTATTTTTTGTAGATTAAATATTCACTTGCAAAGCCTGACAATCCGACCTCTGTTATTTCCACTGCATCACAAAAGGCTGTCATTTGTGTTTAATTTAAATATAGTTGCAATGAAATAAATATGGCCTGCTTTGTATTCATGCTCAGCCATAATTTCCAAGGCCCTGACATGAAGTATTTAGAAGACCAAAACAAATAAGTCCTTACGAAAAACTCCAGCTGTCCACAAAAACATCAAGAATCAGAGAGGTTTTCACACATGCTGTTCTTCAACAGATCCTGAAGGACTTTCATGTTATGGATGCACATAAAAAATGCATCTTATCAGAAACCTCCACATTTCAAGGAAAATTAAGATCAAATGTGGCACCTTGACCTACATATTCAGAACGCACAGGAATCCGAGCAGCATATTGCATTTAGATTTTCAGTTCTCTACATTCTTGGTTGCTTGTGGTACATCAATAACTTTAATAATTCAAATTTGTAAAAAGCCTGGAATTATATCCTTTCAAAACCCTTGGTCTATTTGGAAGGTTTTTTTTTGTTCACTTTGGGGAATAATGTGAATCTGACCAATCACATGAGCTGACTGATCGATGTTATTTAAACTCCCAATCACTCTCCCTGAGGGGTTCGACAAGAATGCAAGGATTGCTTTGAGTGTTTGTTTTTATAAATACATATGTCAAATTTATACTATTTCTATTTTATTTCTATTGTGCTGTGAAAAAGTAATCCACTCTCATCCTTTGGGCACACAACGTTGTACCTTTCGTTGTATGAAACACTCTCCCCGCTGAGAGGAATATGACAGAGGAAGGGACGCCTGGTGGTAACCTGCAGTTGTTCACATCGCCTGAGAGACGCAGGCAGATAGTGAGAGCACATGCTAGTTTTTTAATGAGAAAGATGATGAGAGACGGAAGAAATGAGCTCCCTTGAAAGACTCGGGACCTGACACCTTCCTCTTGAAGTTAGCCAGGAGACTCAGTCTTTGGTGGGCTGGTTCTAGCACATTATCTGAACCATACAGGACTGGAACTGAACGTATATGTATCCACATCATAACTAAAGCACAGAATGATAAGCTGTCATTTTAGCCTGCATGTTATGGTTCACAAAACTCTTTAGGATTGCTTTCTTGCTTGCTTCTCTAGTGATTGTTATGAATCACAGAAATGCATTGCTGGTTTGTCTTTTCTGTGGTTTCTGTTTTTACCACATGGTGTAATTTTCACCACTTATGGAGCCTTCGGTAAACACCGTGGAGAAGATGCATCATTCTGGCCTGTTCCAAATGATCACTCCCTGTGGTGTGTGGGAATGACAAATAATGCACAATATGAATGACAGAGTCCTGCGCTCATCTCCAAAGATGGCGAATTTAGACTGGCTATTCCCACGCTAACACACGGGCGTCCAGGGCCTGGAGGTATTGCACCCAGATTTTCAGAGCAGATGGAATTGGGCTGTGAGACTAATGGCACAGTGTGTACTAATGTAGGCCCTGGATTGGAGCCAGATAGAGGCTTCCTCACTCAAGGAGCACCCACTGGGGCAAGGGAATTCGGAGCACACGGGACCTGGAGACCAGAGTCAAGATTGTAGAGCCTCCCGCACACACTGCTGATGGGTTTTTTGTTTGATTGTATGTATTAAAGGAACAGACAGTGCTGGGTTGTTGTCCTCAGACTGTGAGTGTTTACTGGACACAGGACACTCTAATTGAGCTGTCCCTCATCTATTATTTCCGGGCTGCTAATAGAAGGCGCTGCATTGCAGTGACAGGGACCTGTGTAAAAAAAGATGCGCCCTTGTCTTTCATTTGCTTCAGGGGTGGAAAAGAACAGGCATTTCCTCTGAGTTTTTCTGCAAAGCATTGAGGGAGCAGGGACACCCAAAATCAATAAATAAAAGGATTTATTTATAAATTGAGCTGTAAAGGCTGGAAGACGAAAGACTGTTTGGAGGGAGTTTTCACATACAGCACTACTTTGTTACTGACCGTACTCCCAAAGCTGCTTGCTGGCAGGTACCACAACCAGCCGTACTCCAAGGCCAGCTGCTGTCTAAATGAACAGATCCAAATCCCTGTCCTGTGGTTCACCATAGGAGGCCTGTCAATTTACACCTCACAGTTGATTGTTGTCATTGAGTGTTGTCCATTGAATACGCTCCTGATCGCTGATATGTGCATGTAATGTCCTTGGCCCTTGACACTCAGGCGTCCAGCAGCTAAACTTCCACAGCCACTGCAACTGTCTTCCTGTTCACACAAGTGAAAGGCTGGAGCGACTCTGTTAACAAACGGGGTTTTGGGGTTAGTACAGATACTGACAGTGTCTTTCTTTGTGCTTTGTTACAGTGTATGCCTCGGTCAGCCTCTACCTACTGCCCCAGAGACCAGCCACACTCATCCTGTATGACGACGTGGTCCAGGTTCTGCTAGGATCTCCAGGTAGGTACAGCAGCAATGAGACACTGAACTGAGCGTGCCTGTAAAGCTGGATTGCGATTGCATTTCTAAATGAGGATTCCTTTTCTGAGAAACCAAAACGCATTAGTGCAAGGTAGGAATTGGTGATCCAGAATCAGAAAGAACGAACCATTTCCTGCTTCACTTTTAATTTGCCACTAAAGCAACAAGGGAGAAAAAAGAAGAATGGGGGAAATATTCTGGAAAAGGAGGGAAGACTGATATTTCATATTTGTGAGAAATACACTAAAAAAGTGACAAATCAAGATACAAATCAATTAATGTAGTAGTAATTTCAGTTGTTCAAGTTTTCTATGGTTCTCTGTCAATTTGACCTCTTTTGTGGCAGCCCTTGCAGAAGCATTTCAGATGATCAGTCGATGCAGATTTATTTGTCCTTGACAGATCATAACTGTGCCATCGGGCCTTGGCCAAGTCTAGACAGGGTTTAAATGTTGACTGTGTCTGCGTGCTGCCACCACAGTCCAGGAATGAGGAGAGACGTGTTCATTTCATCTTAAACTGCCAGCTGGAGAGGGGCAACAGTTGCATCAGGAGAGACAGATGTTGCTCTGCTCCTCAACACCTTAAAGGTCTTATCTGTCGACTAGTGTGTTTGCGCTGTATTGTAATTGCACAATACTATTTATTTCTGCTCTTTTTTAAAAAAAAAATCTTTCCTCAGTTTAAATACTCAACTCTTTTCTAGAGAGCTTTAGTAATGGGTCGCAGCTTTTAAATGTCTTTTTCTGTGGAAAACAATTCTTAACTGTAAATTTGCAGTTAATACAGGGATACTAATAACTTCTCCTAATGCCTGAACAGTGTTCTGTATCTTAATTCTGAACTGCTGCCTACCAGAGATGCCTACCCTGTTAGAAGTCTTAACAGTAGCCAGGACCAACACTGAAGACTGAAAATATAATAGTCAGCTCTCTAGTCCAGCAGTGTAATATAAAGTGCAATAGTACTGATTTGTTAAATGGCCATGGATGTGTAGCCTTGTATGGCTACAGCTCGAGGGGGCTGTAAACCTTAAGCATGTGGCTGTGTGCAGAATTGCTGAAATACATCCCAATAACCTTTTCTTATCGGTACGGGTGACCGGTGTACATGCAGAGTGAGGATTGCGGTGCCCCCCGTCCTGCACAGCCAGTGAATAATTCAGGCCAGTAATGTACTCCCAGATTTACCTCTGCATTCTGCATTCGAAGACAATTATCAAGATTCATACTCCACTAGAAAAACTGTTGTCTTCCCTTTTTTCGTTTAATGAATGAATAAATATAAACCCAACCCTTACAAGCCTTAATAACAACCCTGACCCCGAGCCCAGACCATGATCCCTAACCCTCTGCCTCGGGCAGTGCACCGGTCACACGTGGGAGTGAAGGGTATGATCTGGTATTATACACCATGTCTGTGCACGTTCAATTAAAAATCTCAGCCCGCCTAGTGTTGAACACTTAATATTCAGTTTTATTTTAAGCCTCTGACTTGCTTTATTGCACAGCAGTCTTTTTTATTTATTTATATTTGTATTTATTTATTTATTTTGAATGATATTCCCAAGGCACAGGTGGATGCCAGGGTGAGCTTCCAGGCATTCGTATCATTTCTAAAACTGCAGATCGCTTTTGATGACAAACCTCGGCATACACATTTTCTCTCAATTTCATACAAAAGGAATTCAGATCCCTCTCTGCCTCTTCCATTTATCCCCCCCCCCTCTCTCTCTCTCTCTCTATCATTGGATGTGTTTGTTTTTCTAATGTCAAAACATCTCAGGTGAGTGTAGAAAGGCCAGACCATTATTAATAATAATAATAATAATAATAATAATAATAATAATATTATTATTTATTATTATTATTAATAATAATATTTTCACTGCTATCACTACCATTATTATTGCAGCTACATGTTCTGAATTTGTTTAAAGACTCCCCTGACATTGATTCACTTATCCTCCTATTGTCTACATTCTTAAAATGTGAGATCTGCCTGTCAAAGTGTGACATCTACAAATGTCACGTTGAGCCTTAACCGATCGAAGAGAGATTAATTTTTGCACCATAATACGTTCATCATCATAATGTCCACGCTTGGATACAGGAAGCACAATGATCTCGGGGAAGCTGTTTGTTTGCCTTGAAGTGGCACAAGGCCACAAATTAAACCTAGTACTTTTTCTAGGGGTAAGATCAGTTTCTCAGCACCTGTCACCCTCGCCTTGACGTTCCCCGAAGAGGTGCGATGTCTGCGCTGGTAAAAGTCTAAAGGCAGGCACAAAAGCGATTGATGGAAATTGATTCGGAAATGTACTGTGCTGCAGCAGTTGCCATGGTGACTGTCAGGAAATGGAGAAAGTGTGGAGGAGGGTGTATATCAGCCTTCTAGTGGATTCTCTGAATTGGTTCAGATAAATCCATGGTAATAATAATGATGCTACATCCTTCTGAACATGTGTCTGTGCCAGTATTAATTGCTTGGGGATTTAACAAATAATAATAATATGTAATCCTGCTTGCTACACAGCATAATTAAAGTTTAAATCTATTGCTCCCAAAGTCCTTAAGCAAATCTTGCTCATCCTGTTGAATGTGTTATAACAAATACAAAAAATTATATTACCTACCAAACTCATTTTACAACCTACCAACATGAACTATGACATTTATGATGCCCGATCTCTTCAGTCTCTGTCTCATGTGACCCGATTGCTTTGCTAAAACAAAAGCGAGAATTAATAATGAATATCTCCAGTACGTTGATTTAAAAACAGTGGGGCTGACATGTTATTTTAAACAGAGAAGTGATTCCTATGGGGGGTGGGGATTATGACAGCTCCATCAATTTCTCTCACCTAGTGGAGGAATCTCAGCAGCACGTAAGTCCATTGAGGTTCATTACTGTGCTGTGTGAAGCAGAGGTCTGACCCTTTCATAGCATTTTTACTTTTCTTTCATATAGCTGACAGTTCTGGGTGATTTTTCTTGGTGTTTTTCTAATCCTCTTATTTGTCTTCTGCTCAGAACTATAGAAATTAATACCAAAGCCTACTAGATTTAGTTGTACCTATTTCACATATATTTGTGAGCACTCCTTCAGAATAGATGTAAAATAGAGGCCATGTTTTAAATGATGGTCCGGCAGCAGCTGTTGATGCCTCGTTCCACCTCTCAATTTCAGTGTTACCATTGTTACTTTTTTATGACGAGAATTTAGACTTCCATGCAAGTGAGGAAAGTCTAACATGAGGTATACAATTTCATTAACATAAATACCCTCACCTTTCCCGGACCCTTTTTATTGCAAAGACCATCGAACAAGTGGAAGTACTTGTGGAAATACTTCCACCCAATCTGCAAAGAGACTCCTGCTGGGAAAACACAATGCTTCCATTACTGTAACATGCGTTTGCTGATAGGGTACCAGCAGAGCATTTTCATTGTGGGCTCCTAGTAAGGTGCTTCATCACTAACCGTGAATCAGCATCCCTTGCTCAGATTCAGCATTTTTCATACCTTTTTATAAAAGAAGCCAAATTACATCGGCCCGACTGTTTGTACTGCAGGGTTTTAATATTGCATGCGTTCTCATTAAACGACTTTCCAATCCGAGCCACACGTTTACACCTAACGGCCCTCCCCCTTCCTCCAGTCCTGACCCTGGGGCCTCTCTTAATTAATAAGCATGAAGATGGGAACGAGAAGACGAGATCTCTTCCGTCATGTGGACGTTTGCGCATTCCCATTAAAAAGCGGAAGAGGGCGAGTGTGTTGCTTATCCTGTTTGCCGATGCAGCGCGACGATAACACACTTATAGAGAATATGGGGATTGGTACATTGGGGATTGGTGGCAGATGTCTGCTTTTCAGAAAGAGAGATAAGGGAGAGGGAGCCAGAGGAGGGGAGGGAACCTACCGAGAAGTATAAATCGCTATCATTGAGGGGGGGGGCAGCCTGAGCTGTGCCTTCAGCATATTAATAGGGATGAGTGGTCTGGGGTGGGTTTTGAGTATTCAAGGCAGACTGTGCCATTGATTGATGTAGCGCCTTGACATTTGACCTGTGGCCCGAGAGCTGGAGTTGCTAAATATCTTAACAAAGGTGCGAGGCTGACTGAATGAGCGGGGACAGAGAATGTGTGTCCTGAACTTCTCAAATCCACGTTCGAAGCACAAGGCTCTGCACGTCTGTTTCTGTTTATTTCAATGTTGGCAGCCTGTGGGGCAATGAGGGTTTTTTCTTTTCTTAGTTCTTTCTTTGGTTGCTGTAATAACTCCTCCTCAAATGATAAGCTTGAATAAATTCACACGTTTTAAGCTTTTAATGTATTATGGTTAAGAAAAAAAACAAGGAATAAAGAATGCTTTTGGCAGCAGTAGAATGTATTCTATAATACATATAATACGTATAATGTGGGATTATAGTTTTTTTGTCAAACCATGTGTTTATTTAAGTGTATAGTTTTATAGCACCTTGTATGTTAGTGCTGTTGTGTTTTTGAATGTGTGACAGTTGTCAAATTATAAAGATTGTTAGACCTTGAAATTGAAAACCTTGCATGTGTTTTTTTTGTCGTTGCCATGAGATTCATAATCCTCAAGTGGTGCACAATAGGCCGTTTTGGTGCCACATGGTGATGCATGCTATTGCGTGGCGTTCAGAGTTCCGTCTCTTGGATCACACTGTACTGGGCGCTGTCACCGTCATTGTACTGTGCTGTGCTTTTCAGGCAGGCCCCTTCAGCTTACTGGCTGTTTCAAAGAGCCATCAGTGAAGTGAATGGGTTTATGGAGGCCTCGGCGATTGTCTGCTGCTTTTACCCACAGCCTTTCTTCACATGGCGTGCCAGCTCTCTACAGAGCAGCGCTGGGCCGGGCTCCAGTCCGCGGCAGCAGTGGACAGAAGTGGTCTTGTTCAGGGGCACTCATGGAGAGCAGCCCAAAAAGCAGGACCTCATGGGTCGCTTCGCCGCGCAGGGCGAGAGGCCAACAGCTGACCGAGATTACATTTGTAGCTGGGTACCATTTCCAGGGTGGCTCGTTAAAAATGTTTAAAAAAAAAAAAATGAAGTGGCTCGTCATTATTGTTCCTGAGGTAGACAAAATGGATTTGGAAATTGAACGAGAGCTGGAAGAGACTTGATTGGAATACTAATAAGCACTTCGTGGCTGTGGGTATTTGTTTTTTCTCTACCCAAAAAGACATAAGTGCTAACTGCCACTAACAGCACCTGCTTTCCACATGTCCTCCAGGGTCTTGTGAATGAGTTGGAAGCTTTCAGTTTGAAGAAGACGGGCCTTCCGGTACAGATTAAATGAAGAGCCCCTTCAAGGGTCAGTGCCACGATGTCAGGGAATGTCTGCAGTTGCTCCCACACTAAAAGTTCAGTAAATCACTGATTGTGAACAACCTTGAACATAGTGGTGCGATGGTAAAATAAATGCAGTTGGAAAGATTGTTTGAAATGGATAGACAAGGAAACTAACAATCACTGTTTAGATTCACCGTGCTTCCGTGTGAGGAGAATTCAGTTGTGTTTGGAATCGAGCAGCTAAATATCCCCCCCTGTACATTTTTACTGTTGGAATCCCAGGCCCAGTGGGAAGTGTCCGAAAGTCAAGGAATGTGTGTTATTCCACAGACTGGGAGGTATGCAGGGCAGGGTAGGGCAGTGCCCAGGCTGGGAGCTGGGATATTTGATGCCCTTTGAGCAGTGCAGACGGAGGATGCCGCCAGGTGTTGCCAAATGCATGGCGTTCCAGAGTTAATCAAGTGATTTTATGGTGTAATCACTTCTATGGTATCAGGTTTATCAAAGATCAACCCAGATGTGGTTTAATCCTCCCCAAATCTCAAAGGATTGGGATATTTTGGGCCAGGACTAAGCTCTTTTTTTATTCTCCCCCTCACCACCACCTCCTCCCAAAGATCCTTAAGAAATTATTCCAGTGGCCACACACAGCTGGGCACAGTCAGGGGGTGGGACTGGTGGTGACATAAAGTGACAGAGGCTGCAGCATTCCATAGCAAATGCCAAGCAGCTCTGGAATTGTTCTCATGTTGTATTGCGAGAGAGAGAGAGAGAGAGAGGGAGAGAGAGAGAAATGCTATTGTGTATTGCTTTCCTGCAGTTTGCACTTGGCTTGCACACGAAGCTGCACTGTCTCTCTAAATCAAAAGCAAGTTCACTAAATGATAATTCGTCAGGACAAACTGGAGTGAGCTGGGATAGATGTATTTTTAGTCTCATCTCTCTCGCCAGGTGATACCAAGTGGAAGGGAATAGGATTACAGCATTCTATAAAACTGCATGCAAGGTTTTGTATATCTATCTCAATAGTTTTGCTTTTTCTTTCTAATAACATATGTATACAGTATTAGGATGTATGTGTTGTACAGAACCCTTCCATACACAAATGGGAAACCTTGTAATGATATACAGTGGATTGCATAAATATTCACCCCTCAATGACTTTTGAACATTTTGTAGTGTTACAATCTGGAAATAAAATGGATTTATTTGGGCATTTCTGTCACTGATCTACAAGTATTACATAATTTTGATGAATTTTGTTTAAAACATATATTTTGCACCTTCAAGGTGTTGTGCATGTAGTGTTATCTCAAAGGGAGAGAATACCAATTAAATCCATTCTCATTCCATATTGTAACATTACATAAGATGTGAAAAAGTCCTTGGGGAGTGAATACTTATGCAATCCACTGTACGCTATAATACCAAGCAACTTTTATGTGCGTGTGTGGCGGGGTGGGGTTCTCATTTTTGTAAAGGGATCTTCACAACAGTGCTGGAAAGGAGGCTCCCTTGCTGGTTTTGCCTGATAATGACTAAAGAAACAAAGGAACAATCTTTTCATTTAGGTCCCTTTCTCCTCACAGGGGCCAGGCACCAGCCATGGGTGCAGTTCCAGAGGAAAGCCGTTCGCCTGCCGCTCAACTCCACCTACACGGAGCTGTCCGCAGTGCTGACCTCCGCTAAGAGCCAGTATGAGATTGGGGGCTTCCCCTACCTGCTGGGCCTGGAGAACAGCAGCTCAGGTAAGGGTCTCTGGCATGGTGCCAGGAGGACTAGACCCAAGGCGTACAGAAGCTGAAATCCAGGGTAGATTTTTTTTTTTTTTAACTGTGGCGCTCAACTCTGTAGTTTTTAAACAGAGCAATCCATAAAATAAGAATATGGTCCTAATTAAGCCTGGTTTAATTAAAGTAACAATGCTTGGCTGAACTGTGCTACGCATATGTGCACAAGACCTTTTTGTGTGTGTGTGTGTAGACCCATGCCAATTGCCTTGCCTCCAATTGGCCTCCCAATGGTGTGGCGCCCTCAAGTGTGCATGCACCGTCCCTTCAGAGCATTCCACATGCTGCCACCCCACTAGACCAATTTGAAAAATGCAGACGCCTGCGTTTCAGGGCATTTTAATGAAGTGACTCACAGAGAACACACCACATATGTCGCGGGCTCTAGCCCCCTCAGTCTGAAACATGTGCCTTGAGGGGATGGAGGAAACGTGTCTTGTAGGTCCAGATCATGTTTTCGGGCTCTTGCCAATTTTAGATGAAGATCATAATGCTAGAAGTGTGAGATGACCACACTGAGCCTCATTGATAAGGCCCCTCGCTGATCAGAGATGGGTGGTGGGGGTGTGCTTCTCTTCTGTGTGTCCAGGGGGGAACAGCAGCTGGCTCGAGCTGACGGCCGTAGCAGCGGTCAGCACTCACCTCTTCACCCACAACGGGACGGTCATCCAGGTGTCTGACCCCGTCCACATCTCCATCCCCCTTCCCGGAGACAGCCCGGTCAGAGCTGCGACCAGCATCCCCGTGTGGAGGTTTGATGCCAAGACAGGTGGGTGCCGAAAAAAGCTAATGTCAAGGCTCGAAGGTCTATTCCCATTACAGCTTTTACTTATTGTGTGATATCACACTTGGGGGGTGGGGAAATGCAGGAAAAGATTGCATAGCTCCCTGTCTTGTTTAAATAAACGTGCATTGAGCATCCCACAAACCTTAATGATTTCCACTCAAAAACGCGAGTGATCAGAGACGCATGTGTGCTGTGGACGGCATTTTACTTTTATTGTTATTGTACATCGTGGTACGTTAGTGGGTATTTGATCAACTGTCATTGTTTTTCAAATTCAAGTTGATTGGTTTCTTTTGATTATTATTAACTTATTTTATCTTGATAACGTGATCATCCTCAGAAGGCCTGTGGTTTTAAATGTATGTGCTTGTCTTAGTTAATTTGTAGCATAAAACAAACAAACCATTTAGTCTTATTGTTCCTGTGCAGGGAGGATCCACTTCAATGCAGTCAGTCGCTTATGCAGCTGTTTTTGTTTTGTGTTGCGTTCTAATTTTGAAGCCCGGCGAAACAGCTGGGAACCTTGTGTCTTGGTGCTGCACGGCATTTCTGAAGGGACATGTGGAAGATCATTAAAAACATGGAAATAAAAATTGAAGAAATTAAAAAGCGCTGAGCAAAGCGCAAGCGGTAAATCACAATGGAAAATATGGAAAAAATTTGAAAATAGGAGCTTATACACGAGACGGCTGTGCTAGGGGCTCCTGCTCTCGTCTGATCCATGCTCTGACGGGTTAACTCAAGGGAGCCCGCAGTGTTTATAAGGTTGAAAGCCACGTTATGCAACGGCGCTTATGCTTTAAATTAGACTGCACTGAAAGACAATTTGTACGGAACATTGGTATGGCTCTCACACTCCCATCTGTGTGCATCTGTTTCCAGAAATCCTGTCTTCAGGAATCACAGCAGGTTGAGATTCCCCTGAGACACGGTGCACTGTCCTTTGTAGGGGGTGTTCTGTTCTGTGTGTTGTTTACAATATTACAGTATCCTGTTGTTAAAATAAATAAAAGCATCCACAATAATCTGCTAAGATACCAGACATTTTACAGCGAATACTGCTGAGCAACAGGATAAAGGAATGTTGTGTAATTAGATTTTACAAACTGTAAAAAAAATAAGACTGAGACTCAAAGAGGCCTTATACTATGTAGTATTCTTTTCAGTGGTGCTGTTATATAGATATAATGTGTGTGTGTGTATATATGTATATATATGTTTGTGTATATTACAAAAATCATTGAAAAAGGAAAGTTCAATTTCTATGTTTTTCCAAGTATCCCTACCTGTTTTAGAGCAGGAGGCATCTCGGACTATAATGATGAAATTGCAGGTTTTAGAGTGTGTTTATGTTGATAAGGGAAGCCCCATCTTTGGTTTTGTGATTAATTAGGTTCAAAGGTTTTTTCCCTACCTTGTCACAGCACTGGCTCTTTGGCTAGGCCTCTGTTGCCATGGTAACGTGCTCTGCAAGAGGGAGAGGGGCTGTGATGAATTGAGGAGGCAGGGGGTTGGCAGCCTGTTGGTTTTTTTGTTTTTTTCCTTGCGTGTCTGTGAGCTGTGCCAGTCGTGCTGATTCTCAAAAACAGGATGAGCAGTTTTGAGGCCATTTGACATCTGCTCTGCCACCGCAGCCTCAGCAGCAGCAAGCAGCGCTAATTATTGTGACTCGGAGAGGAGCCACGATAGGCAGGCAAGAGCACGATGACAGGCAGGCTGGGACGCTGTCCATCTCGGGGAGGGGCATGTGGCTGCCCCTGGCTGTCCCTTTTTACATGCCATTCACCTACATTTTCCAATCGGAGAGAAGGGCTGGGGGTGTCTTCCCATTCCAATGCATTCCTCTAGGGGCCCCTTGCTTCTTCTCTACTCAATGAGGCCTGAGCTACTTAAACTACATTTTCTTCATAACTGCATGTAACGCAGTATAACAGTTTGCTTGCTGTGGCTTCCAACATCACCATGTTAACTGTGTGGGGGGGGGGGAAACAGGAGAAATTTAAGCATATAATGATATGCAGGCAGGCTGTGTGCAGCTAGGATTTGTTAAGTACAACCCAAGGGAGAGAGAATAACGGTGTAGGCTTCAAAAAGCTCAAATGGATTTTTATTTTCCCTTTCAGAGCATCTTGAGGGGATCCTTGCTTTTTCTCTCTCCCCAAACTCCCATTTATGTGTTTTCTGACGCTTGTAACTATTACTTTGCGACCTTCAATAGCGCAGTTCATTTTATTCTGCAGTTTGCAAGGCAGCCTGTTGCCAGTGAGGGTGGGATCGTGCAGTACCACCAGAGAGCCACAAGCTTTTTGAAATGGAAATTAATATACTCCACGTGGGTGGTCCAAACTGTAATTAACACAAAAATGGTTCTGCCACTTAGCCGGAGAGACAAAGTGGTGAACTGATGGGAGCGTCTGTGACTTGGTGAAGGGATAGGAGGTGTTTGTGTAGAGAGAGAGTGAGAAGTTGAAAAGTTCAGCTTGCATTCCTTCTGGAGGGCGTTTGATGGAAATCTCTATAGAGACGCTTGTGTTTGTGAGACTGGTCACGGTGTATTGCTTTGTTCCACTTCCCAGACAGTGAAATTCAGTGAAGTTAGTCCCCTTGCTCTGAAGGACCTGACAAAATAAGTCTTCTAAGATCGCTTCTCTTTGCAATCATCTGCGTGGCTTCTCTTGGCACGCCCAGATTGTATACAAAAGGTAAGAGATAGATGAGCTCTAAAACTGAAGCCTGTGCTACAACTCATCTGGATAAGGCCCATACTGTAGGAAAATCCCAGGCTTTCAATGGGAATAGGCCTTGTGCTCAGCAGGTGCACAGCTCCCTCCTGTGGTGGGTTTGTAGAACGGCAACAGCTTCCTGACAGGCATGCCACAAAATCAATAAACATTTTTTTTATTGGAATCCAAAACATGAGGTGTTTTTTCAGAAGCAAAGGATGTCAGAGAAACAACAGCCCTGTTAGCTAGTTTGCAGAGAGCTGCTGCAACATTGTACCAAGTTCCCCTGACAGGTGAGTGACTGTAATGGCTATAATACAGTGGGGAGCTAAACTGTCAGGGATGACAAATCTAGCTGCTCTAATGGGGCCTAGAATTGGGGGTTCAGAGACTGCTAATACGACAGAGTACATCGTATATTAGCTGCCTTATCACTTGTGCATCCGGTCTCTGCCTCCTGTTGATCCGGCTCCATCTCTTATCGTGCCCTGAGATTTGGGAGTTGTCGCTAATTGCAGACTCCGGTGATGCATGCGGGGAGAGAACAGACTGTGATTACATCGTGTTTGTGTGCACTACAAAATAGGGGAGTCGGGCAAAGCTGACTGCAAATAACCAATAACCACCCCATTGATGAAAAAACACTGAGATCTCCACATGGCATATCGTGCCTGTGATTGGTGGATTTATTTATTTCATTGACTGGCTGCCCACACACTTAAATTCAGTACTGTTAGGGTGCTTGCGAAGGTTTTTATTTCATCTACTACTCTGCTAGTAGACCGGAGATTACACTGAACTTGACTTCAACCCTTGCATCACTGAAGTGTCTATATTTTTCTATTTTTTCTAAAGAGCTGACTGACGTGGTTTTGGGCAGTGGGCAGACCCCACTTGATTTGCGGATTGCCCCCTGGGACATTTCATTTCATGAGCCCAGGCGGAAGATGTGATTTATGACAATTGTGAGAGTGAATTTTATCTCATGTAATAATATTGACCTTCCAGGCAAGGCACCCTGCACCCCAATATTGTTTAAGATGGACAGACACTTTAGGTGCTGTCAGTTTAATGAATGACGGGCGCTGAATGAAAATCTTGCGTCAGATGGCAATTGGCAGATAGATTTAAAATTGTTGAAAGTTTACATGAGTAGCATTGCCTGGTGTAAAAACGTGAGTTCAGCATTACAGTTAAAATGCCAGCCTTTGGATTTGTACTGCAAAAACAGTGGCTTCCTGCACGCTCCAGGATTCCAGTCCTGAATTGGTTAAACTGGATTTAGCAGCCAGCCACCAAGTATGGCGAACTGGCCACCAAGGTGGTAACTGTCATGTACAAACCACTACTCCCTGCTACCAAATAGGACCCTTCTTAGTTCTTTAGCAAAATTGGATCACAGAATACGTTTCGTCTGAAGAACTGTTGTCTGCAGGGGGAGACCCAGTCCCTCTTCCTACATCGTTTTGTCACCATTAAGTTTAAGGTGTCCGACAGGAGGCCCCAGACACAGAGAGTGCTGCCTCAGCTGTGAGAAAGGCCCAGGAGAGTCATTGTCATGGCGTCAGTTTATTTCGCTCATGAATAAATAAGCGGCCAAGTCCCCCGTGCGAAGTGAGAGGTGACATAGAAGGCAAATAATTTGACTGGAGGCTATATTCCTCTGTTCTTTAAGAGGAAGGGGGGAGGGGGGTACTCCTATTCTCTGCTTCTTACCTAAATCAGACTTCTGTAAAACTGTGCAATGTGCAGTGGGTAATCGTCTACAAAGAGAGTGAACAGCTGGCACCTCCTTGGCAATGAGTGTGGCAGGATTTCTGTGTAACTTACTGCACCACTGTATGTTTCTGTAAAGTTTATCTTCAGATAATATAAATGCAGTTTATATTCCTATCGCCACAATTATAGATTTAAATGTATTTAAATATAGTTAAATGAATATATCGTTTGTTGCATTATACAGTTTTCACTTCCTGTGTTTGTTTTCCCTCCCATCCATTGTCAAAAAGTCAACAAGCTCCAATGTACATCAGGTGACCTTTTCCAAGAGCTCTGCAACTGGCGAAAAGAAGTGCTGGTCTGTCTTTCCCTTTGATAAGCAGGGGTTTGTGACTCCGAGCAATTAACCGCAATGAATTATATAAGCCCAGATCAGCTTCCTGACTCATTCAGCTCGCCTGGGGCCACAATTTTTTTCTATCCTCTCTCTACGTTTTATTAATGACGCAGCACTCATCGTTGCCAATTAAATGGTTTTTCATGTTTTCACTGAACAATAGAAACTGATGGCAGGATGCGCTCATTTCCCCTGCGGTCTCGGGAGGCCATTCCTTGGCCTTGTCCACAATAAGACATCCCGCGGATCGACACCACTCTTGTGTATGTCGCAGCAGTGAAGTGTCGATTACACCCGAGTCCAAGGCATTCATGTTTCCTTATTGCTCTGGTATCACCACATTCTGATAACCAGGAATCTGTAAATACGGGATTTTATATTACTTTGATACCATTTCTTTATGGAAACTGCAGTAAATGCTTAAGTTACATTTTAAATAGCATTTTCTGGGCCCTGCCTTTTTCCACCTTTACCTAGGTATGGCTAATGGCAATTCAAACAAAATGTTATATTCACAGTTGTCAGAAGTTGTGAAAAGTGTTGCTTGGATATGGCTTAGTGTTGGCAAATTACACAGAACTGACATCATCAGTTTAAAACAACAACAAAAATACAGGTCAAGACCTAGTTTTAATGCACACTTGTCCTTCTCTTGCTTCCCTCCTGTATTACTGGCAGGATTGTGTGTGTGTCTGGCCTCGTCTGAAGTCGGGAAGGAGATGCATGCTGTCAGTAGGTGATGCCGAGCAGCACTGCAGGGATGAAACTGGCTTTAACGATCGCGTTTGAAACGCCATGTGCAGCTGACAGAGGCGGCGCAGCCTCAGCCATGTGATATTTTGTTTTTCACTGGAGGACTGGATGGAAAACAGCACAGGGTCTGTCTCGCAGAGAATCGCTGCACCCCAGAGCGCCGTCGTGACGAGTTTTATTAACAGTCTCTGTTCAGATGCATCTTTCAGTCCTGTCTCTTGAGAAGCCACATTCAAGTGTGATTACTGTTTTTTATTTTTTTTATTTAAATCAGAAAACCCACCCCTTGTTATCTAGTGCTGGGGCCTGGTTCATTCTCCTCTTGGTAGGTGTGTCGGAAACTTACTAAATAATGTTTTTTGAGGGACTTTAATGCTCATCTTACTAGTTTTGCATTGTCATTTGATTAATATATGGATTGGGAGGTATGGTTTGTTAGTAGTTTATGGTAATAAAGATCTAGGGGACTAGTCATTTACTTGGACCTGCAAACTGCAAACTGCAGTGAAGGGACAAACCAGTGGTAAAAATACACCTTGCCAGAATCTGTGTGAATAGGCTTCGTTGTGCACAAACCGCGTCTCTTGTCTCGGGAGGAAGTGTCATCCCTTGGCAGGCTTTGACAGGCCGAAAGAAGTATTGTATGCAAACTGAGAGTGGGAACTCGGTCCCTGAAGTCCACAGCGCAAGTTCTGAGCATCGTTTGTCACAAGCTGCAGCCCTCATTAAGGTGTTGTCCGATGACTTTGTGCATTGCAGGGATCTGGATCAGGAATGGAACAGGATATATAAGGAAGGAAGGGACTCTGCTTACCTGGAGCTTCGTGGCACCCCAGCTTGGTTATTGGGTTGCAGCCTTTCCTTCCACCACAGGAGGTAAGAGATGGGAGTGGGAGATTAACCCTTTTAAGTCATCTTTTACAGCTACAGGTGGTGGGGAGGGGAGATGGGGGAGTTTTTAAAAGCAACACCCCCAGTCAGATACATCAAACAGATGCTCTGCCTAAAAATGTCCTTAATTAAGGAAAGAAATGTGTGAGAGAGGGTGATTTCTTATGCCTGCTCCCCATTCCCATTCCCCTTTTCTTAGTCTAAGCAGCAGCTCTCTGTCTCTTGGAGTACTACAGCTGTGTTTGTTGCAGTTGAGATCTTGTTTTCCGGTTCTCGTTACTCGTCGGTTTTGATCAATGGCTTGATTGATCCTGGGGTGTGCAGACTGATGACTGACAAACTCCCTTGATTGCAGGCATGCCTTTGAACTCCTCTGGCCTGCGGGATATCACCACCTACCACACCATCTTCCTGCTCACGATCCTGGGCTCCATGGCTCTGCTGGTCCTTATTCTACTCTGTCTGTTGCTGTATTACTGCAGGTAAACAATGAAAGCAATCTGCCCAGGAACAGAGGTTGTCAAGCATTGCCCAGAGAGGACAACTAAATGACATTGTATTATACTCCTCTAAGCAGATGATAAAAGCTTGATATGTTTTTTTGGGGGGGTAAATTTTACCCACGTCCACACTAGTCCTATGAAAGTAGGTAGTGCTGTAGCATTACTGGACCACGCTTTCATTGGCTGGCGTTTCTAGATACCACACCAAGTCTCAGGGCTACGTCATTTGTGTTGTGGTTTTTTTTCCCAGGAGGAGGTGTTTGAAACCCCGGCAGCAGCACCGCAAAATGCACATCTCCTCCACGCTGGACAGTGCCAAGAAAGACCAGGGCACATCGACGTCTCACATCAACCTGATCAGCAGCAGCCACATCGAGACAGCCTCGTCCAACGGGGACATGGACACCAACACCCCTGTCATGAAGTCTACCTTCTCCTCCTCGCGGGACTTTCAGAGCTCCCGGGAGGAGTTCTTCAAACAGATCCCCTCCCAGAAACTGAGGCACTCCAAGATCAACACGGACACCATCACACGCCGGGGAGGACCCATGGAGAGCTTCCAAATGAAGGTGGCCCGCTCTACCGACGTCTCCAACAACCTGGACCCGCCTTTGCTGGATGACTACAGAAGAAGCTACAGCTCCATGGCGTCCCAGCAAACTATGGAGGACAAGAGTGGCGATGGCCACCGTCGCCACGTCAACGACAACAAAGGCTACAGCCAAGACCCACCCTCTCCCCCTCCCCTGCCACCACCCTTTGACCACTACCCCGGCCACAAGCCAGATAATAAGCCTCCCGACTTCATAATGTCCCAGTCGGTGGACCACCTGGCCAGGCCCACCTCCCTGTCCCAGCCAGGCCAGCTCATCTTCTGTGGATCCATTGACCAGATGAAGGACAATATGTACAGAAATGTGATGCCCACTTTGGTCATCCCGGCTCACTACATGAGACTATCCTCTGACTTCTCTGGCATGGAACAGGCGGTGGGGATGACCATGGAGCAGCAGCAGCAGCAGCAGGAGATGGAAGGCATCCAGGTCAGTCTGTCCATGCCACACCAGCTGACACCTCAGCAACAGCAGCAGCTGCAACAACAAGCCAACCAGCAGAACGAGGACCCTGAGGGCCGAGGGTGGGGACCCCATCCATCAACGGGCCCCGTCCGGATCCCTGTCCTGTTCAATGACTCCACCATGTCGCAAATGAATGGAGAACTTCAGGCCTTAACGGAGAAGAAGCTACTGGAGCTGGGGGTCAAGCCACACCCCCGGGCCTGGTTCGTCTCCCTGGACGGGCGCTCCAACTCCCACGTGCGGCACTCCTACATCGACCTGCAGGGCAACGAGAGGAGCCGGAGCAACGACGCCAGCTTGGATTCGGGAGTGGACGTCAACGAGGCCAAGCCCCACAAGAGGATCAAGGAGGAGCGGGAGAGATTGGGCCACGGGTCCATGGCCTACTCCAAACTGGCCTACATGGATGACACAGAGCAGAGCAGCAGCGAAAGCAGGACAGCCATGTGCTCTCCTGAGGAAAACTCTCTGACTCCACTCCTGGACGAGAGCCTGGAGAACAGGGGAGCCACCATCCCCAGAAAGGGACGCAGCCGGGGAAACAGCTCCAGGAGCAGCAACAGCGAGATTCGGCGAGACTCCATGACGAGTCCCGAAGATGAGATGAACGACCAGTCGGAAGGGGGAGATGACCAAGGGGACAACAAGAAGAGCCCCTGGCAGAAACGAGAAGAGCGCCCCTTGATGGTCTTCAATGTGAAGTAGAGCATGGGCCCTCCTGTCCCAGAGTTCTCCTGTTCCATAGGTGAGGGGAGGTCATATCCCTTGCCACAGCCCTGATCCCGTTTTCTTAAATGGTGTCGCTCTAAATCCTTCTGGAAGGGTGTGGATGTGTGTATGTGTGTGTGTGTGTGTGTGTGGGGGGGGGGGGGAGGGGAGGGGGTTGTCCAGTCTAGGAAAAGAAAAAAAAGAAAAAAAGAGGACAAGAGCAAAGCACAAGCACGAGACAGACCATGTGAGGACCAAGATGTGTAACCCTCTTTTGTTTATAGTCGCCTCCGTTGTTTCAAAGTGATTGCTTTGGTGACCTTCTAAGTCCTTTCAATTCCCCGATGTTTCAGCAGGTGTTCATCATTGTAACATAGCGGCATCCTGGCATACGAGTTTGGTCAGTAGTGATACCGAAACATCTCCTTGGAGATGGGAGAGAGAGAGAGAGAGAGAGAGAGAGAGACAATCCTCCTTGAAGACCGGAGAGGACACAGACTGAGAGTGAACTGGCGGAGAGATCAACCAGTAGCGAGGAAACGGATCAGTGTGAGACAATTGTATTTCTTTTCGTTGCCATGAGTAGTGAACCGTAAACCTCACTCATCCACTTTCAAAAAGTACTTTTGTCTTAATATGTCCCTGTTACCAGAAACATCTACGGTGAGTCATTTTATATTGACTTTTGGAACAATCCAGCAGGCTTTATTGAACTGCTTTATTCCTATGGAAAGCAGACAAAACTGGCCCGTTTGCAGCAGCACACCGGAGAGCTGAAGGGGGGGAGGGCTGTGTAAATGTGGCAAATGTATTCCGTTCATGATTGCCCCCCAAACGTGACAGACTGGCACAACCTGCATTTTTTTGTGGATTTGGAGCAAGGCCTTCTGTGAATCGAGTAATTTTTGGGCGCAATTTTAGAAAGAAGTGTGTGATTAAATGGTTGTGCTACACACATCAGGTCAATGTTTATTTTAGGGGGGTATTGGTGGTTGTTTAAAGTAAAGTAAATCAACGCCGGATTTTTTTTTTACTTACAAATTCTTCTGCAGGGTTTTGTTTAGGAAATTTGGCTTTCCGAGTAGCCTGCACCGTAAAAACATTTTTCAGTGCAGTGAGTAATATTGGGGATTTTTTTGCCACCCGGTAATGCAGAAAACTCTGAAAGCTGATCAGCAGGTTGTGAAGGGGGAAGTCGGACTTTGTTTTTTGTGCAATGCTGCGACTGAACGCCATGGATGTTCTTATTTGGTTCTGATTTTTTGTTTCTGTTTTTGGTGAGTTGTTTTTCTAACCTGTGGATTTAATTACTGGACTCTGTATATATTAGAAGAAGAAGAAAAAACTATGTTTTCTGTTTTTATAAGTTTCAGCCACACTTCAGTCATTCTTTAAGCAGCGGTGCTTAATAAAATAATTTCATCTGCATGTTATAAGGGGGAAGCGTGGAAACTTTTAAACAGAATTTCCATTATAGTATGGGTGATGGATCCCAATGGTGTCATTATTGTAGAAAATAGTGTTTTTTTTTTTAATGATGGAAAACTGAAGGCATTCTTCCTTAGCAGGATGGGATTAAATAGATTGAATGAAGAAAAAAGTAAAACTACCAGAAATATTTTTCATTCTAGAACTATAGTCAAAGTTCTTATTTGTTCATGAGGTTCCAGATTCCAGTTCTGAAACACAGGCAGACCTTGTAGTGTCACACTGCAGTGTTTAAAAAAAAACATGGGTCTTGATTGGCTGGCACCCTAACTGTACAACACTAGCCCCTCCTCCCTACTGTTCCCTTCAAGAGAAGGACTGGGAACACGTTCAAATCAGTTTGGTCTGACGGTCCGTTGGAGACAATCTGTGTGTAATCAGGGTGATCTTATACACCAGTGAAGGCCCTGCTTGCTGCCCTGCTTATAACTTGTAAATGAATGTTTAAGAAGCACACTTCACAACGTTTTCCCTGTACCCATATTGGAAAAAAACTCTCTCTCGCTCAAGTGCCTTCTTTGCATAGACGCTGTGGAAAACGGAAGGCTTTTTCAGCATGCGATGAAAGTAGGTTGTGTGTTCATTTAAATAACAAAGGTTCATGGCTACATATTGATAAAATAGATATATATTATGTGCCAAATGACACAGACTGAATTGTGGACCCAGTTTAAAAGACATCTTTGTCTACCAGCATTAATTCCCCATACAAAAAAAATATGAAAAAGGTTTTATAGAAGGCAAAAGAGAAGGAATTATATTGAAATAATATATTGCATGCACCTATGTAGTATAGGAATAATAATTTTTAAGTTAACTGAAGAAAAAACATTTGGAAAAACATGCTAAAGGAAATGTCAGAGGTCTTGGAAAACCAAATAAGGTGTCTATATAAGCCAAATTCTGCAAATGAATATTTGAATGTCAAGGGAATATCTGTGCAGTCTGTGCTTCAAATATAATGAAAGCGTGTTGGTCTCAGTCCATTTCACACGCACGTAACTTTCTGTGTCCTGGATGTTTATCAAGTCCATGCTTTGTGATATACATGCCACCAAGATTTTCATTGCACACTAGGTGGCACCACTGTGCACACTACACCACACACAGCCTGTGATCCTAGCCTCTTAGGACATTGAATGGAATTATCTACTTTTTGCCCCTCTGCCTACAGGATTGAATTTGTTTACACTGCATTGAAATGTAGAACAGAGTTGAGTCCAGGACCTTAATTGCCCAAAGTGAGTCGGGTATCCTTAATATATAATTTGACTAAAGGAGGTGCCTCCACCTCTGCACGGTGTCCAGATTGAGAGAAGTTTAAAAAATGAAGAGTTCCTTGTTTTTTCTAAATAATGGCTGTGTGGTATATCTTTTGTCTCTTTGTCTATTTAGCTGTTTTCCATAAGGAACACCCCTTATTGTAAAAAGTCTTGTTTCAGACTGTGCAAATCAGTGGCGGTTCTAGCCCCTTTCATCTGGGGGGGCATGGCTGGGGCCAGTTGTAATATTAGGGGAGCCATCATGCAGGAGGGGGGGGTGTTTTGTCCGCGATGTTGGGGTGGGGGGTTGCTGAGGGAGGTTTGTACGTGATGCTAGCGGGGGGGTGGTGCTCACAGTGTTATGTCCGCGGTGCCAGTTAAAGGGGCCAAACTTGCTGTCATGGGGGCACTGGCCCCCCCTCAGAACCGCCACTGGTGCAAATTCAACAAAATGAAGTCACGACTGAATTATGCACGCTCTTTAAAGCACTCCACTCCATTAAGGACTGCTTGTAGCAAGGCTGTTGGGTGGAGTCATAGAATGAGCCATGACTTTGAGTGTAAAACGTTCCCCAGAGCCGAGACTCGGCCTTACGGACGTGAAGAACCTTCACTGCCATTGACGATGTGCCAATCTTAATCATGACGTTGAAAACCAGCTGAGCTTTGAATAGGGTCTATTTCCAGTTCTGATCCAATCCCTTAACCAGCTTGATGCCTTAGTGACTAACTATGAGAACACTGCTGCTCCAGACAACAAATACCTTCTCCGAATAACAACTCATCTGTCCAGCAGCTGTAATAGAACAGAGCACTAGCTAGAAACGTTTTTTTATAAAGTAGCCATAAACTGACACACACACTTTTGGCCAGAATTAGTCTAGTGGATTTCAAGTCACGTTTAAGTTTCCCCTTGTTGGCTTCTTCATTACTTTTACATTGATGTAGCTTGGTCAGTGTAGGCCTTTTCCCCAGTCATAAGATGTTTTTGTGGTTTTAATATTAAAATATGTTTGACATCAAGTTACTCCAGAGCTGTGCTTAGCTTTTAAACAGCTAAGAGTGGGAAATGGTTGGGTGTGGTTTAAAAGGCATTTCCAGGTGCAGGATGTTTTTTTTCCCAAGCTTTTCTCTCCTCTGATCACCTCATATCCTCCAAAAGTGAAGCCTGTGGGATGTGACATGATGTTCAGGTGTTGTTGGATTGTTGTGACTGACAGTCACAAAGCAAACTGCTCAACGACATATTCCAGCATCCTGGTACCGATTTGCAAAACACAAGACACTCGAAGATCGAAGTGTTATCAGAAGCTTTTTCAACTCTTGAAAGCCTTGTTGGAGGGAGAGTGGTTTTGCCCGTTTGTTTTTCAAGGTCCCGTTTTACACCCCAGAATAACTACACTGTGTGGTAATTCATTTGCTCGCTCCAGTGGATGCATCCCTGTCCTACAGAACCTTTTAACATCAGCAAAAAGTGTGTGTTGTCAAGAAGCAACCCATTAGGGCTAGAGGTTGAGTGATCTGTTAAGAGGGATGCCAGTCTTTGGTGGTTCAAGGTGAAACTGTCAGGATTTAAATAATTAAAAATGTAGATCCCTATTAGAAACCGGTGAATCAACTTCAGGTGTCTGTATGAAAAAAAATGAAAAAAGTTTGTGTGCATTGCTTCACCTGAAGTGGCTCTCTGGATGAGATTCATCTTTGCTGTGAGAAAAAAGGACCCAATTTAAAGTGGAGAAAAGCCATTTGTGCAGAGGAATAAACCAGTGATTGCTTGAAATCTAAATTCTAGTCTTTTGAAACAGTACATTTGATGGATGGATGGATAGGTGAGGAGGAATGGCAATGGCAGAGTCAAGTTACCAGTTCCTTGAAATTCTGAGTCTGATTGTAAGACTTTTTTTATTTATTATTGGAAGATCAACCCTGTTCTGCTTTTGTAGTAAAAAAATAAAAAAAAGCTAGAATCTGGTCGTTTAAAGGGCCAACTCCTGTCCTACCAAATACCTGCATTTGTCTAGGTGCCTTAGTTCTTAACAATCCATGTTTCAGACATCTATCTTCGTCCAATGTGTCACTGACAGATAACCAGACACTTGGGTAGTAGTAGACTTGTTCTGTCTTTTAAAGAGTGTGTAACTTTTTAATTCTGCCCAAAAAGAAAGTGACCCAACTCATTTTTGCCATCACCTTATACAGTACAGTGGGTCTTCTCTCATCTGCTCATTAGAGCAGTTGTTGACGACTGAATGTGAAGGTCATACTCATGCGCCACAGTCTGGTCTTATGTTTATCAAAAATAAAAGAACTTGGAGAGATCTTGGTTTTGGCAGGAATCATCTTTTTTATGCAGTTGGTCACACTGATTCCTAAATGTGGCTGTGACTTTATTGGTGGCTTGGTAATCTATGAATGAAGAAAAGTACCTGGTTGTCCACTCTGGTATTATATGAATTATTAGTAGTAAGCCTTGGATTGTACTTCACTTCCAACCAGGACAACTTCTCTACAAAAGCATCTTGTGCTTTTTACAGTTTTGATGATTTTTAGTTTCTGCCTTTTTTTGGGGTTGCTTCTTTATGACATTAAAAAATGATAAATTAGTTATTATTCGCCAGCGGTTGAGCTTCCACCACTGTTGCACAAAAGGTGCAATTTTTAAAAGATTTTGTGGTAAACTGCGGTGTCAGATTTCTCCACACAGAGGCAGCGTTATGCAAATGGTTTTGTTTTTGCTGCTGTTTTTTTCAAGCTGGATGTTCAGTGAATATGCTTTGGAGGACAGGGATGCTCCATGTTGTCAAGGCTATTCTTTGTTTTATATATATATATATATATATATATATATACACACACTCACCTAAAGGATTATTAGGAACACCATACTAATACTGTGTTTGACCCCCTTTCGCCTTCAGAACTGCCTTAATTCTACATGGCATTGATTCAACAAGGTGCTGAAAGCATTCTTTAGAAATGTTGGCCCATATTGATAGGATAGCATCTTGCAGTTGATGGAGATTTGTGGGATGCACATCCAGGGCACGAAGCTCCCGTTCCACCACATCCCAAAGATGCTCTATTGGGTTGAGATCTGGTGACTGTGGGGGCCAGTTTAGTACAGTGAACTCATTGTCATGTTCAAGAAACCAATTTGAAATGATTCGACCTTTGTGACATGGTGCATTATCCTGCTGGAAGTAGCCATCAGAGGATGGGTACATGGTGGTCATAAAGGGATGGACATGGTCAGAAACAATGCTCAGGTAGGCCGTGGCATTTAAACGATGCCCAATTGGCACTAAGGGGCCTAAAGTGTGCCAAGAAAACATCCCCCCCACCATTACACCACCACCACCAGCCTGCACAGTGGTAACAAGGCATGATGGATCCATGTTCTCATTCTGTTTACGCCAAATTCTGACTCTACCATCTGAATGTCTCAACAGAAATCGAGACTCATCAGACCAGGCAACATTTTTCCAGTCTTCAACTGTCCAATTTTGGTGAGCTTGTGCAAATTGTAGCCTCTTTTTCCTATTTGTAGTGGAGATGAGTGGTACCCGGTGGGGTCTTCTGCTGTTGTAGCCCATCCGCCTCAAGGTTGTACGTGTTGTGGCTTCACAAATGCTTTGCTGCATACCTCGGTTGTAACGAGTGGTTATTTCAGTCAAAGTTGCTCTTCTATCAGCTTGAATCAGTCGGCCCATTCTCCTCTGACCTCTAGCATCAACAAGGCATTTTCGCCCACAGGACTGCCGCATACTGGATGTTTTTCCCTTTTCACACCATTCTTTGTAAACCCTAGAAATGGTTGTGTGTGAAAATCCCAGTAACTGAGCAGATTGTGAAATACTCAGACCGGCCCGTCTGGCACCAACAACCATGCCACGCTCAAAATTGCTTAAATCACCTTTCTTTCCCATTCAGACATTCAGTTTGGAGTTCAGGAGATTGTCTTGACCAGGACCACACCCCTAAATGCATTGAAGCAACTGCCATGTGATTGGTTGGTTAGATAATTGCATTAATGAGAAATTGAACAGGTGTTCCTAATAATCCTTTAGGTGAGTGTATATATTACTGAATGTGTGGCGAGTCCATTGCTATGTCATTTACATAGTGGAAGGTAGATTATTTTTCCTCTGTTGACAAATCCATAAAATGATATCCATAAGTATACTGTCTGCTTGACTGATTGATGCCCATTCTCATCTTCCTTTCTCTGATATTTTTCTCTCAGATTTTTTTTTGTGCAAATCTTTTATGCTTGTTCTTTATTAATAATAATGTTAATATACAAAGCTGATTAAAGCATTTAACAAGTGTTGAATTCGTGTTTCCTTTTCCCCCTTTTTGCAAAAAATCACACACACACACACACTTCACAATGAAAAAATTACACATTAAGTACTGGGTTTATTCTTTACTGCTTACATTCCGGTAATGTACAGAAAAGGTATGGGAACATTAAAAAAAAAAAAAAAAAAGGTATACAATTTAAACACAAGCCCTGACACTTAAAACAAAAAATACAATTGCCTTCACTAACAGCCTGTACCCCTCCTGTCAGAAACTAATATTGTTCACATTTGACATTGATTAAAACCTGTTTCCACCCCTCTAAAACACACTGCAATATTACAGCAGAAACTTGTATCCCTTTTAAAGAGGTTGGAAACTGAAATAGAAGAATGACATGAGATAGGAATGACTGTTAATCCACAGGGGTAATTTAAGACTGTTCACTGCCACGTCAAGTGGGCCCAGAGTAGGTGTCACAGTGGGTATGGTTCTACAACTACACCACTGCCGGAGAACACCGCTGCAATGGTCTGGTCATTTTTCACTGGGTTCAAAGGTGTTGATCTCTGAATTTTATCAAAGCCTGCCAACTTACCTTCCAAATGTACTAAAGGCCTCTGTTTAACGCAAAAAGAACCCATGCTGCCGTTCACCAGTGTGAACCCGTTGTGCTTATTAAGGAGCAGCAGGAGTGAAGTGTTTAATAGAGTTAAGTGAAGGTTTAATAGACCAATGCACGGCCTTAGAAAGTCATTCCAGGTTTACTGATCCTGTGGCTCTCTCTTCCAGGGTGCTTCACTTGCAGGGATGCACATTTTAAGCCACCAGTAGAAATGATTACATGCATTTATGGGTGGAAAGGGAAGGGGGGCAGTATTGGAAGATTATTCCACAAAATTATGTATGTTGTGCCTTCAGAATAGGATCTCGCGAGTCCCATTTTCTTTTCCCTGACACCATGGCCGGTGGGTCGAGAAGAGGTTGGTGCCGCCTCCTGTATGTTAGCAAGGCGCACCACCATGTGCGTTTCAGGTTTACAGTGCTCTTGTGGTGTTTGATTATACATCCAGCCACAGAGATTCGACAGGCTGGAGTCTGTACTCGCATTGAACGAAAACCTACAGTCCTACCTCAGTAGGGCACGGATCGGCACTATCCAGCAGATGTCCACATTAAAGCACAAGAAAACACATGACAAATATCCGAGACGGATTAGCCCTCTAGTCTCTAAGGGATGCGGTAGCTGCATTCCCGGATTAATACATCAAGTTGAGGAGTTCAAAGGTGTGGATGAGGGGTGGTGCTCGATGGTATGAGTTCTCCCTAAGCTTCCGATCCACTGTACAGAATTGGACTGCAGATTGTATGTGCCGAGCTAGAACCGAGTGCAATACGGACAACTGCACCGGATGACAACAAAGGCACGTTATTTTTCTGGTGCTAAGGCTAAACATTTAAACGAAAAGAGCTTCTGGAGATCTGAGATCCGCGGGTCATTTTGGGGTTTTTTGGTTTGGGATTCGGCACCCAGGACACTGTCCGATCCAAACCGTTTAAAAACCATAAGGTCAAAAGATCCACTGTCAGCAGTAGGATTCTATATAGGGGTCTGATGCCAGTGTACTGGCTGTTTGGAATGGGTTGTACTGTGATCGCAAAAGGAAATACAGATTTTGATTAGACTGATTGGTTGGCTAATTGTTATACAATTGGATGGGGGAGCTGCCCTGCCCAGAGCAGCATGTGCAGGGGGGGACTGGGTGGCCAAAACAGGTGTTTGCTTCCTGGGGTCAATCACATTTTATTGGTCAGTGATTGACTAATTTGCTCTTGCCTCATTGGCAATTAAATGCAGATTCATAGAAAAATCCCCCCCCCGGGAGTTTTGCAAGGGGCGGGCACGGTGACAAGTACTGTCCATACCAGCCTCACACCCATTGTTGGGCCTTTTTAAACGATTTGGACCTCTGGGGCTGATGCTGCTGCTGCATTTTCACCATCTAGTTCAGGTGGCTGTGTCCTCTGGGCAGAGGGCCGGGGCCGGACAGCACCTCACTGTCCCTGTAGCTCTCGCTCCCGGTTGAGATTCTGGAAGAAGGCCTTTCCAAACTCATAGGTGCTGATCATCACAGCACACGCTGGGGCCACTTTGATCACCCGTGGCAAAAAACCTGCAGGGAAACGACAAGTTTATTTGTGAAGTGTGTGTGGGGGGGGAGGGATCTAAGTTCTAATACAGAAGGAAACGCCACATTGCAGGTGCTACTTTAGAATCCATTTGTGTTTTACATATTATAGATTATTTACTTCCTTATATACTGGATTTAGCAAGTAGACACTAAATGGATGCTTCATACAGTCACTTTTTGTTTTCTGATGCTACATTGAACCACACACTAACTGAAAGAGGTTTCCCTTCGATCATAGCAAAACATACATTTTATTTTCCGCTCAGTTCTTGCCATAGAAATTACTTTGTAAAATGACTTCAGACTAATAACAGTAAAATAAAGGTATGGTACAGGACTTTATGCAAACAAAAATATTCAAATCACACAACACTGTTCTCACCTGCAAAGAGTCCACGATAGCCAGCTTCTGCCCAGATCCTTCTCATGATCATTAAGGTGGAGGAGGGCTTCTTTGCAACAACTAGGAAGTGGAAAAAAGAAAAAGAAAAAGACAGGGGGAGGGGAAGAACAGAACAAAAATATTTTTTAGTTTCCTTCGTGGACCCTGGAAGTATATATTTGAGAGAGTGAGAGAGAGAGAGAGAGAGGAGGCAGTCTGAGGGGCAAGTTCATTTTGTCTTCTCGTGATAGTTCCTTCTTTTTTTATTTCCCGCACTCTATGCAGACTCTGCAAAGGTAGAGACGAAGATTGACAGAGTTAATAGTTTAATTAATGACACCCATGTGACCTATCTCAGCATTCCCACCCCCAACTCACCCCCCCCCCAATTAAAAAACCTCCGTCAGGAGTGAGGTCAGTGTGAGAATCATTGTCCAAATTGCAGTCATCAATCTTGGGCACCGATCTCCGCTCCGAGCAAAAAGACAGGTGAGGAATTATTGCACAGAAGCTTAGAGACGAGAATCCAGAGGTTCCCAAAGACGAGACGCAAACAAACAAAACAAAAAAGAGCAGATTTTCTTGCACAACCAAGTCCAGCAAATGCCAGGGAGAAGAGTCTACTGCTGAAGTCAGGCGTTGCCCCACAGCAGAATGCCATATAGTGCCGGGTGCTAGTTAGTAAAGGCGCCACGAGAAAATGAAGGCTCAAGTTGCCAGTTGTCTTGTCCTGCTGTTCACCTTTCTGGTGCCAGGGAGACACTCAACCTGAGAGGAGGGGGGAAATTACACCTTGAGGGCACCCCCCCCCCCATCCAGAACACACACCACCCAGGGTAGCCCCAGCCCGACAGCATCCTGTTTCCAAAAAAGGGGATAAAACGAGGAGAGAGAGGGATTTAAACACGGTGTTGTTGTAGTAGGGTCCCTTTTTGCGTACGTTCACAAAGCAGAACAGCCTCTGCCCCCCCCACCCCACCTCTTACCTGCCAACGTCTCCATCTCGCCCAGCTCGATCTGCCTCCGGGTCTTCACCACGTCGAACGGCAGGGTCATCACCGCAGCTACCTGCAATCGAAGAGCAGCCGCTGTGAGACAGCGCGGCGTGGGCAGCCTCTCGCAGAGTAAGTCCCTTTGTTAACGTAGCCTCATTTTCAGCACAGCAGAAAAATGAGAAGTGATCTTTTCAAAAGCTCATTTCCCCTTCTCAAATTCTCCTGCATATGGTAACTAAACGGAAAGCGGTTCCCCGGTAACTGGGCCTGGTTTTCCATTGCTGGGGTTTATTAATGAGTAATGGCAGTGAGTTTATTCGAGTTACTATTACATGCTTACAGTTTATCATCCTAATCCTAATCATTTTAAAAACTGCAAAATGTTCAACTGAATTCAAATGGTCGGTCTTGATCAGGAGACTTTTGAAAATTGTCTATTGTGCATTTTGTAATGTGCGTAGTTTACAGCATCTGTTTCCTTTCCATTCCTTTTCCCAATTTCAAGGGCTATTTTTTTTCATAGCCACAGCCCAAAAGTTTGTATTTCACATAAGTATTTCAGGGTTTGTTTTGCTTTCATGTAAGAGAGAACAGGAAAAACAACATTAAAGATAAGAGCAATGCTTATCTGGTGTTATTGAACTGCCAAGAAAACCAGGAAAAGCAGACCATATGCTTTGAGAACCACAGCCCTACTCCCTGTATCTAAGTAAGCCAAGGTCAAAATGTGAAACTAAATATAATAAACAGTTAGTTCATCACTGTCCGACTCAAACTTGTGCAGGGAGTTAGCAATTCATAACATTGATACACCAAATACCGATTTTTATCAATTCATTTTTAAGCACAAAGGTTTAACATAAACCAAATGTAGGTCATTACTTTTATATACATGTGTGTGTACGACTACAATATGCAAAGGTAAAATATTGAAATCATGCCTTGACAGCCTTGTTTTGTAAATTGGTTTAACCCCAGTGTGAGTGGAATGGACTTGTTTTGCATTGGAAAGTGAAACAGCAGAGAACTCACCGCGCCTGAAATGGCCCCTGCGCAGAAGCTCATAGAGAAGGTGGCCTCGTGTACTCTGTAGCCCTGGCACAGCTGGGCCTTGACCAGTTCATAGTTGAACCAGTAAAGAGCTGCATTTAAAAAAAAAGGAAAGCAGACCACAGTGATGGATTTGTATTACAATTGTAGCCCTCACTAGCACACAAGAAGCAATTCCATAATTTTAGAGATGGTTCATGTATGTGAAGGATCTTTTTTCCCTACGGCAACATTTATTTTCCAAAAAAACAACAACCACCAACTACATAATGCTGAAACAGATGAGATGCCAGGCAATTAATCTTCTCAGTTTTCCATCCCACCCTCTATAATCGTACACAACAGAAGCAGCCCACTGTAGTGGCAATCAAGTCAAAAGTAGCCCGGTGGAGAGGAACAGCTTTGATACAATTACCAGACGAATAAATACATCCAACAAGCAGAGAAGTAGGGCAGAACAAGCCTCTGAGCTATAGAGAAGATCTGGTCTCAAACTGATATACTGGTATAGGATTTGTCATTGGGTGCTGCATTAGTGGATTAGCTTCCCCTTTTATTGTTCCTTGAGTTTAAGAACACAATACGCCAGTCTGGGGTAGAGGCTGCTGTATGAAGTAATTCTACACATGTTGTTTGCAAAATATCCTGCTGGATGAGGTTTTCTGGGGTGATCTCGATCCCCTTGCATACCTGAGAAGGGCACATCCCTGAGTATGGTGGGTCCCCAGCCCCTCCAGAGAGACAGCCAGCCATCCTGGGCCACGGCCGACTGGATACAGACCCTCAGCTCTGCGTACGACAGCTGCCTGGACTGCATCTTGGTCCGGACCAACTCCAGCGGGCTGATGACCGTGACCGCACCCACTGCAGAGCCAAGCACATGGTGAGATACACGAGTGGCAAAACAGAAGGCCAACCAAAATCCATACAGGGTTTGCCATGGAGGGGGGTTTTCTCCTGTTGCTTCCCCAGAGACATCAGATAGGTCTGCCTGCAGGTTAGTGCTTCCTCTGCAATCAGGGGAAACGCTCATTTTTCACACTCTCCTATCCTGCTCTTGAGGTATTTCACCGGTCATAAAGTCACAAAAACACTGCTCCACTCACATCTTGCGAGGCCTCCAGCCACTAGGGGGACCTGGCTGCCCTGGTAACCCATGCCATACCGAAGGAAGTCCCGCAGCTGGTCATAGCAGGTGAAGTAGATCACTGTAGCCGGCACGGCCATCACTCTGTGGAAAAACACAGAGGGATGGCAACATGAAACATGGGATAGGCCGTCACCGTGTTGATTTTCTGAGAGACTGATCCTGAAGGTAACACCCCCTGATGCAATTAAATCACTAAACGAAACAGCAGCAGCACAGCACCAGTTGATCTTTAAAATCATCACTGCAGATAAACTATTTTGAAGCACATCTGGTGTCACAGCTACCCCCGTTTCCATGGCAAAAGCTTATCCTACTTATGCACATTTTGAAGCCTCACTAATGCCTATAAAGGAGGTTATGTGAAGGCTCTTGCAAACTAATGCAGTTCATTCAATGTTATTCTTTGCTCATGCGTTGTGAAAAGCATGATTTTCTTTGTCGTACTTTTATCATCTGTAATAACCTCTAACTGCCAGGGGTGTTAATCCATGAAGGAGTTCAATTGGATTGATTTTGTTTCTTATGCAAAACCAGAGCTTATGAAGCAATTCAAATGCTAACAATGCTTTGAGCTAAACCAAACATTTGCTTTTGCTTTTAGAAGCATGTTCTTTATTTCTATAAAGTACTGTATACTTAGGACTTGCAGGGTGAAGAACCTGGCACAAGAAATCCACTTTTGTTCTGTGTATAGTTTCGAGATTTCTTGTTTGCTTGGTGATGAACACATAATAAGAAGTAAAGGACATTTATCTAACAGAAACGGCAGTGAAACGAGTCCTCATGGTCAAAGCTTCCCTGTGCTCGTATACACCTAGGCAGGGTCGGGGGGGATCAGGTGCCGGGGCTGTACTCACAGTGTAGGTGGGAGCCCACTCCACAGAGACCGCACACCCTCATTGCGGGTGATCTTCACAAAGGCATCCTAAAGTGGCAGAGAAGCGATCAGGAACTAAAGCAGAAGACACTGAGCACTGAGACCTGGAGGACTGTTCACCAGATGTCTCAAAATGTTGCATGACAAACCCCAGCAGGTCAATGTTTCCAAACATTATTTGGGGAACTCTCCACATTGACAGGAAACAACACACAGCTCATCTTTCTGAAGAATGATTTCTTCACTCACGGATTCACGTTTAGTGCACATGCATATTATCAGAGCTTTCCTCTCACAAGTTGGTGCACATCTGCCTGAACGGGTTGTACCTCATCATGTAATTGGTACGGGCTGGGATGTTATTCCCGTATATTCACCAAAATGACTTACCAGAGTCCCTCTGAAGTGGGTGGGCGTTTTGTACCAGCTGGTGCAGCTTGTACCATTCTCACACACGTAAACATGGTCCATCAGCCCATTACAATACAGGAAACATTTCCCTGCCAATACAAAATGCAAATCAATGCCAAATCCACTAAAAATACCACATGTGGGTGTGTGGTTTTTCCTGATGCACATTCTAAAATAAAACAAAAAAATGAGGTTCTACATTTACCCCTTAAAGCAACTAGTCAACATTGAACTGAAGAGTTTTAAATTGTAGCCTTACAAAAGGGCTTGTTTTTCCAGTTCCCTATCTGTGCTATAAATATACACTTGCAGCTTCAAGGTTATTTACACTAACTCTTATCTACACCTGGCAAAAGACACAAAGATGATAAAAACTAAATATTTATTGTGGAGAACTACACACAGGTTTACACTGCTATTAAACATTTATTTTGCTTAAAATTTAATTGAAAAAAGGTGCCAAATAAGGAGAAATGTGGGGATTTTGAAATGTTTTGTTTTAAATTATCTTTTCAGTTCACATACATTTTATTAAGAAAATATGTATGGAAAACAGTGATGTGTAATCTGACCCACAGAGAAGCTGCCAAATTCAGCACTCAACATACTGGCAGCAAGAGCTTTTGATCTCGGCCTTATAAAGACCTTGTTCTCTTAATTACCTAACAATAGAGGGTAGTAGTGCATCTGTTTAAGGGCCATTTACACAGAAGGTGATTTTTATTCAGCATTACGGCCTATTGTGATAGGGAGGCGTGGGGGCTGTGCATTTGTGACTGACTTTGAAGAAAAAGCTACAGTAGGCGATTCTGTTGTGCTGGGGAATGGAGACAGTGCTTGCAGATACAGTCACCCCTGGTTTATGAGGACTCGAACAGGTTCAATGAACTAGTAATGGCCGCCAGCCCTGCAGTCAACACTGCTGTTACTCAATTGGACAAACGGGCTTTTCGGCATAATGTAATTTCACCTGGGTAAACAAGACTAATGTCCTCCAGTCCAATGCTATTTACAGAGGTTTCTTTTTTTAGCACGACGAGTGATCACAACAAAAACACGAGGTTGGCGCTACTTCGCGTTGTTGCATTATCAATCTCTCCATGGTTTTGTGGGAAGGGGAGGCATGTAGCCAGGTGCGCTGAAGGGTGTCTGCATGCATTCGGATTATTTGTTTAATCGTTTGGCTGATGTCTTGTTTCCACAGCAGCTGCCCCGATCTACCCTTGGGCAAAAAGTATGTGTAGTTGGGATTTTAAAATGGCATCAAAATGCAATGCAGGATGGCTGTGTGTAGACACTTTAGGCTATTACACTAGAGAGATTTTGCCAGTTTACAGCAGACTGTTCCATTAAATAAAGCAGTGCTGATTTTGTGTGTGTTTCACTGAAATTACTGTACAGGGATGCTGCGGAACATCTGTAGTATATTGCTGTTTTTATTTATTGTATGCATTATACCCTCCAGCTGCCAGTCAGATTAATAAAGACAGGGCTTTTACAGCACTCTGTCAGACTGACCTACATTCCCTTTCTGCAGTCCAAACAGATGGGCCACTGGACTGGCAGAGTTAAACACACTGAAAAGCTCCAGCTGAGTTTTACAAGCACACGCAATACAACACTTGAATGGTTGCAACTAAATAAAAAGCAGCACGCCTTTACATAGAATGAACATCATTGTATTAAAAAATGAACACATTTCGGATATCCTGATGTTTCAACAGCCTTTGTGCACATTGGCACATTAGTTATACACGGTAGAGCTCGTCTATATTGAGGGATCAGAGGAATGACAACAGTATGCCGAACATAAATAGATACTCACACTTAGATTGACGTATAACATTGCTCCAGGGCAGTGAGTCTACAGCCAAAGCTACAAACAAATAATAGCAACAACAAACAAACAAACAAAAAAAATTAGTGCTTTCTTAATTGTGAGGTTAGCTAAAGCATGAAGAGGAAAGGGTGGCTTTGTGTGTGCCCAGAGAACTGCCAAGCGCTGTCGCAAGCCTTCAAAATCTGATTAAAACAAAACCATAAAGACTTTTATTGTAGGCCATCTGCAATATCGCATCATCCCCTTGTTGAACTTCTTACAGATGACACCGGGAATACTGCAATCATGTTTAAGGGGAAGAGTGTGGGCCGGTATTACTACATCTTAAAGAGCATGAAAGAGATTATGACTGCTCAGCTTGTGAAAAGCAAAAAAGGTGGGGGGGAGGCATAATACATGAAAAATTGATAAAGAGGTGACTTAGCAGAAATCCAAGCAAAGGGGGCTTTGGGCTGATAGTTCTCAGAATCAGCACCAAGCTTCTGAGGAATACCTTGGTAGAACGGTGTTTTCTGGGCTTGCAGCCTTATCTTGACTACGTCCAGTGGTGTGACTGAAACAAAGAGAAACCACATTTAATAAACTCATGGTGGGGGGTCAATGTCAAAACACACCCGGGTGTAAGAAATGTAATGTGTAAGGGATCCACAAAACCATAGTGAATCAATAAGATGTTTATTATATAATGGTAATAAAATAATATAGAGAAACAGGTGAGAGAGATACAGAGGATCCCTGAACTCCCAGAGTAAAATAGGTGCGGTTATTAATGGTTTGAGACCTCAAAAGCAAACAAAGAAAAGTCTGTAAATGGGAATAATTAAGAAAAAACAATGAATATGCATTAAATACTGATTAATATGCACGGCTAACAGATTATATTGGCTACTGAATAATAAACAATAAATCTAGTGGGCAGATATGTCAATACCTCTGGTACATTTCCACTGCACCATTTATTTAACCTTGTGGCCAACTCTCAGAAACAACAGGAAGGTTCTTTATCAATATGGCCCTGTTTCATCACCTGAAAGTGTCAAGGCAAGGGAAATCAAATGTTTAGAGAATGGAGTGTCTCTGTCTGCAACAGACTTCTCAAGACACAGAAAGAACTGCAGATACATAAAGGCCGTGTATCAGCCAAAAGGAATTACTTTGTATAACTTCAATATAGTTCCTGATCAATACTAGAAATGATTACAGGGGATACCACAGAGTAATGCTGCCTACAGAATGCAACACTGCACACCTCAGTTTGGCCACAACTGTAATTAAAAGCTGCAGTCTTAAGTTTCCATTGGGAAGAAAATACAATATGGGGAGAGGCTGAGAAACAGAGAGAGAGAGAGAGATAAATAGATCAAAAACAAATAAAATAAAACATCTGGGGTCTCACCAAACAGGGATGTGAAAAGGGCACCAGTGCCAGACGCCACCATCTGCTGCACTGGAGTGATGCCACTGGCGGGGCTCAGACCAGTCCTGTCCCCCATCCTGGAACACGACACGATCACAGCATCAGCACCGGCACCGGGGCTGGGACACACCAGCACTCGGTATACTTCAGATAAGACTCTAGCTAAAGACAAGTGCGGATACATGCTGATCACAGAACTATTGTGGACTTTAATTCCACGACTGGATTCTTTTTTGGCAGAGTATGCTTCTGCATGTCTCTGAAATGTGGCTCTGCAACTAGAAGGTATTAGCCCCTCTTTTGTATACACAGTCTGCCATTTCAAATCTATATTTGCATAGAGAAATGTATGATCCAGGCATCATACAATTAATAATGACGTGGTTAATTTGAAACTAGCCCCATCCAAACCTATACATAATTCAGTTAACTCAGTAGAAACACAGTGATAACTAGCCTTCCTATATAAAGCTGCTAAGTACCCCCCCACCTCCTCTGTGTTCATGTCTAAATTAAATGCTTGATGTAAAATGAGTGTCGATAAGTTATCTGCAGTGTACAAAGCTGGGGTGTGGTTGTATGTTCAGCTATTACTTTGAACTTAAAAAAAACTCAGACCCAAGAGATAGTCCGTGACACAGTGGTGTGCTTGCTGACAGATAACAGGGAGACCTGCCCAGTATTATTTGCCACACAATTTAAACTTAAAAATACACTTGCAAAGTCTGATCCATAATATGTTATTAAAAAACACACATCAGCTATGAAAATGTAAATGGGAAAGCCAGAAGCATCCTTTGCCCTGGCGTCTGAAGCAGTAAATGCACATTTGAATCAATGGCAGGTTGGTGGTGATGCAATTATTACTGCAGAGTTTTAAGTTTATAAAAATGATCCATCATCTGCAGGGCAGTGGGTTGACAAGCCTGGGCAGAAACTCGACAAATCAGACTGTTTTGGGGAAATGATCACACAGGGTATTGCCTTGGTAAACAATACAGTTAGGAACTGCTTGCGGGGGGAGGGGTAACATACCAGTCGTTGGTTGAGTAAAAGGGATTCTGTAGACATAATATATTAGGATTACAATTTTACTGCAACCATGCATAGTTATTGTAGGTGTTCGTTGTTTTTATTTTAGACTACAAAAGCATAATGTATGACGACTACCCATTTGCTTGAATCTCGATAAGACAGATCTGGCGCAGACCAGTTCATCACGCACCACCCACACCCTCTTCTTCCCCACTAAGTATTGTGCAGTAATACAATCTGAAATGTGAGCACAGCACACTGGATGGGAAAGGAAACTCTACCACTGGCGACTCTGTATGCAGACGAGACCAGCAATACAGAGCACTGCAGCCCCCACTGGTTTGGTTTTCTTTTGTGTGGAGGTTTCAATATCCTCCCTCCCTCCCTCCCTCCATCCATCCATCCATCCATCCATCCATCCATCCGTGCCAGCGATGGCTAGAACAACAACACGGCTTAAACAGGGACCATTATCCTGCAGCTGCGCATCCAAGAGCTGTTCTTTACAGATGCATACTAATGTTTTGCACAGTCACTGCACGCAAACTGGGACAGATCAAGCATTACGTCACATGAGCATTTTCCGGAGGGTTCCATCAACCAGGACAATAAAATCATCGTTAAGAAATTAACTTTTAGGTGACGGCAGTCGCTACGACACAAAGGCTGTTGCTGGGATGGTTTTCATTCAATAGGGAGACAAGTAAAGAGTGGCCTTTCTTTTTCTTGCCACTGCACCAATTTTAGTAGTTTTTGCTGGAAACACGTTTGAATGTAGTTACCCGTTTAATTTAAAACAATACGTGCTGTGTAACCAATCAAACATTGGATTCAGATCATCATACCGGATAGTGACAACAGTGGGATATTTTTAAAGTGAGATCTGATTACTGTATTAGCCGTCCATTTATCAGTCTCAAAACCAAACAAACAAATGCTATTCTAGGGAGGGTTCAACTCATGTATCCACTGCATTCGGGAGCCCAATGCAGTTACAGTCCGACAGTCATATTTCCTCTTTAATACAGTTTTCTCCAGTGTCCCTTGAAAAACAGAAACAAATATGTCATTACGCATGCCCAGTGACGTGTTCTGTACAGTGTAGCACCGATACACTGAACCCGCGCAGGTCTGCAGCAACTCTGCTTGTGTGTCACATTGTATCATTTTATATTATGTATTTTAAGATCTGGACATTAGTAACTTATAGATGGGACTGTGACGAAAATGAAGCGTTCCCTTGCGAGATGTTTTTGCAACAGAAAATGCCCACGTTAAACAAACGGTAATTTAAGATAAATGACATTTATTTAAAATATATAGGCCTATGTACAATTAATGATCGATGTGCATTTTCTAAACATTGGAAAAACCTCCGAGTCCTCATACTGCTAGTGTATGGTTTTCCTCTCTCTCATTATTCGCTGCTACTGCTTTGAAAGATTATCGCAGAACAGGGTATTTCTACATTTAAAGAAGGCATTTCAAACGCTATCAAAGTCTGTAAAATGGAAAACAGCCTGAGAATACAATCACTCTCAATTATATTCGTTGTACTGTACACTACAGCTGGAAGCGAGTAGTTACAGCTACTGGACTTCATACCTCACTTACGGGGAGGCCAAACACACCACGGAAAACCAAATTGTCCAGCGAGCCCTACGTCGATTTTCTTTTGCCTTACCTTTCTATCTTCAATCTAAGAGGAGATGATTCCTGTTTTGTAATTGTCACCCTTCATATCCTTAAAACGGGAAATAGATTCATGCTCCGGGATCCCAAGACTGGGTTCCCATGCTGCCCTGGACGCAGCCTGGATGGATTTAGCAGCGCCTGCTGTTGAACGTGCAAAACATGTCAGTCATAATCGAACTGCACGACAGTAACCTTGCCCGGAGTTTGGCTGCGGGATTGGTTCGTGGCGCAGACATGTGGGTTCAACTGGGGAAAAATAATCCCTGGGTTGCTAGTTGTTGTTGTGTTAACCACTAAATAAGCTAAATATATTTGAGATTTCATTTTAAATCTGCTAAACCCATAATAATGGAACAGTTTTGAAGTAGAAATAATCAGCCAACATCTATATTTTGTAGCTTCTGTTATGAACAGTGTTTTGATCGGTTTTTACCGTTTGTTTAATTTAAATCTAAATATTGAATTATATATTATTATTATTATTATTATTATTATTATTATTATTATTATTATTATTATTAACTGATTGGATATATTCCCAAAGACTAATTTAGCAGTTCTTACGCCAACCCCTATTGGCCTATGCAAATAGGTGCATCTAATTTACTTTAATTAAGCAAACGGTCTTGTTTAAAAACTGCAGAGTGGTGAGAGATGAACTTTGATTATTAATATTATTATTCAAGTAATGCAATTCTGCCAGAGAGCTGTACCCACATGCAGACCAATCAAGGTATCGGGAAGGGGGTGGGGATTTACAAAGTAGCCTACGTGTGTAAAAACAAATGTACCATGTTTACCCTAGTAAACCTTTCCAAAAATGATCGCCTATGATTAAAATGATACAACAATTCCAGGCTCTGTCGTTTGGTAATTCAGTGCTGCTGCCCCTTTAAGCGCTGTTACCAGGCAGACAACTACCAAGATAGTACTCAACCGCACAAATGTATAGCTGGAAGCAATAGATATCCTAAGATTTGGTTTAAATGCAAAATAGGACAGACAGTATGTGTATCGAAATAAAATACAGGTTATGACTTTAAAACGCAGGTGGTAGGCTATAACAAATGAACAGCAGTCGTATTTCGGGTAAACACGATGGATGCATCAGCATAACGTGCAGAAGCGAGGCAGACACAAAACACAGCAAGAGTCCCACGCCATGGATAACTGCATCAGGAAAGCGTCTGGGTGAGGCGGGATGGACCTGAAGTAGGACATGATGGTAGTGGTGATTATTGTTATATAGGAGGACAGTATAATCATTCTTCATTAATCACACGTAATGGAGAACACCTCCCGTATGAAAGATTTTGGAAATCCAACATATGACATCTTAGACAGTTCAAACACCTGGCCATGCACAGTAACCGCGGTGTGACCGCACTCGTGATCCCCTCAGCGGGTCATGTGATCCGTGATTGACAGGACGGCAGGCCAATCAGAAGCGGACGCGGAACGACAGTGGCCAATAGGCGGAGAGGAACACTAATGTATGGGCCAAGGAAAGGGCTTGCGCTGCTTAATCAAGCCTGATTTGGGAGCAGAGCGTTTAAGAAAAGGTAAGGTCGATTATAGTGTTTGCTCTAATTGTTCATTTAATTTAATTATTACGTGTCCCATGAATTACACCTCTGCCTGAGTTGTGACTGTGCCCGCAGGGAGAGTGAATGGCAGCACTTGGTGGTTGTATTTCTTCCCGGAAACCCTCGTTAATGTACACCGATACTCATCCGTGGTAAGCAACACTTACCAGGTGTGCTATTGAAACCTACACATTATTCCGTCCAATTCGCGTTCAAAGACTTGTTTATGCTGTATATTTCAAATGATCTTCCTAGTCAGTTCACACGTTTGGTGCTTCTGTTCTGTGGCAGCTTTGTTTGTCCATATAAACCACCGCATTTTGCAGTTTGAAAGTTGGGAATTCATTTTAAACCTGTTGACACTGGATACAGATTCGCCCCAGTCCTAATTTCTCAGCAGGTGATGGGCTCTGAAACCCCTCTCTTTGTCATGTTTAGTGGGTTAACCAACTTCAGTTGTGGCTTGTCAGTGTAGATACTGCCTTATTGTAACGTTGTTGTTGTTCTCTAGCTCGTAGGGTCATCCTGAACTGATGGGCTCTTGCTCTGCCGACACTTGTGTCCGGGTCCCACGGCAGGGAACTCAAACTTACACATTAAATTAGGCAGGATGTAACACGACCCAGAGTTTTTTCACGGCTCGGTGAACTTGTTTTCAATGTTAATCGGAAATATATGGTGTTGATCGATCATATTTTTATCTCGCAACTACACCTTTTGTTCAGTTGTTCACGGCTCAATGAGAACACACCCCAGTGTTCAATCTGATAGAGCTTTACTTCATTTTCTGTAAACAGGTTTTACTTTCTGTATGAACCTTGTTGAAAAAATCGTTAAAACCCCACTGTGGCTTTATATAACATATATATCCCTCCCTTTGTGATGATAAGCCTATGAGGTTCCCCATAAACAGGCAGATCATTGTTGCAGATTTGTCCCCTGCTTGCAAAATCCTGCCCTGTTTTCACCTCCAAAGTAAGTTGTATTTGTTTGCGTCCATGAACACGTTTCACAGTGAAAACATGGTCATCTATCTTGTTCTCCAGTAATCTGAAAAGTAAAAACGAACTATTGCAAGTCATGTCCTCAAACTATGACAATTACAAATATGGAGATTTTCTTTTAAAAAGCTTTGCAAATTTGAATTTCACTTCACTTTTTTTACTGATTTATATGCATGTTTGGGGTTTTGCTTCTTCATTCTGCTTCATGCTCTAGTCCACACCCACACTGTGCCGTTTGTACACCTCAGATCAATACAAACATTTTAAAATTTGCAAAGGAGAGTTGGAGGTTTAAAATACTGTATCACAATGGTAATCAATTTGCAGCAAAGTGTTTAGTGAGCGATTTCCCAATGCAAAGCAGATTGGGAGTTTCACAGCCACAATATTGAAAGTGCAAGTTAAATATGTCTTTTAAGTTTGTATTGCCCAATGTCCATAGTGTAAATACTGCTGACCTACACACACATAAGCAATAGATGAATGTAGGCTTTCTAAGAATATCCAGTATCTGAAAGGAATAGAAGGTTTTGGCATACAAGAATTTATTCAGTTGCCTATTGCATCTGTGATAGTGATGTTTTTTTATATATATTATAAACAAGGGGAATGCCACATCCTCATGCCTTTTTCAAAAGGGGATTTCAATATTGAAATGAAATCAAGAAGAAAATGAATACAGAAGTCTGGATTTAATTAACCATATCCCTATTTAGAGGTCATAAATCTACACCTAGTTACCATAATCCCCAGAGTCTTCACTTTGCTTTAACAAACCCTAGAGTTTAGATGTATTCTGGAAATGTCTGTAACTACCGCACAGACGTGCATTCAAGTTCGTTCATGTAATTGTTATTCCACAACATACATTAATTACAGGAGCTGTTGGGACATCTACAGGATATGGAACAGGGAAGAGGAGTGCTTTCACGTTTGACACACTGTGAAAGTGGAAGTTTGTGTTTCTAGTCATGTGAACTTGAATCATGCTTTTTATACACTTTGAGTGGGGAGACCATTTTCATTTTTTTGTTGTTGTCAGTTTTAATTGATTGAAGGCAGTTTACAAATTGGAGTTGTGGTGTTTTAAGCTGTTTTCACACTAAACACTTCAACCCAGGTTGAGTGGACCCTGCTTGCATTCGCATTTGCTTTTTGTTACAATACACTGGTTAAGATTCACATTAAAGTGTTTCATCCTGAAGTGAGCGCTTTGTCCCGGGTTGGAAATCTCAATTCTGGTCACTAGCAGGGGTGAGTTCAGGGGTGACCATATGACAGTGCTTGATTTTTTTTTTTTTACCCAGGTCACCCTGGGTTCAACTGCCTAGTGTGAAAGCAGCTGTAGTCTTGCTGATCAATAAAACCTTCCTGTCCTGCTCTGAGAGAAATCACTTGAGATACAAGGATGAAAGCTTTGCCATAGCAAGGGGTAGTTTTATTCCTTCTGTTTATTTGAGTATGTAAGGGTATTTTTTGGCAGTTTTACAAAGTAGTCTAAGAAATGCATGTTAGCAATTTTGACTACATGAATAGCAAAAGAGCAATATCTTTAGAAAAGAAAGTGTGTGGATGTGCGTGCGCGTGTGTGCCTCTTCCCCTGTATAATTTACTGTATACTTATGTTCTAGGTATTTTATCGGCACACATAGCAAAATTAGAAACGGGAAATGTACTGTTTTCCAACATGCAAAACCCTGCTTGGAAAGAAACGTTTTTACTAAACATTTGTTATAAGGACAAGTAATCTACAAATATACATCCTGAAATGTTTATTCATGGGTTTGGTTAGATTCCCCTAACTGCCTGATCTATTCAGTAATTGAATGTTGCAGAATATTGAACCTATTACTAATGTAAAGTACATTTGTTTTTGAGGTCTAAATCCATCCTAGTGAATAAATACTTAGTAAATGGGCTTTGCACTTGGCTGTTGAAATTGAACTGTTATGCTTTTGTTTTTCCTAACCTTGTAATCTTTTGGCATACTTCAGATCTTCATTTCTGTAACTGCCATAAACCAACCTGCCAAATTAGATAGGAATTTCTTGCACCCAAATCACCTGATTCACATGCACAGGTGTGGACTTTTGTGCCTGCCCTGGAAACAAGTCTACTTTTTTTGATGTTACAAACTAATTGAAATTCAATTCCGACCTTTCCAGTATTGGATTTAACAAAAAAGTAATTATTTACATTGATTTAATGTTTGTAATAACTTCAATGCTGCTAATGAACTATACACGCAAGTACAGAGCAACACTTCAAGTGACAGTCTTGTTCATCTTTTGTTTTTTCTTGCTCCCTTTCGTCTTTCTCACTCTCTTCCTTGTAGATGTATAAGGAGACAGTTCTGTGTCTCTGCTGGCTGGCCCTGGCTGCAGCTCTCCAGTGTCCTGATGGCTCCATCTGTCAGGACAGGAACACATGCTGTAAGAACTCGGCTGGCGGTTATGGCTGCTGCCCATCGCCACACGTGAGTGTTATTGTGGATCTAGTTGGCAGGTTAACCCGGATACCAGTAAATGTGGCAGCAAGGATGGTGACTGTGACTGCATGTCATCACTCAGCATTTCTCTTTCCCCCTCTCCTCCTCAGCCTTTCCCTTTGTCACAGAAGAATCATTCCTCTCCATCTTGCTAGGCATCCCTATGTCCAGTGGCTCACATGGCTGCAGTTTTTGTTTTCCTGATCCTGTTAAATGGGACACCCCCCCACTTCTGCTAGTATGAAGTGTAACTCCATTGAAAGTTAGCTTGAAGCCAGAGTGTTTACAGTTTCACAGTCACAAACGCTGTCAGCTGAGGTGATGTGGCCTGTGTTGACGCAGAGCACAGAGGAGGTGAAAAACCTTCATATGCGTTTACTTCCTGTTCATTGTACCTTGACTGTAAATGGCCTTTTTCATATTCATGCATTGAATATCCCCCTGACTCCCCCAAGCCCCTATATATTGAATCCACAAATAAGTATCCAACCCCAACCCCCCCACCCCCCGCAGACTTTTTTATTTGTTGCATGCATATCTGGGCCCTTAAAAAGCAAGGACTGAAATGATGCAATGGAAGTTCAGTAAAGTATCATGTTTTTAATGCTGGCTTCATTTTAAAGATCAAAACTTGTTTAGTTGGCTTCATATGAATCAGTTGACTACTTTTGGTTCAGCCTACACATGCAATTGGAAGATCCTTTGCTGTTGATTGCCCTCCACATCCTCCATTTCCCTACCTGCATAACTTGTGCGTGTTGGGGATGCGATTTGAAACAGGATTTTCCACCTGTAGTTGCTTCCCTTCATGGTTTTCTTCTCCCTTTCCATTTTGCAGACACTAAGTGCTCTCCTGATGGTGCCCTCCAGCTCAGAGAGAGTTCATCCACGCATCTGTCCAGATGGCTCTCACTGCCCCTCGGAGTACTCCTGTGTGGAGACTCCTGCAGGGCTGTACGCCTGCTCCCCTCTGCCTCAGGTAATGAAAACGAGCATGATTTAATTGATGGCATTACTTGGTGCATGTTATTGGATTATTAATTAAAAAATCACTCGTGACATGATTGTATTCTAGGTTGGAATGTTTGTCTGTAGCCGTGACTACTGAGGAACAGACTGGAATGCACCTGAGTTTGATTCCAGACTCCTCTGTCATCGCTGAGCATACTACTGTCACCTCTCATATTAATCTTTTGTTTATGTATTCATTATATGTATATTTTTGAACCTAGTAATCTAGTGCCTCCCCCACATTCATTGATAAGATTTAATGGGTGGTTGTGCAGCTCAGTGCATGTGCAGAGGGGTGCAGAAGCTCAGGGTGTTAGTAGACTATGTGACTGTGATTTTTCTCTGCCTGTTATGGAAGGATATTGCAATGCAAACCGGGTGTGAAATGTGTGGTTTTACCAGACTGCGGCTGTTCAGATGCAGTGGTTTAGAATAGCAAAACTGTGCAACAGCCTTTTAGTTGACCAAACCACATTGTAGTATATGAGTTGCATTGAGATTAGATACTGCATCAGCATATAGTAAGAACATCCATGCATACATACGTAAACATGAATAAAATATGGAATTGGTGTTTTCCCTGTTTGTCAACAGTTTGCATAAAAGCATCTCTTCTTTTCGGGTCTTGGTCTAATGTAACCAGTTTTATTTATTTTTTCTAATTGAGAAATTCTAGGCACCCAAACATTACTTTCCAGTTGGGCTGCAGTCTTGATACACAGCCAGTACTGCAAGCAGTTCTTGCTTCAGCTGCTTTTACTTCCTCTTGTTCCAGGCCGTCTCCTGTGCTGATGGGAAACACTCCTGTCCTGTGGGTCACCAGTGTAGTCACGATGGTAGCTCATGCACAGAACTGAAAGGTGTGACCTTTGATTGTTTTGTTTTTAAAAGTATAAACTGCTGATTTAAGCAGAAATATTTTAAAAATAAATCCTATCTGTGCCTTTATAATGTCCTTACAGTTATCATAACAGTAAATCGCGAAGGAAGAATTCAGATGCTTTCTACATACCCTGAATGAATCCCCTGTGCCTCTTCTTTCATATAAATAATTAGCAAAGGGTGAGCCCCTAAGGGCTGATTTGTTGTATGTTTTCCCACTTGTAAGGGTCACCTACATGCTTTTCATGTGCCAGGGGACACCATGTACTGTGAGGGGCTATTGCTGCTACATTAGTGAAAGAAAGAGGCTTGATTTGTGCTTGCCCTGGGCCTTGATACCTGTCCCTGTTGTTTTGCAGAGCCCTCAGGTGTGGAGGCAGTGATTTGTCCTGATCAGGTGTCGGAGTGTCCTGATGGGACAACTTGCTGCCAGATCCCAGATGGGAGCTGGGGTTGCTGCCCCATGGAAAAGGTAACTAGTGGTTGGGCACTAGCACGGGGGTCTCAATCTCACTCCCTGTATTCCTGCTGGAGATCTCCATCCCTTAGTTCAACAGATATGCTTATATATACATTTAAATGTCATTGTCACCATTGCTGTTGTGATGTAGAGTTTGGCATTTTGAGTGTTGGAGAGTCCGCAAATGCCAAAATGGTTTGCAGGGGAGATGGGTGTTGTCTGTAACAGAAACGCTGTGCTCCTTGGGTTAGGCTGCTGTGTAAGGGCCAGTCTTGTAGCCCTTTCCATCCCTGGCCTTTATCCTTCCTCAGGCTGTCTGCTGTGAGGACAAGATGCACTGCTGTCCGGAGGGCACCACCTGTGACCTCGAGCACTCCAAGTGTAAGTCGGCCACCAAGGATATGCCCATGTGGGCTAAATTCCCTGCAAGGAAGAGGGCAGCTTGGGAGGACCAGCAAGGTGAGCGGTCTCTGAGAGTCTACCTTATTCTTGTGATTGTGGATGACCACGCCAGGTCTTTGTGTTATAACTACCTTATGGTGTGTGTGTGTGTGTGGGGGGGGGGGGCTGGTTTATGTGATTTATTAGGACCCTTTTTTAGGTTACAAACTGGTAATTACAATGTTATTACACTATTAAGGTGGTTTATGAGGACATTGCCCATGTTCCCATAATTCAAAATGCTTATAAAACATACAAAATTATTTTTTTATTGAAAATGTAAAAATGCAGAAAGTTTGTTGTTAGGGTCAGTGTTAGGGGATAGAATCTATAGTTTGTACAGTATAAAAATCATTGTCTGTGGAGAGTCCTCATAGTGATAGCGGTGTGTGTGTGTGTGTGTGTGTATGTGTATGTGTGTATGTGTATGTGTATGTGTGTGTGTGTGTGTGTGTGTGGTTTTTGTTTTTAATTCCAGCTAACCTTTAGTTAATTAACTGAAATATGCTTAATATAAATCCACATCATTGTGGGGAAAGAGCTTGGTGTGTAGTGATGGTGTGTGTGCTCTGACCCTAGTGTATTGACTTTGGTTTGGTTAGCAATGCTCAGTGGGAAACGTTTTTAGCTGCCATTCCTGGTTTATTGGAGGCTTTGATTCCACCCCTTTCCCTTTGTTCTCTGCAGTTCTAGGTGGAGAAACAGTGCAGTGTCCAGATGGCAAATCCCAATGCCCAGATGGCACCACCTGCTGTCAGACGACCACCGGGTCATACGGCTGCTGTCCCTTCACTGACGTGAGTGGATTTGTGCTTCATTCCAGAACATTTCTAGGTTTTATAGATTTTTATTTTTCCCAGAATCTTAAGGTGGGAACCCACAAAAATAAATAAGGGATTTATGTTTTTAGTCTCATCTCCACTTCTTGTAAGTACCTAGCCTCTTTTTATTTTCATTCAGTAGAGTTTTTGTTTTGTTTGTGTGTGATGAATGGCAAACCATATTTCACATACTCTTTCAAACTTCCATGAGTCTTTTACAGTGTAGTTGATATAAGTACTTTAAAGTATCAAATACTGTAAAAAGGGATCTGGTTTGCCAGTATAATTTGTGTAAGAAAGTTCTTCTGAAGTATGCATTATAATCCTAGTGTGACAAATGGAAAGGTGTCTGTAGAACTGGAGCTTTCTGTGAGAGGCTGCCCTAGGTTTTCTCACATGTCTGTGGTTTCCCAGGCTGTGTGCTGCACAGACCACTTGCACTGCTGCCCTGGAGGCACCACCTGTGACCTGGAGCACAGCGTCTGCAAGTCAGCCACCAAAGAAACCCCTCTGTGGACAAAGCTGCCTGCCGTCCTTAGAGATGGTAAAGTAGCTTTCCAATCCAGAGCCATTGTTGTTGACAAGATTTTACTAACCCAGTTAATCTGCAAAGTAGGGCTGGGCGATTAAATCGATATCAATAATTATCGAGGTAATTACTTCCCTCAATAACCGTTGTTGGAAGTTCATTTGTTGTGGGAAGAGCAGAGCGATTGTGATTTTTGTTTGTTTCGTTTTAAAAACAAAGACCGAAAACAACACTACGAGCGATGGAGCCTATTTTATTCTTTATGCTTTACATGATTGGAGACTGCATAATAAATACATGTTTCTGTTAAGAGATATTAAGAAGAACTAAACGTGTATAGACGCGCATTACGTTACTGTAAGAAAACTTTTCCATGTACAACAATAAAATATTTGCTATTAATTATTATTGTAGTCATCACCAAGATATGTGCTAGTACATGTGCATTTTAAATGGCACAACTTGACTCCCTTAACTTATTACTCTTACTACAGATTTGTAACTGCAAACGACACTTTTTGCCATATTATTTTTAATTTACTTAGCAGACGCCCTTAACCAGGGCAAGTTAGTTGAAACAAAATACACATTTCACGATTAATAATACAGTAACAGCAGCTACAATATAGTGGGTTTAATTTAACTGAAGTGTGCATGTTTCAGTCATGGTGTTTATGGACGCATTTATAAACCAGTCCTTAATATTTTAGAGGGAAACACAGATCTGCTGTATGTATTTTATTTATTTATTTATTCATTCATTCATTCATTTAACTTGTAAATGGACACACATTATCCAAGTTGTGTTCACCTTCATGCTGATTGTCTCTGTGGGGCTGTTTTACATCAGACTGCAGATATTTATTTTTTTGAGGAAAAAGGACTGAAAATGTATTTTACTTAATTTTACTCATGCATATTTTTATGTTGAAAGATTTTATCATTATAATTGTTTTGAATGTTCCACCTCAGATTTGTGAAATGATCCATTGTTTGGCAAGTGTTTGTCATGTTCTGACCATAAAGAATAGTTTAAAACAACAATTAAGTCTGGTTTCTTCAACTTTCACTCAGGAGCAAAAATCTGCCTTTAAACTTGAAAGAAATAATGATTTGAAATGTATCGTGATAATTATCGATATAGACTGATATGAAATGTTTTATCGTGATAACATTTTTGGCCATATCGCCCAGCCCTACTGCAAACCTGACTCTGTGCAGCATGGGGTTCAATAGGCTGCATGCACGACCAATACACACCTAGTGGCCGGGTAGAGTTTTCAATGGCCCTAAAATTACATATTGAATGTACAGTAATTAAATATCATCAATGCTAGTGTGTGTAATTTAAACTATAATATGGGAATATTTAACATCATAAAAGGATAGTTGTTTAAATGCATCTTGTTTTGCTCAACTGGGTATGAAAGAAAATGCTCTGGAGTTTGATGGCAGTGGGTTTTGTTTGTGTCTCCTCAGTCACCTGCCCAGATGGACGTTCGAAATGCCCTGATGAAACTACCTGCTGTCTGCTATCAAACGGGTCTTATGGTTGTTGTCCTTTGCCTAATGTAAGTGTCGTGTCCCCCCCCCCCGTTTTTCCTTTCTTCCTCAGCTGTATATTTTCTTTGTCATTATTTTAAGCAATCAATACAACCTCATTATTAACTCTCTGGAACCTGTAACGTTTGATTCATGACAAGGCCGGTGACGCTCTATTTGCTGCACAGGGGCACTGATCCAGTGTGACCCGGATTACCATTGACGTGGGTGTGCACAATGAACGTCTTTTCTGGACTAAGTTTTTAAACCAAGATGAAAATTCAAAGCAGTCTTGCAGAATCTGTAAGAAAGAGGAGTGAGTGTGAGCAGTGAGAGGGCTTTGGGAGTGGCTAGCAGACCGATCCTTGTGTTTTGCAGGCGGTTTGCTGCAATGACCACAAGCACTGCTGCCCACAGGGAACCACGTGTGACCTGGCCCACACTAAATGTATAAGTGCGGATGGGACAAAAACCACCTGGTCTGAAAAACTGCCCGCACTGGAAACTGAAGGTAAAAGGAGTGCATAATTTCAATGCTTTATGTATTGATTTGATTAATTGGTCTCCACTTGTCTGAAGGGGCAGTGGTTTGCACTGCGGTCTCGCTACTCCTGGGACATATGTTCAGACAGATTATTGCCTGGAATACCTGGGTGCAGTTTGCATGTCCTCCTCATGTGGCCCATGTCTGCTGGGTTTGGCTCTGGTTCACCATGACCCTGCACTGTATGAAGCGGTTATTGAAAATGGATGGATGATCAATCCATTACTTACATCCTCAAAATGCCCTCTGGTACTTTTGTACTGCATTCAAATTACTTGAAAGCAAAACAAAATAAAAATAATAAACTGTTTTTTTAATCCATATTTAGCTAGTTTTTTAATCTTTTGCCCCACAGCCACCAACATATTGATTGCTGTCTTCTATCCTTTGTATGGTTTTATTTTTGGTGTCCCTCTTTCTCAGTAGAATGGCTTGATTTTATTTAGTGGAGTAGCTCCTATTACATCACTATTTAAGACCCTGGCACTTAGCATATGACCCTGTCATCTATGGGTGCCTTTTGTCTCCTAGCCAGGGATGTGCAGTGTGACTCCACCGCTGCCTGTCCCAAGGGTCATACCTGCTGCAGAACCAAGGCCGGTGGCTGGGCCTGCTGCCCTATACCCGAGGTACGTTGATCTGATGCTTCCACCGTGACGTAAATTGTGTACGTTTGTGTTGGGGGCTGTAATGCAAAGCAGGCAAGTGATAATAAACTCCATTAAATATTAATGTTAAAGTGGTATGTCTGTATGTCAGGTTGTGGTTTTCTGATTTTTAAATCTATCTGCAACAGATTTCCTAAAATGTATACCCTTGCTGCCCCCTGCAGGCTGAGTGCTGCAGTGACTTTGTACACTGCTGCCCTAAGGGCTACACCTGTAACGTTGAAGCCAGCAGCTGCGAGCAGAAGAGTCTAGTCTTCCCCTGGCTCTCCCAGAGGCCATTGACGCTGGTGAAGGCGCCTATGAGCAGGGTCCCCGTCAGAGCCAGCGATGTCCCCTGTGATGACACCACTTCCTGCCCTGACGGGTCTACCTGCTGCAAGACCACACAGGGAGGCTGGACCTGCTGCCCTTCGGCTAAGGTGAGGAGATGCAGCTGGTGATTACGCTAATGGGTCCTCTTTTGTAAGGCAACAGGGACAGCAGCTACAAGATATCCCAATAGTAAACTGAGTGAGGAAACCCAGTAGGCTGTCTCGAGTGTCTTTAGATGAGCAACACCCTAAAAACGGAGCATAAAGTTACATTGACCCAGTTTTTCAAATGCCTGTTTCCAACATGCATAGAAGGGATGGAAGGAATTGAAAAAATAAAGCAAAATCCTGGAGGACAATCAAAATTAAAATAAAAAACACATCTGTTTGTGTCCCTGGGGTCCAGCAGCGTATTGACCCTTGTCTCTCACTGTGTGTTCTCCGCTCCCAGGCTGTGTGCTGTGAGGACCACGTGCACTGCTGCCCAGAGGGCACCACCTGTGACGTAGCTGCTGGCACGTGTGACTCCTCCACAGCGTCTGTGCCCTGGCTGAAGAAGGTGCCCGCTGTGAGCAGGGTCCCCGTCGGAGCCAGAGACATTCCCTGTGATGACACCACTTCCTGCCCTGACGGGTCTACCTGCTGCAAGACCACACAGGGAGGCTGGGCCTGCTGCCCATTGGCTAAGGTAAGGAGACATTTACATATTACGCTTTTAAACCTTAGGTCAATTTTCACAATAGAAAATGTCCAAAGCACATGGCTTCAGTCGTCGAGGGCTGCATTTTAGTTTCCCTTTTACTGTGAATCCTAATGTTAATTAACCGTATGCTTGAACTTAAATCTTGAACCCTAACCCCGCCTCATCCTTGTGCTGTATAATGATTGTATCCACACACCCAGCCTACACTGTCTTTCTCAACCAGAACTGTAGCTCAGTCAATTGTGAAAAAATAAAATAAAGTAAAATGTTACATGTAACTCATGTTAATGGAAACGTAATCATAATGGGAACTATGGCCCAGCCCAGATTATAACCCTAGTCTGAATGCTGCTTGGACCCTAACCATATTTTTAGTCCACACTTATCCTGAATTAGCTAAGCTATTACTCCACATTATTGCAGACATCTTATTTCTACAATCTTTATAGCTCATTTTAACCCTCGGAGAACTAAGAGGACAGCGATCGCTATATGCGTCAGGACTACATCGCTCTCACACATCACTGCGCTTGGTATAGTGCAGCAAATTACTTAATTTTACATATATAGGTTTCATATGATCATTATATTTATCACAAGAAATGTAAGATTTGAAGTTTTTCATTCTTATTCTACAATTAATTTTTGGAATGAATACAGAAATGTGCATTAGCAAAGAAACCTAAGTTAGACAGACACCATTTTTATTCTCAAAACAACATTCATTTCAAAATGAACAAGGCTTATAAACACTTATTAAAATCATATATATACAAATCCCCAGAATGTTCTTTTTGTAAACACCGATGTTTACAAATAATTGTTAAAGAGATATCAGTTTTGCAAGGAGCGCATCTGTCTAGAAGCTTGTTGGTACTACACGGCAAAAAATACTGCAAATACGGCAAATAAATCTGGCTGTGCAGTGTTGAATACATCTAAAAGCATCTTCAAATGTACTTATGCCTCGGTTCCACTGGCTTAAGTGTCCGTGCCGTGCCGTGCCGTGCCATGCCGTGTCGGACGGGTCCGTCCTCAGACGCGTCCCAGAGCTTTTTTTTGCAAAACCAGGCCGCTGTGAAGTCCGTCCCTCTGATGGAGGAGCAGCGACTGTGGGTTTAGTTTGTGTTCGTGTTAAAAACAGAGACCGAGAACAACACTGAGCGATACAGCCTGAAATGGAGAGGACTTGTGTGTCTGTTTTATTATTTGTGCTTTACATGATTGTAAACGGCGTAATAAATACACGTTTCTGTTCAGAGATACTAGGAAGAGCTGAACGTGTAGAGACAACATTATATTCAGACAAGCATGTTCCCATAAGAATACGTTTCCATGTGCAACAATAATACTAAATACCGAATATGTATTGTTATTATTATAGTAATCATTTGTGCTGGTATATATGTATGTTAAACGGCACGGCGTGACTCCCTTAACTTATTACTCTTACTACAGATTTGTAACTGCAAAATACTTTTTGCCGTATTATTTATAATTTACTTTATCAGACGTCCTTAACCTGGGCAAGTTACAGTTGAAACAAAATACACACGTTTCGCGATTAATCATCCAGATACAATATAGCAGGTTATAATTGAACTAAAGTGTCCACGTCTCAGTCATGGCGTTTATGGACGCATTTATTAAACCAGTCCTTAATGTTTTATAGGGATCCCCACATCTGCTGTATTAATTTATTTGTTAATTTAACTTGTAAATGGACACGTTAACTAAATCGTGTTCGCCTTCACACTGACTGTCTCTACGGATTGTCCTGCACACCATTCACACAACATAGCCTGAAACACCGGCCAGTTATTCATAAAATATTAAGAATATCGGCTGCTACCGCTCCGATTATTATCCTTCAGTTTCTTTTAACTAATCACGGCACTGTACCGGTCCTGTTAAATCCAAGTTTTTAATGCACTCGGATATTAACTGTAAGCAGTCATTGTTTCTGTACGTGGATTTCTCTCCATGCTGCTAATAAACTTGTAATTTCTTCATGATCGCACACGGCACTTGAGATTATATCTTCCTCCCCGTGTCTCAAGTCAAACACACACCTCCAATACTGAAAGCGAATCATGTCCTCAGTGGGCGGGACGGACGCTTACGGACACGTCTAGCACCAGCAAGTTAACCGTCCACAAAACACGGATGCGTCCGCCACTGGAAACGGGGCATTAATGTCGTTATTTTCCCGTTTGTGTCCCTGGGGTCCAGCAGCGTATTGACCCTTGTCTCTCACTGTGTGTTCTCCGCTCCCAGGCTGTGTGCTGTGAGGACCACGTGCACTGCTGCCCAGAGGGCACCACCTGTGACGTAGCTGCTGGCACGTGTGACTCCTCCACAGCGTCTGTGCCCTGGCTGAAGAAGGTGCCCGCTGTGAGCAGGGTCCCCGTCGGAGCCAGAGACATTCCCTGTGATGACACCACTTCCTGCCCTGACGGGTCTACCTGCTGCAAGACCACACAGGGAGGCTGGGCCTGCTGCCCATTGGCTAAGGTAAGGAGACATTTACATATTACGCTTTTAAACCTTAGGTCAATTTTCACAATAGAAAATGTCCAAAGCACATGGCTTCAGTTGTCGAGGGCTGCATTTTAGTTTTCCTTTTACATTAATGAAGAGTATGCTTGAACTTAAATCTTCACCATCCCTAACGATAGGTTATCATAACCCCGGTTCCCTTAAAAAGAAAGACAGCCATTACCGAATGGGAAGAGCCTTCTGACCTGTCATTCAGTGAAAGTATGTACCAAAGCTGCCCAATAGGGGCCCTGCTGGCAGGAGGGAGACCCGCCCCCAGCGTTTGTGAAAAGTCTCCTCCTGACTGCAGCTCCCTGCCATTTCTTCATCAGGAAGGTCGTCTGGTTGAGCGACCGCTAAGAGGAATGGCTGTCTTTCTTTTTCAGGGAACTGGGTTTATGATAACCTATCGTTCCCTTTCAAATCGAAAGCCAGCCATTACCAAATGGGAAGACCACAGCTGTCGTGAGTCCGGACACCTGACTAAACCTAGGTTTATTGCATCAAACCTAATGCTGGGGTCACAGTACACTATTTGATCGGCACTGATCGGCACGACAAGCAGCTGGTCGGGACGGGTCCCGCTGCCGATGGTCGTGTAGTGAGAGACGGGCTGAAGTGTCGCTTGCCCTCCGATCTGATCGTAAGCTTGTCGGAGCCCCTGCGATGTTATTAAACATGTTAAACATTTACGACTCGATCGGTACCGATCGTGGAGAGTGTCGTGATCAGCAGCCAATGAGAGCCGAGCTGACTGAAGCAGAGAAAAGAAACGGAAGAATAAACGGGACAATAAGATTCATACATATTTATTGAAATACTTCAAATACCAATGGTTGTTTTGGGGCACGTTATTTTAAAATACTATACGCTTTTTGTGTTTGTCTCCACCACGGCTTGTGGTTGCGTTCTTTCCGCAGTTTTGTGCAGATCTGCAGAAATCCACTGATCCCATTGGTGGAGCAGCGCAGATCTGCGATACACAGACGTGACCTGTACATGTGCACGTCCGTGTTTGTTGACCTTTTCTCTGTGTGGATCACGTGTGTTTCTGCGAGACTTGGAGGCTGTGACGCAGATCCATGACAAGGATGTCGGATCAGTCGTGTAGTGTGCGTCCCTGTACTTAAGTGATCGTGTAGCGTGTGCTCCTTCACGACGCAAAAGACACAAATTCGGAGCAAAATAGTCATTCAGTGTGAGCTGCCCACTGTTCATAAAATCGGGTCGGATTGTAGAAATCGTGTAGTGTGACCACGGCATAAGTTAGACAGACACCATTGTTATTCTCAAAACAACGTTCTTTTCAAAATGAACAAGGCTTATAAACACTTATTAAAATCATGTAGCATCTGTCTAGAAGCTTGTCTGTACTACACGGCAAAAAATAAATAAAAATGAATCTGGCTGTGCAGTGTTGAATACATCTAAAAGCATCTTCAAATGTACTTATTGTCGTTATTTTCCCGTTTGTGTCCCTGGGGTCCAGCAGCGTATTGACCCTTGTCTCTCACTGTGTGTTCTCCGCTCCCAGGCTGTGTGCTGTGAGGACCACGTGCACTGCTGCCCAGAGGGCACCACCTGTGACGTAGCTGCTGGCACGTGTGACTCCTCCACAGCGTCTGTGCCCTGGCTGAAGAAGGTGCCCGCTGTGAGCAGGGTCCCCGTCGGAGCCAGAGACATTCCCTGTGATGACACCACTTCCTGCCCTGACGGGTCTACCTGCTGCAAGACCACACAGGGAGGCTGGGCCTGCTGCCCATTGGCTAAGGTAAGGAGACATTTACATATTACGCTTTTAAACCTTAGGTCAATTTTCACAATAGAAAATGTCCAAAGCACATGGCTTCAGTCGTCGAGGGCTGCATTTTAGTTTCCCTTTTACTGTGAATCCTAATGTTAATTAACCGTATGCTTGAACTTAAATCTTGAACCCTAACCCCGCCTCATCCTTGTGCTGTATAATGATTGTATCCACACACCCAGCCTACACTGTCTTTCTCAACCAGAACTGTAGCTCAGTCAATTGTGAAAAAATAAAATAAAGTAAAATGTTACATGTAACTCATGTTAATGGAAACGTAATCATAATGGGAACTATGGCCCAGCCCAGATTATAACCCTAGTCTGAATGCTGCTTGGACCCTAACCATATTTTTAGTCCACACTTATCCTGAATTAGCTAAGCTATTACTCCACATTATTGCAGACATCTTATTTCTACAATCTTTATAGCTCATTTTAACCCTCGGAGAACTAAGAGGACAGCGATCGCTATATGCGTCAGGACTACATCGCTCTCACACATCACTGCGCTTGGTATAGTGCAGCAAATTACTTAATTTTACATATATAGGTTTCATATGATCATTATATTTATCACAAGAAATGTAAGATTTGAAGTTTTTCATTCTTATTCTACAATTAATTTTTGGAATGAATACAGAAATGTGCATTAGCAAAGAAACCTAAGTTAGACAGACACCATTTTTATTCTCAAAACAACATTCATTTCAAAATGAACAAGGCTTATAAACACTTATTAAAATCATATATATACAAATCCCCAGAATGTTCTTTTTGTAAACACCGATGTTTACAAATAATTGTTAAAGAGATATCAGTTTTGCAAGGAGCGCATCTGTCTAGAAGCTTGTTGGTACTACACGGCAAAAAATACTGCAAATACGGCAAATAAATCTGGCTGTGCAGTGTTGAATACATCTAAAAGCATCTTCAAATGTACTTATGCCTCGGTTCCACTGGCTTAAGTGTCCGTGCCGTGCCGTGCCGTGCCATGCCGTGCCGGACGGGTCCGTCCTCAGACGCGTCCCAGAGCTTTTTTTTGCAAAACCAGGCCGCTGTGAAGTCCGTCCCTCTGATGGAGGAGCAGCGACTGTGGGTTTAGTTTGTGTTCGTGTTAAAAACAGAGACCGAGAACAACACTGAGCGATACAGCCTGAAATGGAGAGGACTTGTGTGTCTGTTTTATTATTTGTGCTTTACATGATTGTAAACGGCGTAATAAATGCACGTTTCTGTTCAGAGATACTAGGAAGAGCTGAACATGTAGAGACAACATTATATTCAGACAAGCATGTTCCCATAAGAATACGTTTCCATGTGCAACAATAATACTAAATAGCGAATATGTATTGTTATTATTATAGTAATCATTTGTGCTGGTATATATGTATGTTAAACGGCACGGCGTGACTCCCTTAACTTATTACTCTTACTACAGATTTGTAACTGCAAAATACTTTTTGCCGTATTATTTATAATTTACTTTATCAGACGTCCTTAACCTGGGCAAGTTACAGTTGAAACAAAATACACACGTTTCGCGATTAATCATCCAGATACAATATAGCAGGTTATAATTGAACTAAAGTGTCCACGTCTCAGTCATGGCGTTTATGGACGCATTTATTAAACCAGTCCTTAATGTTTTATAGGGATCCCCACATCTGCTGTATTAATTTATTTGTTAATTTAACTTGTAAATGGACACGTTAACTAAATCGTGTTCGCCTTCACACTGACTGTCTCTGCGGATTGTCCTGCACACCATTCACACAACATAGCCTGAAACACCGGCCAGTTATTCATAAAATATTAAGAATATCGGCTGCTACCGCTCCGATTATTATCCTTCAGTTTCTTTTAACTAATCACGGCACTGTACCGGTCCTGTTAAATCCAAGTTTTTAATGCACTCGGATATTAACTGTAAGCAGTCATTGTTTCTGTACGTGGATTTCTCTCCATGCTGCTAATAAACTTGTAATTCCTTCATGATCGCACACGGCACTTGAGATTATATCTTCCTCCCCGTGTCTCAAGTCAAACACACACCTCCAATACTGAAAGCGAATCATGTCCTCAGTGGGCGGGACGGACGCTTACGGACACGTCTAGCACCAGCAAGTTAACCGTCCACAAAACACGGATGCGTCCGCCACTGGAAACGGGGCATTAATGTCGTTATTTTCCCGTTTGTGTCCCTGGGGTCCAGCTGCGTATTGACCCTTGTCTCTCACTGTGTGTTCTCCGCTCCCAGGCTGTGTGCTGTGAGGACCACGTGCACTGCTGCCCAGAGGGCACCACCTGTGACGTAGCTGCTGGCACGTGTGACTCCTCCACAGCGTCTGTGCCCTGGCTGAAGAAGGTGCCCGCTGTGAGCAGGGTCCCCGTCGGAGCCAGAGACATTCCCTGTGATGACACCACTTCCTGCCCTGACGGGTCTACCTGCTGCAAGACCACACAGGGAGGCTGGGCCTGCTGCCCATTGGCTAAGGTAAGGAGACATTTACATATTACGCTTTTAAACCTTAGGTCAATTTTCACAATAGAAAATGTCCAAAGCACATGGCTTCAGTTGTCGAGGGCTGCATTTTAGTTTTCCTTTTACATTAATGAAGAGTATGCTTGAACTTAAATCTTCACCATCCCTAACGATAGGTTATCATAACCCCGGTTCCCTTAAAAAGAAAGACAGCCATTACCGAATGGGAAGAGCCTTCTGACCTGTCATTCAGTGAAAGTATGTACCAAAGCTGCCCAATAGGGGCCCTGCTGGCAGGAGGGAGACCCGCCCCCAGCGTTTGTGAAAAGTCTCCTCCTGACTGCAGCTCCCTGCCATTTCTTCATCAGGAAGGTCGTCTGGTTGAGCGACCGCTAAGAGGAATGGCTGTCTTTCTTTTTCAGGGAACTGGGTTTATGATAACCTATCGTTCCCTTTCAAATCGAAAGCCAGCCATTACCAAATGGGAAGACCACAGCTGTCGTGAGTCCGGACACCTGACTAAACCTAGGTTTATTGCACCAAACCTAATGCTGGGGTCACAGTACACTATTTGATCGGCACTGATCGGCACGACAAGCAGCTGGTCGGGACGGGTCCCGCTGCCGATGGTCGTGTAGTGAGAGACGGGCTGAAGTGTCGCTTGCCCTCCGATCTGATCGTAAGCTTGTCGGAGCCCCTGCGATGTTATTAAACATGTTAAACATTTACGACTCGATCGGTACCGATCGTGGAGAGTGTCGTGATCAGCAGCCAATGAGAGCCGAGCTGACTGAAGCAGAGAAAAGAAACGGAAGAATAAACGGGACAATAAGATTCATACATATTTATTGAAATACTTCAAATACCAATGGTTGTTTTGGGGCACGTTATTTTAAAATACTATACGCTTTTTGTGTTTGTCTCCACCACGGCTTGTGGTTGCGTTCTTTCCGCAGTTTTGTGCAGATCTGCAGAAATCCACTGATCCCATTGGTGGAGCAGCGCAGATCTGCGATACACAGACGTGACCTGTACATGTGCACGTCCGTGTTTGTTGACCTTTTCTCTGTGTGGATCACGTGTGTTTCTGCGAGACTTGGAGGCTGTGACGCAGATCCATGACAAGGATGTCGGATCAGTCGTGTAGTGTGCGTCCCTGTACTTAAGTGATCGTGTAGCGTGTGCTCCTTCACGACGCAAAAGACACAAATTCGGAGCAAAATAGTCATTCAGTGTGAGCTGCCCACTGTTCATAAAATCGGGTCGGATTGTAGAAATCGTGTAGTGTGACCACGGCATAAGTTAGACAGACACCATTGTTATTCTCAAAACAACGTTCTTTTCAAAATGAACAAGGCTTATAAACACTTATTAAAATCATGTAGCATCTGTCTAGAAGCTTGTCTGTACTACACGGCAAAAAATAAATAAAAATGAATCTGGCTGTGCAGTGTTGAATACATCTAAAAGCATCTTCAAATGTACTTATTGTCGTTATTTTCCCGTTTGTGTCCCTGGGGTCCAGCAGCGTATTGACCCTTGTCTCTCACTGTGTGTTCTCCGCTCCCAGGCTGTGTGCTGTGAGGACCACGTGCACTGCTGCCCAGAGGGCACCACCTGTGACGTAGCTGCTGGCACGTGTGACTCCTCCACAGCGTCTGTGCCCTGGCTGAAGAAGGTGCCCGCTGTGAGCAGGGTCCCCGTCGGAGCCAGAGACATTCCCTGTGATGACACCACTTCCTGCCCTGACGGGTCTACCTGCTGCAAGACCACACAGGGAGGCTGGGCCTGCTGCCCATTGGCTAAGGTAAGGAGACATTTACATATTACGCTTTTAAACCTTAGGTCAATTTTCACAATAGAAAATGTCCAAAGCACATGGCTTCAGTCGTCGAGGGCTGCATTTTAGTTTCCCTTTTACTGTGAATCCTAATGTTAATTAACCGTATGCTTGAACTTAAATCTTGAACCCTAACCCCGCCTCATCCTTGTGCTGTATAATGATTGTATCCACACACCCAGCCTACACTGTCTTTCTCAACCAGAACTGTAGCTCAGTCAATTGTGAAAAAATAAAATAAAGTAAAATGTTACATGTAACTCATGTTAATGGAAACGTAATCATAATGGGAACTATGGCCCAGCCCAGATTATAACCCTAGTCTGAATGCTGCTTGGACCCTAACCATATTTTTAGTCCACACTTATCCTGAATTAGCTAAGCTATTACTCCACATTATTGCAGACATCTTATTTCTACAATCTTTATAGCTCATTTTAACCCTCGGAGAACTAAGAGGACAGCGATCGCTATATGCGTCAGGACTACATCGCTCTCACACATCACTGCGCTTGGTATAGTGCAGCAAATTACTTAATTTTACATATATAGGTTTCATATGATCATTATATTTATCACAAGAAATGTAAGATTTGAAGTTTTTCATTCTTATTCTACAATTAATTTTTGGAATGAATACAGAAATGTGCATTAGCAAAGAAACCTAAGTTAGACAGACACCATTTTTATTCTCAAAACAACATTCATTTCAAAATGAACAAGGCTTATAAACACTTATTAAAATCATATATATACAAATCCCCAGAATGTTCTTTTTGTAAACACCGATGTTTACAAATAATTGTTAAAGAGATATCAGTTTTGCAAGGAGCGCATCTGTCTAGAAGCTTGTTGGTACTACACGGCAAAAAATACTGCAAATACGGCAAATAAATCTGGCTGTGCAGTGTTGAATACATCTAAAAGCATCTTCAAATGTACTTATGCCTCGGTTCCACTGGCTTAAGTGTCCGTGCCGTGCCGTGCCGTGCCATGCCGTGCCGGACGGGTCCGTCCTCAGACGCGTCCCAGAGCTTTTTTTTGCAAAACCAGGCCGCTGTGAAGTCCGTCCCTCTGATGGAGGAGCAGCGACTGTGGGTTTAGTTTGTGTTCGTGTTAAAAACAGAGACCGAGAACAACACTGAGCGATACAGCCTGAAATGGAGAGGACTTGTGTGTCTGTTTTATTATTTGTGCTTTACATGATTGTAAACGGCGTAATAAATGCACGTTTCTGTTCAGAGATACTAGGAAGAGCTGAACATGTAGAGACAACATTATATTCAGACAAGCATGTTCCCATAAGAATACGTTTCCATGTGCAACAATAATACTAAATACCGAATATGTATTGTTATTATTATAGTAATCATTTGTGCTGGTATATATGTATGTTAAACGGCACGGCGTGACTCCCTTAACTTATTACTCTTACTACAGATTTGTAACTGCAAAATACTTTTTGCCGTATTATTTATAATTTACTTTATCAGACGTCCTTAACCTGGGCAAGTTACAGTTGAAACAAAATACACACGTTTCGCGATTAATCATCCAGATACAATATAGCAGGTTATAATTGAACTAAAGTGTCCACGTCTCAGTCATGGCGTTTATGGACGCATTTATTAAACCAGTCCTTAATGTTTTATAGGGATCCCCACATCTGCTGTATTAATTTATTTGTTAATTTAACTTGTAAATGGACACGTTAACTAAATCGTGTTCGCCTTCACACTGACTGTCTCTGCGGATTGTCCTGCACACCATTCACACAACATAGCCTGAAACACCGGCCAGTTATTCATAAAATATTAAGAATATCGGCTGCTACCGCTCCGATTATTATCCTTCAGTTTCTTTTAACTAATCACGGCACTGTACCGGTCCTGTTAAATCCAAGTTTTTAATGCACTCGGATATTAACTGTAAGCAGTCATTGTTTCTGTACGTGGATTTCTCTCCATGCTGCTAATAAACTTGTAATTTCTTCATGATCGCACACGGCACTTGAGATTATATCTTCCTCCCCGTGTCTCAAGTCAAACACACACCTCCAATACTGAAAGCGAATCATGTCCTCAGTGGGCGGGACGGACGCTTACGGACACGTCTAGCACCAGCAAGTTAACCGTCCACAAAACACGGATGCGTCCGCCACTGGAAACGGGGCATTAATGTTGTTATTTTCCCGTTTGTGTCCCTGGGGTCCAGCAGCGTATTGACCCTTGTCTCTCACTGTGTGTTCTCCGCTCCCAGGCTGTGTGCTGTGAGGACCACGTGCACTGCTGCCCAGAGGGCACCACCTGTGACGTAGCTGCTGGCACGTGTGACTCCTCCACAGCGTCTGTGCCCTGGCTGAAGAAGGTGCCCGCTGTGAGCAGGGTCCCCGTCGGAGCCAGAGACATTCCCTGTGATGACACCACTTCCTGCCCTGACGGGTCTACCTGCTGCAAGACCACACAGGGAGGCTGGGCCTGCTGCCCATTGGCTAAGGTAAGGAGACATTTACATATTACGCTTTTAAACCTTAGGTCAATTTTCACAATAGAAAATGTCCAAAGCACATGGCTTCAGTTGTCGAGGGCTGCATTTTAGTTTTCCTTTTACATTAATGAAGAGTATGCTTGAACTTAAATCTTCACCATCCCTAACGATAGGTTATCATAACCCCGGTTCCCTTAAAAAGAAAGACAGCCATTACCGAATGGGAAGAGCCTTCTGACCTGTCATTCAGTGAAAGTATGTACCAAAGCTGCCCAATAGGGGCCCTGCTGGCAGGAGGGAGACCCGCCCCCAGCGTTTGTGAAAAGTCTCCTCCTGACTGCAGCTCCCTGCCATTTCTTCATCAGGAAGGTCGTCTGGTTGAGCGACCGCTAAGAGGAATGGCTGTCTTTCTTTTTCAGGGAACTGGGTTTATGATAACCTATCGTTCCCTTTCAAATCGAAAGCCAGCCATTACCAAATGGGAAGACCACAGCTGTCGTGAGTCCGGACACCTGACTAAACCTAGGTTTATTGCACCAAACCTAATGCTGGGGTCACAGTACACTATTTGATCGGCACTGATCGGCACGACAAGCAGCTGGTCGGGACGGGTCCCGCTGCCGATGGTCGTGTAGTGAGAGACGGGCTGAAGTGTCGCTTGCCCTCCGATCTGATCGTAAGCTTGTCGGAGCCCCTGCGATGTTATTAAACATGTTAAACATTTACGACTCGATCGGTACCGATCGTGGAGAGTGTCGTGATCAGCAGCCAATGAGAGCCGAGCTGACTGAAGCAGAGAAAAGAAACGGAAGAATAAACGGGACAATAAGATTCATACATATTTATTGAAATACTTCAAATACCAATGGTTGTTTTGGGGCACGTTATTTTAAAATACTATACGCTTTTTGTGTTTGTCTCCACCACGGCTTGTGGTTGCGTTCTTTCCGCAGTTTTGTGCAGATCTGCAGAAATCCACTGATCCCATTGGTGGAGCAGCGCAGATCTGCGATACACAGACGTGACCTGTACATGTGCACGTCCGTGTTTGTTGACCTTTTCTCTGTGTGGATCACGTGTGTTTCTGCGAGATTTGGAGGCTGTGACGCAGATCCATGACAAGGATGTCGGATCAGTCGTGTAGTGTGCGTCCCTGTACTTAAGTGATCGTGTAGCGTGTGCTCCTTCACGACGCAAAAGACACAAATTCGGAGCAAAATAGTCATTCAGTGTGAGCTGCCCACTGTTCATAAAATCGGGTCGGATTGTAGAAATCGTGTAGTGTGACCACGGCATAAGTTAGACAGACACCATTGTTATTCTCAAAACAACGTTCTTTTCAAAATGAACAAGGCTTATAAACACTTATTAAAATCATGTAGCATCTGTCTAGAAGCTTGTCTGTACTACACGGCAAAAAATAAATAAAAATGAATCTGGCTGTGCAGTGTTGAATACATCTAAAAGCATCTTCAAATGTACTTATTGTCGTTATTTTCCCGTTTGTGTCCCTGGGGTCCAGCAGCGTATTGACCCTTGTCTCTCACTGTGTGTTCTCCGCTCCCAGGCTGTGTGCTGTGAGGACCACGTGCACTGCTGCCCAGAGGGCACCACCTGTGACGTAGCTGCTGGCATGTGTGACTCCTCCACAGCGTCTGTGCCCTGGCTGAAGAAGGTGCCCGCTGTGAGCAGGGTCCCCAAAGATGAGAAGTGTGACGACCACACTAGTTGCCCACGTAGCACCACCTGCTGCCAACAGAGCCCTGGAAAATGGGCCTGCTGTCCCCTACCTCATGTAAGTTTAAATTATACACGGATCTATTTCAATCATCACTTCACAAAAACTACACTGCAGCCTAATCTCTGAGGGAGTGGGTTTCGACATGGCGTTTGTGAAAACCACCTTCGTATCCTAGCTTTATTTTGATTTCAAGGTCTGGCTTCAAATGCCTTTGCCATCATTTGTAGCGCAGAAAGGTTTCTTTTAAGGTGGGGCTGCGGGAGTGAGCTGCTCAAAGGCCTTGTGCATGTTTCAGGCGGTGTGTTGTGAAGATGGAGAACACTGCTGCCCTAGAGGCTACAGATGTGATGTGACTAAAACCTCCTGCATCAAGGAAGGCCAGGAAATACCCTGGTCCAGGAAGCTCAAGGCATCCAGCACCCCCGCCGGTCCCCAAGATGTGAGGTGTGACCCCCAGACAAGCTGTGCCTCCGGGACCACCTGCTGCCAGCTGCCCACGGGCAAGTGGGGCTGCTGCCCTCTGGTCAAGGTAAAGCAGTGCCAGGGAGTTGTTAAGGCTCGCAGCTGACTGAATGAATGGCAAGGTTGGAAAGGCTGAGGTCCAGGTATTCATCTGTCTTGGTCTTTTGCCCCTGTCCAGGCGGTGTGCTGCTCGGATCACGAGCACTGCTGCCCGCAAGGTTACAGATGCAACATTGAGGCTGGCACCTGTGAGAAGCAGGGCGAACCCTTCGTGTGGCTGACCCACACTGCCCCCCTGGTTCGTGTCTCTGGACTGGCAGCACAGAGCTCCCAGCTCCAGAGGGATATTAAGTGCAGTGACACCTTCCAGTGCTCTGATGGGGAAACCTGCTGCCAGATTACAGCCCATTCCTGGGCCTGCTGCCCTTTCCCTCAGGTATGCTTTTTTTTGTTTTGTTTTTTGTTAATTAAAAATCTGTTAAAGTGTAAATGAAACACCTGTTTTGGTGTCCTTGCACAACAACAGCATCTGAATACAGTTTGATTTGATGTAGGCTTGCTGTTATATGTAGGTGGTGCTGATCAGTGTACAGTCCTCTATGAAGGGAATTCCCATGTGGTTTAGTTCACAGTGCTGTGCTTCTACTGGGACACCACAGACTATTGTACACGGGCACAAGCCTGTTTGGCATAATTTGAAGCGTCTTTTACTACAAATTCACACTTTGTAACTGGAAAAACTGAGTACATTTGTGGCACCTCTGGTAAATGTATACTCATTGTGGGTTATTACTGTTATACTCTCCATCCACGACGGGAACATTTGGATCTGGAATTGTGCATTCCTCCGACTGGGTTCGGAGGGCTCGGCTGAGTGGGGCCTCTTTTTGACTGTGTGATGGTTTCTCTGCAGGCTGTGTGCTGTGCTGATAAGAGGCACTGCTGCCCTGCGGGCTACACTTGTGATGTGGCTGGAAGAGGCTGTGACAAAGATGGGCATCTGAGCTGGGACGTGTTTCTTGGAGACCAAAGAAGAGCCCTTGACCCTCTGTAATGCCCATGCAGACCTGCACTCCAGACCTTCAAAAAAGCAACAGCACTAAATGTATTTCAAGAAAGGAGAGCTGTTCATTTTGTTGACTCATAGGAATGATGCCATTTAAAGAAGAAAAATACGGAATGACATTTAAACAAAAGCAACGTTTAGGGTGCCGTACAGTTTAAGCAGATGCTCTAGATGAAGTTGAAGTTGCCTCTGTGCTTCTACTCATGTGCTGCAGCCTAAAAAATGACATCTTATTTCAGTGATAATGTAACTGCTTTATGTACTCCCCTCCCCCAATATTGACTACTGCATCTATGGAATTACAGTAGCAGAATCACTTGTAAATCCATGATTTTGTTTTTCAAACAAGCAACATTAGAATCAGTATATTTTCTGTCCCCTCTGTTGGGACTATTTTAAACCCACTCATTCTATGCAAGGTCACCATAACACATAATTAGTGAATAATCTTGAATTACATCTTTCTAGAAAATGCTTAAAGGCATACACAGTGACAGTTATACAGTCCTACTCAAGTATTGTAAAGATTTGCACTCTATTTTATTGCAGATATGGACATATCAGGGCTAGGTAATGATATCTGTGCCTTTGCACTTGAGTTAAGGAATATAAAGATGGGAGGACAGCCTTTTCTCTTGAGGGCACTATTCACATTTCTGCTGACTGGGAAATAAGAATTATACAATCCAGTTTTGTACTGGTTTGGTTAGTTTTAGTCTAGCTAATTGGATAATGGCATTCACTTGTATTATATAATTTTTATTTCCCCCCATAAAGATTGTAATACACATACATTTGTCTAATACTCAATTGATCGGAGAGTATAAAGCTCTGATCCTGTGTAAATTGCACTTTAGTTATAGCACTTCTAGTGTAAAGTTAAATCTTGTAATAAAAAATGTTGCCTTTTTTTTTCCTCCTCTAATTGATAGACCGTGAAAGGCTTTTTAGTTTTTATGATAAACCTTGTAAGAAGAATGTGTTTTAAAATGCCATTGAACTTCGAAGCACTGAACTCTATTTCCTGCAACTCACTTTGTTTAATGACGTTTACCTGCTCTATTCTTTGTATTTTAAACCAACATTATATCTGAATTGACTACAACTGTTGGGGGTCCCTTTCTGTACAACACGGCTTAGACCAGAGAATTGCGCATGGGAATTCCGATTGTTGGTACCCAAATTTCAAAATAATCAGTGGAGAAATAACATGTTGATTATTATTATGAGTCCCAGGTTCAGACTCCATCTCTCTTGGACCATACCTCTAGAACTACACAGCAGGCCTTCTACACATGCAGTAATCATCACATTTTGGATCCGTGCTAACCTTGAGCGTCTTAAAAATACCTGTCTGAGTTTGTTGGATGTCCAAGATCCGTCTTTGTACAGTAATGGATGATTTTGTTTTTTCAGGGAAAATGCGAATTAGCAGTAGGAAATGACTCCCTTCCTTTGAGTCCTTGTTAAACACTATCAGTTTCTGCCCATGTTCACCATGTTCATAACTAGTTATCTGCAAATATTTCTCCCTAATATTAAAATAATTGCAAACTCTTTCTTGCAAAACAAGTACAGCGTAGTTCTGGGCATATAATACTAAGAGTATGTGTGGGTGGTATTTTATTTTATTGAAGCTGGTTGATTTAGTTGATTGAGTGTATACCAACTGAATTGAAATAAAGATTTCTACAAATGCTGTTAAACCTGTGTTCTGATTATTTATCTCAAAGCAGTAAAGAAGGACCCTCTTCCAGTAGACCAAATTAGGGCAACTGCTTATTCTAGTTATGCCATGTCCTACTTTTGCAATCTTTCCAGAGTGCATGCTAAAACTCAAGACTAGAAGCAATCCGTGTGATCTCCTCTATAGCATTATTTCAGGGGTTTGACTAAACAACTGAAGTCTTCTCTTTCTCGGTGCATGAAACACGAACACCAACGCACAAATATGAGCCTGTTCTTCCATGATCCACGCCATATTTTTTTTAATTACTACAATCTAAGCTTTTGGTTGTAAAATTGCAATACTAGTAAAAATCCTCATTTGTATATTTGTGTGTTCTTCAGACGTGTTTCTATCAAATTGCCAACAAATGAAAAGGGGCGGTCTGAATACAGTATTCACAGTACAGATGATATACCTGGTGTAAATGTGCAACCAAGAAAAACAACACAAACGCAGCGGGCTGACATGGCCTGGTTAAGCGGGACGAGCATGCATGCATTTAACCTAATTCCCACTGAAGGGCGCAGTGCTGTGTGGTATTGTATAGGCTATGCACACATTAAAAAATACCGAGAATGATGATGCTAAAATGGCAGGACGCAGGCTGTAGCTTTCGGTCTGTGGACGTTACGGGATGCACGATGAGGAAGACACCATTACAAGCATGCATACATACATGCACTAGGTCGCTACATGACAGGCGTGTGATACTATAAAAGCCTGTGTGTTGATATGCAAGATGCATCGCAAACGAGCAACAACAAATCACGTGAGGAGACCCTTTACTATCCACCGGAAGTGCGGGTATGAAAAAAAGAAAAGGGAAAAGAAAACAGCCAGTGTGCGGCGCGGCGGCTGCGCGTCTTCTGTGTACATATGAATTTTTAAAGCCGCGTCAATAATCATCCGCTGCAATTATCGACCTTGAAATACAGTTCACACCCCACAAAATAGGAACCATTTCACTCCCACAAGAAACAATGCCCCGGAGGAAGGTAAGAACAGATTTAGTTATATCCAAATAACATCAAAAACGGAGGAGATATGTTTGCCACTGCCTCGTACTGTATTTCGTGTGCTGTTTTTAAATGGGGAAAAAAGCCGCCTGGGTTAGAAATCGCACCATACACGTAAGACCGTTACGTGTTTGCCAAGGGACACTTTTCGGTATTGTTGGGTTATATGTAGGGGGAAAAAACCGTTTTGGAGGTGTTCATGCGGGAAAGGGAAAAAAAACGCCCACCGCCGGGATTCAGTTTGGCTAACTCGGCGGACTTACAGTCTGCTCTCCTCGGTTCAGGAACATACTAGACTCTGAGGCTGCAGTTGAGGCCTGAGGCAGAGGGAGGGAAAGAAAATAAGAATCGGACACCTCCGAAGACTGTAGGATTGGCTGGTTTCTGCGTATTGGAGCTGTGGATTGGTTCAGGACAGTGTCTGTCAGGGCTGGGTCCCGCCTCCGGAGGCTTTTGATTGCTCGGTGTGTTTAGGCAAGACGCCATTGGTTGCCTTCGATGGAAAAGGACTTTGTGATTGGACAAGAGCGGCCTGGAAGCAGTAGGTTGTGGATTTACTGGAGATGAGAGAGGGGGAGACTGCGCTTGTTTTAAAAGAACAAACTATCAGTGGAAGCATAACTGTTATGGTTGTAAATCTTGCTGAGTCCATCACCGACTATTTGTTTGTTTTTTAAAACGCATTCCTTGTACATGTATGCACGCAAAGCACTCTGGGAGCGCTGCGGGGCGGAAGTGTGAAGTGCACGGGGGTAGCACGTTTATTGTGCACCCAGCAGCTGGTGCATCACGTGGGGGCGTCGGACATCTGTGTCCAAGTCTTCTGTGCAATCCTTGTTTTGCTCATAGGTGCTAATATCACAAAATATGGACTCAAGACTTTTTGCTCTTGTACTTTTTACACCGTAGTAAGTAGCTAACTTTTTAAATAATTCAAACCATGGCTTAAAATTCGGATGATGTAATAAGTCTTGGTAGTGCTTTTGCATTGCAGATCTTATCCTAGTCTCTAAACGTGGTAAAGGTTGTTTTCAGCTGCATGGCGACTAATTGTAATTTGCTGCTGCCTATATGTGGCACTGTATTTTGGTTTTGTGTGTAGCCTCTGTATGATGTGGTGTTATTGTTGAACCACAACACTGTTAAATCTTAAAACTTGCAATGTCTGGTCTCTGTCTCTCTTGCCTACCTTATGCATGTAAACAGTAATGAAAAATACAAGAAAGCCAGCAGTTACAGTGGGTCATCAGGGCTGAAGATGGGAAATATTAGCTTTGTTATTGTATTATTGTGTTTATTGAAAAACAAGAGGTAGCTAGCTGGCAGAGAGAGGGACTTGTATGTAAGCTCTGTGTGGTTTACATTTGAGTTGGGGTCAATCTGTTCGATTCTATTTAATCAAACCCAATCTGTGAAATAATACAAATTGTGTACAAATATACTGACTCTCATTCATGTGATGTGTATGTCTTTCCACTTTAATCCATGTTATGTATTGTATAATTCCTGTCTTATAATGATAATTTATGGTATTTTTCTTATTTTAATGTACTTTCACATAAGCACTTACAAAATATTTAAGCTATAATATTGTCTGCAAATCTGTAAATGCATGACACTGCACTTGTGATTCCTTAAACATGAAAATATAAATTCCAGTTTATCTTAAATTTTGTGTGGATTTGATATCATTATGCCATGCTTAATCAGCAGTACTGTGGCACTTGGATTTTTCAATATCAAAAAGGGGTGCAGGGGTGGCCAATCCCATTCGTGGAGAGCAGCAATCCTACCAATCAATGGATACCTTGAAAACAGGGACAAGTGGTTCAATGAAGCAGTTCAAAATCTGGATAGAACAAAAACCTGTAGGCCCTGTGGCTCTCCAGGACCAGGGTTAGCCACCCCTGCTCTAGTACTTCATGCTGGATAGACTAAAGATACATATACATTATTGTTGTTCATATAAAAATTGATGAAATTTGTATGCTTTTTCAAGCAATTCAGTGCATCGGATTCTGACGTGGGTGGAATTCAATAAAATTAAAACTAAAATGGAAATCTGTGATTCTGATTTTGTAATTGAATTTGAATTGACCAGTAAATTCATTTTAAATTGATGCCAGCTCTGGTTTCCATGTATACATCTCTGTGGCTAAGGAAATGTCATTTTGCCATAGAGGAATGCAGGCAGCAGTTCTGACGGTACGGAGGACTCCGATTTCTCTGCCGACCTGGAGCACACGGACAGCTCGGAGAGCGACGCGAACACGCGCAGGAACACACGGCTCACCCGCGCGTCTGTCCGCCTCAGCCAGAGCTCACAAGGTAGTGTGTGTGTTTTGTTGTTACTTTGTTTGTATAATTAAAAGAAAAAGTAAAATAATGTAAGGATGCGGGAGATCCAAAACTGAACATAATCCATTCCACTGAAGGGCCTGCCAGACATGAGTTACACCTCAGAATTGAAAATAAATCCACACTCACCCTTTTTATTGAATGTAAGTGAAAATCTGTGCTTTAAATGATCTATTTTTCTATTAACATTTTTTGCAGAATCATACAGGATGTTTTAACGACACAATTTCACAAGTCTGCAAGAGGGAGTGAAAATGTTGATCTTTTTCATTTATCTTCTACAAATGCATTCCATGTGCACACTTAATTTAACTTTAGCTAATGCTTTGAGTTTTTTCATTCTTTTACCCCTCCGCCCTCAGGAACTTGCTTAGTGTCACTGCTTGCCATATGAAAGTATATCGACCCCTTAGAAAAAGATGCGTGTCCTTTTACAGAAATGAGAACTTATGTGAGAAAAAGCATAATCTATTCAGTAAATCTGGGTTTAATAGGAAGAAGAATTGTGGAAGGTGAAATTTGTGTTTTGATTGGCAGTCTGTCTCTAGGTAAGGAATGTGTGCCTTTGAAGCACCAGAACTGGACTTTTTATTTGCTGTTCTTAGTTCTCTCTTTACAGTGGCAATGCAAAAACCTTCCCATCTGCAAGCCTCGATGTTTATGTTGCTTGTCGGAAATGCATAGATTGGGGTTCTGAGTCATCCTTTTGTACGGTACTTTCTAAATCCATACATGAATAAATACGAAAATCACATTAAACAAAATCGTTACTTACGCCAGATTCTCTTGATCTCTTCATGCTTTAGTTAAATCGAGGAAACATCTTTGAAGGCACTTCATAAAACACTGCCTGTCTTATCAGGAGTTTTGGTTTGTTATTTCCTCCTTGACTCCACTTGAGCCTGCATTTTTGCAGTGTTTACAGTTCTTTCAGTGAGCTGCTGTGATTGTCCTATAGTGATTTTCTGTCCTATAGCATTGCAAGTAGAGGTAATCATCCAAAAGAAATCCAGTGTTTAGTGTTTATCCCCCACCCCCTGCTCTGGGCTGTCACTTTCCACTCTGGCTTTGTAAAATTCATAGACATCTTTCTCCAGATTTTCAAAAAGGGTGTGTAGGTGTGAGGTAGGTGTCAGATTCCATTTTCTTACAGCTGGTTTTCAGGGAGCTCGGCGAGGATTACATGCTTTTGACTTGTTCTTTGAGTGAATGCAAGACGTTTTTGGTTTAGAGTTTGGCTGAATTCAGTTTTTTCCAGCTTGGCATTTCATCTGAGAATCTCGCCTCCTTTGGAGAATATGCTCTGTAGTCTACGGTTAGGCTGCTAACTGACCGTTCTGGATGTGGAACATTTTGTGGCTTTGTGTCAGTGGAATGTTTTTTGTGTGGAATTTTACTAAGAGGAAAAAACATGTGACAACTGGAATAGTTATCCAGAGACTTGACATACGTGAACTCCATCATTAATGAGTGTTTTAGGATTATTATTTTTCTTCTTTTAGCTCCAAACCCCCCCCCCCCCCCTGCAAATATCGCTGACTCTTGTACCTCTTTAATCCTCAAGGTTGGCAGCAGAAGTCTGTGTCTCTATGTGAAATGTGAAGGCTTTCTTTTTAGATTCCAGTCCAGTTCGGAACCTGCCGTCCTTGGGTGCGGATGATGCCGCCTTTTCCACCAGGCGTGTGACCCGTAGCCAGCAGCAGGGGGCACCAGTCACCCCAAAGAAATACCCCCTGCGTCAGAGCCGTTCCTCCGGATCGGAAACGGAGCAAGCCATCGACTTCTCCGACAGGGGTAGGAGGAGGGGCTTCGGCGTGCGCTTCAGGAGGCAGCATTGCAGCTCACTGTCACCCCAGTCCAGTACTCTCCATGCTCCAGTTCCTTAGCTGTATCGTTCCAGAACTCAGTTCTCGAAAAACCCAAATTGTCCTTTTCGTTCCTTTTCACCTTTTTTTTTTGTAGGGGGTTTCTAGGTTTATTGAAAACAAACACAAAAAGATGCAAAAGAAACTAGTTCAGTTCTAACAAGCTTTTTTTTTTTTTTTTTTTAAATAAATACTCTCTTCACTACAACCAAAGGCTACTGTAGGTTATACACATTCTGCACATACTGTTAGAGTTGCCATTTAAGAATGTTACATAAAATTACAGTTATCAGGTGGTTAAATTAGTCAGATTCATTCCAGTCCACTTTATTGCTTCAGTTTTTAAAGCGCACTGTTTTTGTTGCAACAGAATAGCAACAATTAGCTTCCCTCGAATTGCTTATGCAATTAAGTGCTGAGAGGGACATCATTTGACCTTGAATCACAAATTACCAACCCTCTAATCATCCATGGAATAGATGCAAGGAACCTATGGGTAAACCGAAAGTGGTCGTCCAGTGACTTATTGAAGGATATTCTATCACTCGTTATTTAGATTTTTTCCAGACCTCAGGTTGCTTTATCATCCTTTCACATATATCAATCCTAGAAGCAGAATCAGTTAGTGTGGAGGTTAAAGGTGAATTCGTCACTGTAATACATGAGCAATGTTTTTGCATCATACAGAAGTAAAGAAAATGGGCCTCACTTATTGAGCCTTAGTTTCGTGTCATGTTTACTGTCGTCACCACCCTTGATTGTGTGCCTTTTAATATTGGCTATGCGTTTAAATGTTTGTTGAACTGGACCAGTTTCTTTTCTTATTTGTTTCTTTTGTATTTTTTTCAATAATGAAAATGCCCATGAGAAATCAGCTGGATTAACAAAGATCTCAGAAACAAGTTCTCCATAAAATCCACACTCCAACTCCATGTCACATGGACCTGATGTTCAGTACACTTGTGTAAACTGAAAACGTGCACCAGTTTTTTATCTGAAGCTGTCGCTGACATCTTCTGGATGTCATGATTATGTATTTCCATAGCTTTCAAACAGATTACCCATTCCTCATTCCTCTAGACTGAGTTTTTCCAGTTGTCTGGCACCTTCTGTGTATTGACCCAACCCCAGACTATGCAACTGTAGTGTGTGGTAGTATCACAATGTGATAAGATTTTGATTATGTAAGAATGTTTTTGCTGTGCTTTGTCTCTTTGTCTTCCTGCGAATCAGCTCCTGTTCTGAAATGGATCAGTTTATGGAGGTGTATCTTTATAAAAAAAGTAGATTAGATGAAATATGGATGTTGCCTTTGAAGTTCCAAAATGCCTTAAGTAGCCCAGATACATTCATAGTAATAAATAGCTCAATGGCATGGCATTTTAGAAAAGCTTTAAGTGCATTTAAGATTATGTTTATGTTCATCTTTGTATTATGTTGGTTACTGTCATAAGTGTAAGCAGAGAGAAGCAATCTACCAAGTATCCTTGGTAACCTTATTGATAGGAAGTACCTTCTCGAGAGTTCTGAATGGTTTGCTTCAGCGGTGAAACTGCAGTGATACTGATCTGTCTTTGATAAAGACCAAGTGTGTTTTATACAGGAGAACAGGACTGTGGGTTATGTAACTTGTGATTTCTTCCAGTTCAAAGGTTTTCTTGTTGTTGACGATGATGTTGTTGTGTGTTAGATGCACAGTCCACACTTGACACAGCATTGTTTAGACTATATACATTTATATAAGTGTATATAGGTATATACAGTTTTATTAATGTTTTGTGTTACAAGGATTTTCTCTAAAGACTACTTTCATTATTTGCATGGAATACACAAGAGGATCATTAATTTGATCTGATGCTACTTGAAATCCTCATACCTTGAAATGGTTCATTATCTTCTCAAAAAACATTTCAGATTTTTATTTATTCTATATATATTTTTCCACCTCGACACTTCTCTTAATTGCATTGATACGTCTGCTCTGCCTTTGAAACTCCCAGTGTCAGGGCTCTGCATTGCATAGCCTATTGAAAGGCAAAAAGTGTGCGTGCTGGACTGATTATTCTGATCCCGGGAGTTCTTTCTCTGAGATCCCAGTGCTGATTTCCGAGAATCAAATCAGCTGGTTTTCAGTGTTCCAGTATACATTCCAATCTGGTGGTACTCGGATATTGAGATTGATCAATATTATGCTATTTTGATCCATGGTTTTTATTTTATAATATATCAGGCTATATTTATATAATCTTATTTTTATAATTACAACCCCAGAACTGAGTTCTTTTTTTATGTGCTTTTGCTGTCTCTTACAGATTGTAGTCGTAGTGCATCGTCTGCTAAATACGCTGGCTGTGAAACATAAAAGTAGTTCTCTTCATTCATGTTTTTAACTCTTTAAGTTCTCATTATGCTTTGTCTTGTGTTCACTTCTGTGTTCAAGCTGGGTGGGAGGGGGGAGTGGTTGGTGTTGTAAAATAAACTTAGTCCATGTTTTTATTTTCACAAAACAGAAGGCTAGACCAAATAAAAACTTTGACCTTCCCACTGACTGTAGATTACAACCTTCTACCCTGTCACATTTTGAATTACAAGTCGTAGAAAGTGGCTTCTGACAATACATTTAAATTTGATGGGACAAAGGTTTGTACTTGGCGATTTGCAAAATAGGTTCATGTTTTAATTTGGTGTAGCCCAAAGTCTGCTTTTTGGTTTTCTTTGATCCCATGGCACTGAAAATATCAGATGCATAATGGCACAACTATCAACTGCTTTCTCATTGCTGCATGAAGACACTGCACAAAACAACTTGCTTCCAGTTATAAGTAACAATGATAGTTTTCTTAGGTTCTGAAAGGACATTGTGTATTTTTAATCCCAGGAAATGCAGTATGCATTTTGCAAAATAAAAGGGGCAAGTATATATGTAAGGACTTGCCTATTTTAATTTGGTAATTTAAAATAATATGTATCTATACATTTGTTATTATTGTTTTAAGACTGTCTGTCCCTACAATGTTTGAAGCAGTACCCTAATAAAATGTTAGAAAAAGTTAGATTGCTGTTGTATGATTGCTGACATCACAGTGCTGAATTATCTAGCGTTTCTTGACCATGTATATTTTGGTTAAAGGGATATATTTTTCCCTCCTGATATAATTCAATAAATATTTGAGAATTGATTTTTTTGCTTTTTACCATTTAATTCTTAATGTGAAGAAGCAGTCCATTTGTTGTCTTTCTGGTCACTGCCATACAACAAAGTTACCACCTGCATATTCAGGGGTCAAGCATGCTGCTGTTTCACACCAGCAAGTGTACAAGAAAGAGATTAGCCCTGCTTGCTTTGAATTCATTCACTTTGGCCTGTGAAGCCATCATTTTGGCAATATCTCCTTTGGGAACTTGGTCAAATATTTTCCTGCACTTGTACTCTGTTGGAATGGATTTCATTCTTAGCTCACATGCAGTCCACTGTAAACGGTTGTCAGGACAGCTGGATTAATTTAAAATTATTTTAGTTCTGTTGCAGTGTTTTCACTCAACATTTGTATTGGACTCCACTTACTGTAAACAATCTCCTGGAACTAATGACTTTTCAGACCAGTGAGAGGAAGTAGGGCTGCTAAGCAAATATGGTGTTACAGTCCAGCAGCAGGGGTTATGTGCTAGTGTTTTTAAAATAAAAAATAAACAAGTCAATTAATCAAATGTATAATGGCATGGCTTTTTAGTTTTTCCTCCTCCATTTCCTACGTTTTGCATGAATATCTACCCAAACTTGGGACAAAACAAATGTTATTCTAAGTCGTTTCCAGTCGGTGGAAGTGAAGTCCTCTAGACGTGGTGAATTCTTCTCTTCACGCTGACCTTTGTTGAAGTCATGCCACACGGTGCCAGTGCCTGGGATGCGAGATCTCTCGTAGAGATCTGTAACCAATCTCTTTCTCGTCTCTGTGTCTTAGACCTGAAGCACGCAGTGGACCACGACGAGTCGCCCCCGCGCACCCCTACAGGCAACGCCCCCTCCTCGGAGTCAGACATCGATATCTCCAGCCCCAACGCCTCCCACGACGAGAGCCTGGCTAAGGACCTGTCGCTCAAGGACTCGGGCAGCGACCTTTCCCACCGGCCCAAGCGACGCCGCTTCCACGAGAGCTACAACTTCAACATGAAGTGCCCAACTCCTGGCTGCAACTCCCTGGGTAAACACACTCTGGTGCACTGACTGAGGCACAGGCTCCACTTGACAGGACAGTCATAATTTGAAGAAGAATTAAGATAATCATAGCTGTTGTTTAGTAGCATTGTATTTGGTTATTAATACGTTTTAGATTTAAAATACTTAATCCTATCTGTTTCTTCTTAGGGCACCTTACGGGAAAGCATGAAAGACATTTCTCCATATCCGGATGTCCACTCTACCATAATTTATCTGCTGATGAGTGCAAGGTACTGCGGACAAAAAATCTAATCCAAATTGTGGAGGCAGGCCTGTAGTCTATGTAGTGTATTGAGACAGGCCCTGTGGACCATGCTCCTGCTCCAGATAGTGTTTTGTCTCTGGAGTATGATCTCTGTCAAGGATGCTTGTTTTCTTGTTCTCATATGGCAGCTCAGGACTAATGGGCCCCCAATCTCTGTCTGCAGGTGAGAGCCACCAATCGGGACAAGCAGGTGGAGGAGCGAACGCTGTCGCACCGGCAGGATGAGAACAACCGGCACGCCACTCGGCACCAGGTACCCACACGAGCCACTGCACCGGCCCGGAAAATGCCTTTTAAAACCCAATTAATAAGTATATTGGAATATCAATTAAACCTGTGAAAGGGTTTGGGGGTCAAGTTCCCATTAACTGCTGCTTTTAAGTTTGCCAGTGCTGCTTACCTCCCCTCACTCATTTATGGATCTTGGTAAACGTTCTTGTCTTCTTACCAGGCCCCTACAGAGAGGCAGATGAGGTACAAGGAGAAGGTGACTGAGATGAGGAAGAAGAGGAACTCTGGCCTTCTGAAGGAGCAGAAGGAGAGATACATGGTACAGTACTGTAACATTATACAAGCGTTCCACACTCGGCCACTGAAATGAGAGAGTGTTTGTCTCAATGCTGGCAAAGGTTGTGAAATGCATGTTTTATAAAATATTGGGAACCAATACATCAGGACCTGCAGCAGACTAAATGGGTGAAGTGTTTCTCTCTCTCTCTCTCTCTCTCTCAATTTCTACAGGAGCACAGGCAGGCTCATGGCAACACCAGAGAGCCACTTCTGGAAAACATCACAAGTGATTATGACCTGGAGCTCTTTCGAAAAGCCCAGGCACGTGCATCGGAGGACCTTGTAAGGGAGAAAATTCATTCCCTTTCTTGATTTCACTGCGCTAAAACAGTAGCTATGACTAGCATCTTGGGGTTAGCTGGCTGAGCTAAAACACACTTCCTGCTCTGATTTCACACCTATATTGAGTGCCCCACAGGATAGAAAGATAACAGGTTTTTAATTCTAGTGGGAATACAAAAATCTGCCCTTTTAAGTATTTTTAATTGGGGCAGCCAATCGACAGTGGCAGCCAGCTTTGGTGTCACTGCTGCTTTTGTGTGCTATTGCATGTCCCATCAAAATGGGGGAAGCGCAAATGCCAAAAAAATACTTATAAATCAGCTGTCTAGTCTATTGGGCTAATGGACACAGGGTAGTTGATCTGCAGATGTACATTTTGCATATTAAAACTATTTTTTGTCTCGTGCAGCTGCAATGAGGACTTGAGGCCTGTCTTGCTAGCCTCCTGGATGGCCTTTTCTGAGTGTTATTGTCAACGTGCCACAAGCTAACAGGCGTTGAAAGTCAAGGGCCTCAACTCTTACGCAATGAGCTCAGAAGCTATCAGTTTTGCTGTAGACAGAGAGCACTTCAGTGTTGAGCCGCTGCTTTGTTTGTGCTGTGTTTTCGAATACTGACCTTAAGCCCTCCGCTGTTCTCTGTAGAGTGCCACAGTAATGCAACGAACAGCTCCTCAGTTTGTTCACTAAAATGATTATTAAAAAAGAATGCATTATTGAAAATGGATTAACTTTTTCTCTGATTTTTATTTATATATATTTGAATTTCAGTTTTTGAGGGTGATTTAGTAGTGTATTTTAATAATATTTTTTTTTTCCTGGAGCCTGAGTGGTCTCGGATCTACTCAGGACAATTCCAGCTGTCGCCAAAACACAATCCAAAGTGGCAATACAAAGAATGTGAAGAGATGTTACTAGCCAGTTAGTTATGGATATCGTTTATGCGGTTAAATAATAAACTTTTAACAGGTTTGTTAACAATGGTTATGAGATGTTTTGCGATTTTATAATACATCTGATAATGTGAGGAAAGGCAAAGTTAAAGATCACCTATCTTGAATTAACAATACTATATATATTTATAATATCTATACAATCATCCATATGGAGTTAAGGATAAAGTACTGGATCTAATGTGGGGTTGTGTGTTTTCCTCTTCCACCACCTCGCCCCACCATGCACAGGAGAAATTGAGGCTACAAGGCCAAATCACAGAGGGCAGTAACATGATCAAGACCATCCTGTTTGGCCGCTATGAGCTGGACACCTGGTACCACTCACCCTACCCTGAGGAATACGCGCGGCTGGGGCGGCTGTACATGTGCGAGTTCTGCCTTAAGTACATGAAGAGCCAGACCATTCTCCGCAGACACATGGTAAGAGGCATTTTTTGGAGTTCGGGTGTGTTTGTTTTATTGCACATCATGACCATGACACACTATAACAATTTTAATCTCGCTCCCTCCCACCAGGCGAAATGCGTATGGAAGCACCCCCCAGGAGATGAAATTTACAGAAAGGGAGCCATATCGGTGTTCGAGGTTGACGGCAAAAAAAATAAGGTAAAGGAATGTTGGACTGTGGACCGAAAGCTAATAGTCATTTAAGTTTGAAGTTCTGTGGCTTCTAAGATTGGTTTTGCCAATAATAATCTTTGAATTATTTTTCTAAGTAACTGTCTGAAAATAACTCTAAAGCCTAAAAAGTGAGAAATGTTTGCATACTCTGTATGAATAATTTTGCACTGTGGCTTTACAACCCCTAGATGGCATAAAAGCAGTGAGAGAGCTAAAGAACTCTGCCTTTATTTGATCCTATCGGTTAACATCGAGTGTCCATTTTTTCCTTTTAAAGATATACTGTCAGAACCTGTGCTTGCTAGCGAAACTGTTCCTGGACCACAAGACACTCTACTATGACGTGGAGCCCTTCCTTTTCTACGTGATGACGGAGGCGGACAACACAGGATGCCATCTAGTTGGTTACTTCTCCAAGGTAAAATGAAACTCGTTTGTTGAGGCAGAAATGAGACAAAAATATAGGAGGTACAATATTGGTGAGCAACACGATGAGCATATTATATTATTCTCTAAAATGTAGTAGACCTTTAGAGAATTAAGTTGATTTATTGCATGATCCGTTATCATATCGTGGAAATTTTACACCATCACACCCCTTGTCTGTAGCTTTGGTTGTGGAGAGCCTCGGGGTGCTCTTATTTGCATCCCTGTGTTGTGTAGGTCCTGGCACTTTGTGGCTCACCAGGACTTGGGTAATGGGCAATAGACTAGAAAAGCACATGGTAGTGTTCTCATCCAAGCTAATGGAAACTCGGTCGCACCACAGGCTCGGTTATTGGTGCTTTTCTGTGAATCTCATGAAGGTCCATGTTTGTGTGTCAGCACTACACTCCAAGTCTTAAATAGGTCATATATATCTTTTTTGTTATATTCCTACAGGAGAAGAATTCGTTCCTGAACTACAATGTTTCCTGCATCTTGACGATGCCACAGTATATGAGGCAGGGATACGGCAAGATGCTGATTGATTTCAGTAAGTACTAATGGCCACCTTCACTGTGATGGAATCACTATTATGGCTTGCTAATGAAGGTTTGTTGTTCATTCTTTCAGGTTATTTATTGTCAAAGGTAGAGGAGAAGGTAGGCTCCCCGGAGCGTCCTCTCTCAGACTTGGGTCTCATCAGTTACCGCAGTTACTGGAAGGAGGTGCTACTACGCTACCTGCATAATTTCCAGGGGAAGGAGATCTCCATCAAAGGTGAGATGCTCAAGACCTGCGTAGCAGAGCTGAATTAGCTCCATGCCCCCATGAGTAATTCTGACCATGAGCTGCAGTTATACTGACAGTTTGGTTCCTGAGCCCTGTATTACAGCTGTCTGGCTTTAACCAAGGAAATCAAATTTGGAAGGATTTTGCTTGTCCCTTCCTCGTGTTTGTCCCTTCCCATTGTGGCATTAAGCAAACACAGGAAGATCGCTTGGTGCGATTTGTCTTTCTGAGCCACAGCGGAAACGGATTATATGACTGAAGTTTGAAATGATGCACGCTGTCTTTAGGCTGAGTTTTTTATTCATATCTATTTACTTAACTAAACTTTTTGTCTTTTTTTTTTTTCACTGTTCCACAAGGGATGAAAGGGCAATGATTAGAAGCAGGAAACAAGCTGTCGGGAGCAACTGGGCTTGTCGGTTTAAACCCTTTTTAATTGGCTCACTCAGAGGAACAGACCTCAGTTTTCCCACTGCTCTGCAGGTCTCTTTATGGAACCTGCTCTGGGGTGTTCTAATGAAAAGCTTATTTAAAAACACACACACACAAAGACTTTTAAGATTGATTGCTCCTGCAATCCCTATCTAAAGAAAACATGTCAGATATGTGCTTGACATTCTGCTCAATTTGTGTTTGCAAAGGAAAGGGTGGGATTGTAAACCAGAGTCTGCTGTTTTAATGTAGCCTGTGCCAGCTTGGTTGGACAGATACAGAGTTAGGCCCCCTCCTCGTAACTGTGATTTATAAGATTATAAGTATATTATTCTTAAAGCAGAACGCTAATAATATTAAGGAGACGGGAATGGGACTGTCCATTATTAGCACTCCAGTAAACATGCTTTTTGATCTTGTATTAGTCTCTCCTTCCATTCGAAAATGCGTCTGTAACTTCTGCATGGCAGAGCTCAGGACTGCACACGGCTGCTACTTTTGTTTTAATGTCTTGTCTGATCTCATTGATTTCCTCTGTTGTGCTGTCCCTTTGGTTATCACGGGTCATGTAATTAAATCAATTTTTTGAGTGTGTGAGTGTGTTTTTTCACCCTGCAGACGGAAAACTAGATTATCGGTGATTTGTTGTCAGAGTCTGGGTGACATATGAACACGACCTGTAGCAGAGATTCGAAAAAGTACTGACAGTCTATTTCAAAAAATCATTATATTTGCATCCTTTCAGCTGATGCTGAAGAAATGACGTTTCTCGTGCACAAGCAAATTGACAGGTTGTTTTTCTTTCTGATGACCACCCCAAACATAAGGAGATTGTATGATTTCCTCATAAATTTATGTCCTCATGGTAAAAAGCTCGACCTCATGCATGTAGCAAAGCTGTACAAGACTCCAGTATCTCAAGCTGCAGTATCTCTCTGCTCCATTGTGTGCTTGGTGCTGTCCCAGACATGTTATCCTCATGTCAAGGCTGCTGTTTGTAATGTGGCAGGCTTATATATATTTTTCTTTGTGTGTCTGTCTCCCATGTGTGCAGAAATCAGTCAGGAGACGGCAGTGAATCCAGTGGACATCGTCAGCACATTGCAGTCTCTCCAGATGCTCAAATATTGGAAGGGAAAGCATCTTGTCTTAAAGAGACAGGTAATTCAGTAGAGAAAAAAAATGTGTTCACCCCACAATGTATTTATTTTCATATGCTCATTTACTTATTAAAGTTGCAGCAACTCTAGACACTAGACTAGATCGATGAAGGCTGCAGTTGATTCAGGCCATTTTTCCTGCAGCTTTTTCAATGCAGACCACAGTTAATGTAGCTTACACACTTGCTTCCCCTCTGAACACAGAGATTAGACACTCAGCCTGACAGCTCTAGTTAATGATGCCGTTAGACTCTTGCGACCTTGCAAGCAATCCTCCTGTTTGCATACAAAACAAAACGAATTAAGCATACTAAGCTGCATTGCTGGAATGTGGAACGTTACTGACAGTGTTCCAGACAGTGTAGGGCACACCTGATTGGCTGAGGCAGCGAGCCTGACGCCATCCTTGTTTGTCTTCTCAGGACCTGATAGACGAGTGGAAGTCCAAGGAAGCAAAAAGAGGCGGCAGCAACAAAACCATCGACCCCAGCTCTTTAAAATGGACCCCTCCCAAAGGAACATAATGCTCTGGCCAGGGGATCTCTTCTTCAGCCGGGCTGCTCAGTACAACACCGTGTTATTCAGCTAGCAAACCTGTCAGTAGTAGATGTAGAGCTATTGCTGCTGTGGGGAGCAGGACCACTGGTGCCACCTGGCCCCAGCAAGGTACTGGAGGGGCAGAGGAGTAGTCTTTTATTTTTGGGGGGTTCCATCCCTTCCTGAATTGTCCCATCATTGTTCATTTCTTCTTACTTGATGCTGTACTGCGGTTTAGCTTTCAGAAATGCCAGGATTTCCTTTTTTTTTTTTTTTTTTTTTTTTTTTTTAATATACGTGTGTGGATGTGTGTGTGGATGTTATTTTATTTGCATTTCTCTATTTGAAATCAGACCTACTTACCAAAAATATAAGCTTGGAAAGCCCCAGTACATTTCTGGAATACATTTTGCTGGGTACTTTACTAGTTCTACACGAGTATATATGTGTTTGTGTCTGTGTGGGTGAGGAGTTTTTTATATATATATATATATATATATATATATATATATATATATATATATATATACACACACACACATTCATGTTAGTCTGTAATTCTCGAGACTACTGACAAATCATTCACTTGGCATATGTTGTCGTGGTAAACTGTGTTGTACAATTTTCAATACATTCTTAAAATTATGACAATGTTGCAAGGCACCACAGAATAACACGTCATCCTGAGAAGTGAAAGTGTGGAGGCCAGAACTTCATTGAATTCATATTAATGTGGCAATATTTCCAGGGTTTAACATTGACATTTGGAACAAGGTTTGTACAAAATGTTTTTTTTTGTGGGTGCAGGGGATGGGGGGGGGGGGTCATCATTTTAAGACCAATTTTAATAAGGAGAGGTTTTATGTGATTTTAAATTTAGTTATAATCCATGAAGGCAGACTGGATTTAAAGAGCAAAATGTATTAAGTGTCAATATGAGGTTTTCCTACAAGATACCCCCTTTAGCTTGCACCAGATTAACCTTTCAATTTGGTTTTCATTTTATTCCTTTTATTTTATTTTTAGATGTTTGTTTTTGCTTTAAACCTGTAGTTCATATGGCCCTTCTTAAATGGCCTTATCTGGCCTGCTAACCTGAAGCAACAAGAGGCCTTGTGTTTTCTCCGCCAGTTGGGACACCGCTTTTGAGTGGACCAGCTGGGCAAATTCTTGGCCGGATGTTGACCGGAGGCAAATTCAGTTGGATTAAGGAGCACAGGTTTTTAATCCTGTGTGTGAAGATACTTCTGCCTACTCGGTTAACTTTGTTGATTCAGAAAATGAAGAGGGGTGGAGGAGGGGTGGGGGTAAGAAATCGTCTCACTAAGGAGAGCTGCTTGTACTGTCCCCTCCTCAACAGGACAGAGTGATTTTCCTCTGGAACCCTAATAAAAACCTGTGCTGCCAGTCTTGATAACTGTGTTGTTCATATCCCTCCTGGGTTTTGTGGAAAGGTGAAGAGTTCGAGGCAGTTCCTTCTGGCCCCCATTAACGGGTGAAATCCAGCATGTAGCAGACAGGTGTGTTGCTAGGCAGCAGTGCTCTGTGAATCTGCAGCCGGTTGTTGGATGCTTTGCTGTACACTTTGCCCCCCTTGGTGAAGGTCATTCTGGCAAGCTATTGAGGTCCAACACTTGCTCTTCCTTCTGTAGTAGGATTAGCCTCAACAAGCCTCTATTAATAATAATAATTAAAAAGCGTGACATCTGTGAAATCCCATTGTTTCAAACCAATGAAAAATAAATCTGACATGACAATCTTAAAAATAAAATAAACATTTTAAGACTGGTGAGGAAGGTATCAGATAGATGGAATACTTGAATACTGAACAATAAATAAAACTCCACTCGCTGATTTTTTTTTTTTTTTTTTTTTTTTTTTTTCTTTTTTTCCCTGATACGCAATTTAACCACAAAGAACAGTCAGTTGTCCCCAGTGGCCTTCGAGAGATGAACACGTAGGAGCCTCATACTTCACAACACTGCAGTTTCACTCCTGCATTATTTCTCAGCCCATTCCTCCTGCCTGGCATTGCTGTGTGTTTAATCACAGAGCCGAGGGGCATCTGTAGGTATTCTCCAGTTTAACGTTTCCTGGGGGGGTGCAACCTATTATGATGGCATGTTTTATCATGCAAAAATACTTAATCATCTTTTCCTTTTCCTGTAATCAACCAGTGTCAATTATTGCTACATTTAATCTGTTAAGGTTTATTGTTATTTGTTTACCATCCCCCAGAAATAAATAAATAAATAAAATAATACCAACTTAATTGGATTTTAGACATTTGACACTGTGTTCCTCTTGGTGCAATTTCCCTTTCACTAGATTGAGGCACTTGGTGCTGAAAATAATAATTAAAACAAAATAACAAACATAAACACTATGGAGAACCTATTCTCAGCGCCTGAATTAAAAAATAAATTGATATAGTGTGTTTTCTGACCAAATCAAAGATCGTAACTTGGCTTCTGTGAAGTTGTCTCCGATTGATCGCAGGGATGTGAACTCGCATTAACTGACGAATCCAAGTTCAGATGGCTCCGGTGTTTATCACTCTTCTCAGCTTTGTTAATATCTTCCATCTCTGTTATAACCCCCCCGCCCCCCTCAAGTAACTGAAGTCTGCTGAGGCATCATTAAGCTTTATGAATTAAGGTCTGTGTGAAATGTTTTTGATAGTTTTTTTTTTTTTTGTATAATTAGAATTTGAAGATGGATCATTTAGCAATATCTCAGTATTTTTGTTTCTTTTTCCTCCCTCCTGCACCTTTGCTTTGCAGTATTAGATTTAATATTAACAAGAACAGAAATATCCAAGTTCATTTTCTGAGGAACATCACATATTCTCCACAGGCCTACACATATGCCTGTACACACACGCACACACACTGTAGATTGTTTTTGCAAACCTTCTGAAGTTCACAACGCAAAGTTCCTTCCCCCATTGCATCATTAATCTTGCTGTGTGGTATTGAGCATTATATGTCCATCACATGGTGTCTTATTACTTTTCTGATCGGATTTTGTCCATGGCAGCTAAAGTTACCTAGATATTACAGCTTGGCTTCTTTGCAAATTGCGCCTTATCTTTGTAGAAGGTGATACAGAGTTGGAATGATCTTCCTTGGTGGGGTTAGACGGAATGGGAACATTTTATTGAAGCTCGTGGCCGAGAAAGATCTGGGTACAACTGTGTAAATGGCAATGGAACGGTGATAAGTTCTGTACCTGCTTTCTCATAAATAAAATTGAAAGAAAAAATGAACTGCTGCCAAGTCCTTGTTTTGTGAGAGTGTGTTTATTTTAATGTTTGATGATCCAGAAATGTAAGGTATGTCTAGGTATCTAAATGTACTGTATTGGCATTCAGTAAAAACAGGCATTATTCCTGAACAATGCACATAGAGCGGAGAGCCCCGTGTACGCCTGCTCTTATATCTACTGATAGCGATGATGGTGTAAAGTCTATGAACAGGTTTTCCATGGCTTAAGGGAAAAGGGTAATTTAATTTACATTTTCCTCTATTCCCCTATTTGATTTCCAGCTTGATTAATATCCTGTTGTCTGTGTTCGGTCTGATCTGAGCCGATAATTCCTCGTGCTGATTGACCATTCCAGCAGGAGAAAACCCCAGACCATTATTTTGTACATTTATTTCTGCTCAGGGAAAACTTCTATTTGATTACAAGGAAGTGTTGCCGCCAAGTAAATTTACACTGTGATTGTCTTCTCCACATTTTTCTTTTGAATCTGCCTTGTGGTTTTTCACAAGTATTTCCTGTGTGTGTGTATGTGTGTGTGTGTGTGTGTGTTTAATACTGCAGTTTCTTCAGGAGAATCAAATCTAAACTGAAACATCAAATGGCATTTCAAATAATGGAAAACATAAAGCAGCTATCACAAACTGCTTTAAGGAGTGAAACAATTATTAAATATATGCTTTTGTTTGATCAATGACTTGTATTTCCAAGCTAAACAAAATCCTTTATATAATGACATCAGAAACATGGTCTCCTCGCAACACTGTGAAGATTAAAATTAGTTTTATATTGCTTCCTTAACCGGAGGACCTAACATATTTGATTTATAATTTGCAGCGAGCGGAGACCGAAACTGGAGTCGGCAGCGACTAATGTTGTGAGCTGTGCAAGACTAGAGAGGCCTACATGTCAATATTTACACACCTTCTGTTTATCATAAGATTAATACTACAACTAGTCTGCTATGCTAACAAATATAATCTCTGAATTGTGGAATGAAACAATATTTTGTTTGGTTAAAATAAACTAAATTTAGCAGTAATCTACAACACTAATATTTGAGATGTAAGCATCCCCACTTCTATCTTCCAGAGTTTGTTTTAATGTGTTATCTGGGTTTGTTGGGAAGTTGACATTAGGATGTTTTCAAGCTGATAAGCATTACAACTTTTTTTATTAGGTTTGCAAGTATGTTTTTTAGTTTGCAGTGGATGATACCATTTCTCTATTGTTCACTTAGGAAATATACAGGTTAGTCAAGAGTAACTTACAAGTGTTAGTGAGGCATTCATATGAAGCATTTTGAGATTCTCGGTTGTGGTCTAGCGTACATCTGCTAGTACCTTGGCTTGCTTTTATCAAGTACCAGTGCGAAAAATCTTGAAAACATTTTTTCTCCTTCTCTCAAGTAATTCAGATGTACAACACTTTTGAAACACGCAAGAAAAAAAACCTGGCAATGTCAAGTCATACAAGATCACCTTTATTTTATGTTACATGAATTGTATTACAACAGTGTTCGAACAATTTATTTATAGCAACAGCTAGGTACAAGTATATCTTATAAACTACCTTGAATGACACAAAGTGCACTTACATGGAAATATAAACACCGCACTGAACTGAGTCCTTTTTATAATTTTAACAGTTTGGTCAGCGTTGAGTCATTTGGATTACAAGGGAGATACTCGAAGAGGACAATGGAGATGGACTAGTGCATATTCAGGTATTTTCAATGACTGCTATATAAATAAGGTTATACCAGAATACCCAAATTAAGTTGATAACAATATAGTTCAATCTACCTGTGATAGGCAGAAGGCAACACATAATCGATAAATAGGTATTATAGGTAAATTAATGTACCTGTTTTTGTACCTTTTCAGAACCCTGTCCTGACAGGTTAATGGTATCTATACTCTTAAAAAAAAAAAAACACATTCAGACTTGATTCCAGATGAATTACTCATAATTTACTTGGAAAAAAAGGTTCTGTTTCCCCTCATACTTGATATGCTCATTAGATGTGATCACAGGGCAATTTAACTGTTAAAATCATGGCAGTACCATCAATACATATTAAATAATGAAATAATAAATAGTCTATCCTGTGCCTGGTTCAGAGTGGGACCCTTCTTCAGTTTGTTTGTTTGCTTTGATGGTGGAGAGAGTTTGACTGAAATCCGTACAAGAGGAAAGACTGCATTTTTCAAACCTAGACAATGTAGTCAAATGGTATTAATAACATCTCCATTCCTCCTATTTCCAAATGCCTTGCCTCCCTAAACATTACAGTTGGCACACTCACTGGCTCAGGAATGATAATTACTGAAAGATAGCCAGGGTTGGCATCTTATTAGTTTTCTTTCTTTCTTTTTCCATGAACGATTCATTCAGGATTTATTGGGTGCTCTTCTTCGTGTATTTCCATTGTGTTTTTGTTAGTTTGTGTATCTGGTTGGTTGTTTAATGCCTTTTTAAGATCGATCCAAGGGTTCTAAAGAAAAGGGAAGGAGGAGGGGTCAGGGAGGGATTGTGTGGGGGGTATCAGGGCAAATGGAGCAAGAAATGCAGAAGGCAAGGCGTGTTATTATCTCAAATCTATTTGCGTCTTCTTTCGTACTGAGGTCTGTCCCATTCTTCCTGCAATTCTACAAGACAATGAAAACAAAGGGCAGTTCAGAATCTGATCTGAGAAAAAAAGCTTTTTTAAGTCTTCAAAATTAAGTTGTTTTCTTAGAAAGATTGCAAAACATCATTTGAATCTGTAAATCCCACCAGTTTGAATCTGCTCCAATTTGTTCTGTAAAATCTCACACAAAACAAACAAATGCATTAATACAATACAATTAAAAAATATATAAAATCAATGCAGTACCTCCACTAGAAGATCTCCTGCCCATGAGACCTACGAACATTTCTCCCTTGTGTCCTGTTGGGACATGAAAACAACATAAATTAAAAGGGGCATTAAAATGGACGGGATTATCGTTTTGCCTTCCATATCAAGAAGTTTGTAATCATTCTTCATTTATTTCTTACACTATAACCGATGGAGTGCAGTAATATCATTGCACGTAATATAATATTACTATTTACTACAACAACCATTGTTATCTTGTAAGGCTGGATACATTACTCCGGTAACAAAAACATAATGTATTCAGTAAGGTTGATTTCTATGCTTTAAAATATCTTTATCGAATTAACGGCAAAAATTGTTTTAATGAAAATCAGTTGTTCCGTGTTACCAGCCTTTCCTCTATAATAAAATCGTCTCTCTCATGTGTGGGGGGGTTGTTATTTTAGGACTATTTGTTTTTGGTTTGTTTTTCTTTCCGTAATCACTTACTTTTACGGCCCAGTGGTACAGTCTGTGGAGCACCTGCAACAGAGAAAGGTATTGGATATGTGTATGCGTCAGTATATAAAATTAAAGCACTAGCATGTTCATAGCTGGGTAAGAAACGGTAAATGAGATACTCGGGCAGTTGAGTAGTACACCTGAGGTATTGCATAATGCAATAATTAAATGCAGCTGCTTTTCCCTTGACTGCAGTCTTGACTTGGGTGTTTTGTACAACACCTTAAACTCAGAGCACACTAGGGCCGAGGAAAACTTTACTCGTGTTAGCTGTTATTTCGCACAACATATAATGCCTGCGATGCTTGCGTAATGCGACTCTTAATGCATGAGTTGCAACAGCTACTATTTCTTGAGAAAATACATTCCTTCTTTGCATTAAAACCTGCTTTACCCTACATTAAAATGTACATGTGTGCATTTAGTTGTCCAGTTCTACAACTCTCTCTTCAACTTCAGCTCGTGTCTCGGAAACCAGTTATTTACATTTGGTGTATTTCGCTCCACGCTGTCTGCCAGGTTCTACGGTGGCGTTATTGGAGCGCAGATTTCCGCTCCCATTGGTGGAACAGCGCATATCCGTGCAGAAGTGCGGAAATCTGCGCTACCCGAACAGCATGTATTTGTGATCCATCACTCCGCGACATGTAGCCAAACCTTTGCGCCATGTAACGTTATACAATTTGAAGAAGAATAACTAAGCCAGCAAGCGTGCTCACAGCATAGCGCAATTTGTATTTGCCAAACCACGATAACCATCTTTCTCACCTGAGCGTCTCCCCATCAGCCCGTAGAACTGGTGCGATTTGGATCTCTTTATGAGCTCCGCCACCCGGTGCGCCAGGCTGTTCTCCGCAGGCTCCTCCTGCAATGAGACGCAGGGTCATCACGGCGCACCGGCTGCACCAGCACGGTAGAAAGCACGGCGAGGTCCGGTACCTGTGTCTGAACCCCCCTGCGAGCCGTGACTGGACAAATTATATTGACTATTTATGTGCATATGTAATATTAGAAGGAAAGCACTGAAACAGCGCGAAACGAGGAAACTCGCCAACAATAAAACTAATCAAATACATAAATAAAAGCATAAATATAACTCAATGTCGTTCTTAATGTTAATGTAGCATCATAAATTGAGAACAGCGTATAACTTTATTCGTTTTGTGTTGTTGTGCTGGAGCCAGAACCCTGCACAGACGGTGCAAAACGCTAGGCTTATTAAAACAATCCAGCGTCCTAGGAGTAATCGAGTTGCTGTGTTTTTCAATACTAATTACTTCACTGATTTATTTTTTAAGCATTCGTGCATTTTCAGGTTTCATTTTGAAGCCATGTGGACTTATTCTTCCGTCAGTGTAGGACCTCGCCGACGTGCTGTCCGAGGTGCTGAAACTTGCGTCCTGCCTGAACACTTGCTATTATTCAGACCCTCTCTGGCAAATATAACTGCGATGTCATTATGTATTGGCATTAAGTGCAACTCTGTATTTGACAACCTGCTAATCATAGGTAGAACATATTTTAAATCGTTATTCAATGCGATGCAATGGATGCATTGCCACTTTCGAGTCAACACCCAGCTAACTCTGCGGGATAACGCACGCTTCATTAAATACCAAAGTACAACTAAAGTAAACGAAGGCTACAAATGAAGTACAAGGTAAAGTAATGGCTCAAACGGTACAGTTCCGTAATCGTGCATGTTGCAACTAAATCAACAAGGAGGAAAAAAACATAAAAAAACGCAAAACATGCAAACCAAATTAAACTTAGTATATGTATATATTTCTAGAGTTTTCAAAAAAGTAATCTTACCTGCCAATTCTCTGAAGACCAGTACTCCCGTTCCTCGGCTGGAGGAGAGTCTTCCTCGCAATACACTTGTGCGAAGAGGACGACCATTACAATCAAGACTTTCAAACTCTCCATCTCGCAGCGCCTCTAAATACTAACAACGGTCTTAATTATTTCTGAAGAATCGAAACGATCCCAAATACACAAATAAGCAAATTTAGATCTATATAAAAAAACACATTGAAATGTATCTATATAATAGAAAAGAAGACTCTAGGAACTTCTCAATGCTTAAAATGTCCAGGTAGTAAATCTGTATCTCTTTCAATGTGATCTTCCTCTAAACTTATATTTATACCCAGGGATCCACAGAGTTTACTCATCTGCTCCTCCCATTAAATCTTAAAGCACCCCCCCTCTTTCCTCTCCTCCCTTCTATAGCATGCAATGAATCACCTTTTCCTGTGGGGTGTTATGTAAAGTAAGATGACTAAGTGGGAGAACCACAATGACACCTGATCGTTTTCCCAAAGCGACTTTTGTTTTCCCGATAGCCACCCTGGTTTACATTGCTCTCCAACCGGACACTGCCCCCCCACGCCCTCCCTTTGTTTATGGAGAAATGATGGAAGTTTGATTTGTTATTTGCCTTGGGTCGCTTTCCTGGAACTCGTTAAGATTGTTTCTATAATAATTTAAACCTTTTTAGAAGAGTTCTACAAAAAATACTCTTCTAATACACCATTAGAGTAAAACATTTGTAATAAACAATAATAATAATAATAATAATTACAATTATAATTATTATTGTTATGGACTCGTTATCTACACATTTATATATAAGTTTAGTTTTAAATTATTTGTAAATTAGATATAAAAGTCCTAAATATTTTTCTTATGTCTACCAGCCTGAAACCAAAAACTATTGATAATGATACATTTTGCTATATGACTTTAAGATTTTGTAATTGTTCTAGTTGCTGTATGATTTTTCTTGTGTGTGTCTCTCTCTCATATATATATGACACAGAGGTTATAATATCCTTGGTAAATCAGCAGTACAATTACATATCGGCAACACCTTCATAAAATTACCCATTGGCCCAGGAGATGAAACAGTTAATGTATCTTGCAATTAATCAGTCGCTGCTAGCCCATTGTGAATAAAACACATGGGAAACTCAATGTGTCGTGACACTTTCCAGTGGGATACGATGGGTTTATATTGGAAAAGAAAAACACTTAGCCCAGTGAAATACAGAATGTGACCTGCTTTTGGAGTAATTGTCAATACCGGCAGTGGAGGCTCTTGTTTAACTCTGCCTCTTTGTCTCTTGTTGGTCCTTGCTTTTGCCTATTACTTTCATAACTTAGGTCTTTGACAGACAGAGTTATTGAAATACAAGTGTCAGATCTATCAAGGGTGACATTTTAATTTCTTTTTTTTGCACGCCAAGAAGTTAAAGTAAATCAATACAGAGTGGAGGGCTACAATAACAACTGGTCTACAGTATGTTTGGTGCAGGAACTAAGAGGCAGGATATCCTTCCCTTTCTGTGGAGAGTGGGCAAAGGGGGAGAGTGTAATGAGCAAATGTGTGCTGAATAAATCGACGACTTTCAGATCTGACACCTCAAGGAGTCAACTTTAGTCTTGCATTAAAACCTCAATTCCTCACCGCTCTACTTGTCCCAGAAACCAGGCTGAAGCAGATACACGGTGCACAAATAGCAGACTTGTACAGTTAAAATACTGTGTTCTTTGTGCACCAAAGGAGCCCACTTAGCTGTCATGTAACACAGTGAAGGCAGTGTCATTGATGGAGAGGCTAAATTAGACTTTGGCTTCTCTGTGTTTCAATCTCGGCAAGACTCCGGGAATCTATTTAAAAGGGAATGGCAAGTGTCTCACTTGGGGGCAGTTTCAATTTCTAGCTCGACCTGGGCATTTGTCAGTATCACATCAGCTCATACAGCCACCATGCTCAGCCTTTACCGGCCCCATGCAAGAGAAAGTGAACCGCACTGGGAAAACGAACCATTAGCGGAGTAGCCTATGTTATCTTTAGGGGTGGCTTTGGAAATGTACCAGAATGCATCATTAATCAAGGTTTATTCTTGGGCCGTTTTGTCAAATGAACACAGGCCAAAATACAACATTGTTTGGCTTAACTGGCTTTATGTTATTCTGAAGTGCAATTTAGGCAATGTAGTCTAAGATGCCTGGTGAGATTTTGAAACCAAAGAAGCCTGCCCTGTAAATAATTATTTATCGTAAGTCATTTATACTGTATGTCAGTTGACAGTTAACTTTTCAGTTGCTGTTTTTTGTTTGTTTATTTGTCAGGCCAGGTTTGGACTGATGAGATGGCAGGTAATTCAGTCCATTAAAAGCAGAGGTATTATTATGTTGTGGATGACTTCATAATCCATTAAACTCCTCTCCCTGAGGATTCCTCAGACATGTCTTTCTGGTTGCCCAAAAAAGTGCTAAAAAAGTTGTGTTTGTTGGTGGTGTAATGGACTGGGCATCATAAGTAACCTGGCATCAGCGGAGAATACATCACTACGGACTCCTATGTATAAAATATGTAAAAGCAAAGTTAGGCTCAATCGTGTTGCAGCACTGGGCCAGGTGTGTATATAGGACTGCCTAGATTATTATTATTATTTTGATACCAATTAAATTGCAGTGTAGATCATGTTCAACAAAGAATATGCTGAACTGAAAAGAGATCTTAAGAAAGGTATTAGGAAAGCAAAGAGGGAAATAGAAAGAAATATAGCTCTTGGAGCTAAAACCAATGCCAAGAGCTTTTTTCAATATTACAACAGCAAGCGGTCAATAAAGGAGGAAGTGAAACAGATAAAGGGCAAAAATTGAAGTATCTTGGAAAATGGACAAGATGTGACAAATGTTCTAAATGAGTATTTCACTGAGGTTTTTACAAAAGAAAAGACAGATAACATGCCACAGGTTGACAATCAGTCCAGTCAAACCCTTAGAGAGATCAGGATAAATGAGGAGGAAGTACTAAAGGGACTAGCAGAATTAAAAACAAACAAATCACCTGGGCCAGATGGTATATTTCCAACAGTACTTAAAGAAATGAGGGAAATTATTTATAGGCCGCTAAGTCAAATATTCCAAATGACACTTAGAACAGGGGATGTGCCAACTGACTGGAAGACAGCAAATGTCATCCAATCCACAAGAAAGGGGACAAAACTGAGCCAGGAAATTACAGACCAATCAGTCTCACCTGCATTACTTGTAAAATGTTGGAAAAAATGATTAGACAGAAAATAGAGGAGCATCTTAATGAAAACCATATTCTTAGAGATAGTCAACATGGGTTTAGACGAGGCAGATTATATCTTATTAATTTATTCAAATTCTTTGAACATGCAACTGCAGCTGTAGATCACGTGAAAGCATATGATGTGATATACTTAGATTTTCAAAAAGCTTTTGATAAGGTTTCACACCAAAGACTGATCCTCAAATTGGAAGCTGTAGGCATTCAGGGTAATGTAAGTAGATGGATTATGAACTGGTTGCTGTATAGGAAACAGAGGGTGTCGATTAGAGGAGTCGCTTCTAACTGGAGTGAGGTTGTTAGTGGAGTTCCACAGGGATCAGTACTAGGGCCTTTGCTTCTTCTAATCTATATCAATGATCTGGACTCTGGGATAGTTAGCAAACTTGTCAATTTGCAGATGATACTCAAATAGGTGGCTCAGCAGATACATTCTCAGCAGCACAGGCTATTCAGAGGGACTTAGATAATATTCAATTGTGGGCTGACACCTGGCAGATGAAATTCAATGTGGACAAGTGCAAGGTATTACATGCAGGTAACAAAAATGTCCACTATAATTACACTATGGGAGGAATAGAACTAGATGAAGTAACGCATGAGAAAGACCTAGGAGTCTCCGTGGACTCTTCACTTTCTCCATCCAAACAATGTGGGGAAGCAATAAAAAAAGGCAAACTGAATGATAGGGTATATTGTCAAAAGTGTAGAATTGAGAACAAGGGCAGTGATGTTCAGACTGTACAATGCACTAGTTAGAGCTCATCTGGATACTGTGGACAGTTCTGGGCTCCACACTTCAAGAAAGATATTGCTGCTCTAGAGGCAGTTCAGAGGAGAGCAACCAGACTTATTCCAGGTCTGAGGGGAATGTCCTACTGAGAGACTGAGGACCTGAACCTTTTCACCCTGGAACAGAGGAGACTACGTGGGGACTTGATCCAAGCCTTCAAAATCATGAAGGGCATCGACCACATCAAACCAGAGGAGCTTTTCCAGATCAGTAGGGACACACGCACCCGGGACACAAATGGAAATTGGGCTTCAAGGCATTCAAGACAGAAGACAGGAGACACTTCTTCACACAGAGAGTTGTCACAATCTGGATCAAACTCCCCAGCGATGTGGTAGAAGCTGAAAATTTGGGAACATTTATAAATAGATTGGATAGGATCCTTGGATCACTTAGTTATTAATGGACACCAAACGAGCACGATGGGTCGATTGGCGTCCTCTCATTTGTAAACTTTCTTAAGTGGTGTTTTTTTGTGTGTTTTCCACAAATATGCAATTTACTATACAGTAAATGGTTATACAGCAATTTCAAGACATCACTCAGCTTCCCTTTCTGGCTTTTCAGCATTTGTTCCTCAACAGAAGGGAGGGCAAGTCTCTCCAACTTCTTTAATATGGGTTTCATCTCATTGTCACAACAGTACCCTCTGGTGAAAATACGATCATACATCGGAGATGGTGGAGTCTTCTGCCTTAACTGTGCTGGTTTAATGCATTTTCTTCTGCTCTTACAGTGACCCCCCGGCTGCTGCATCGTCCAAGGGGCTGCCTCGTCAAGCTCATCCATCCTCCATCTCGCAGGTCCTAGTGTCGGTCATCTGGTCAGTTTCCATTTTAAGCCTTTCATCTTACACGTACCATTTTCTCTGTCAGTTTCCTGGTGATGTACACATCAGTTTAGTTTTTATATTTTTTTTACACCTGTATACAGTTTTACTTTATTTGATGCACTTGCAAAACCCTGTCTGCTGGGGCCTGACGTTAATGGTGCAAGGCGAAGGTCTGTAGCATCAAAGTGCTCAGGTGGGAGGCTCTTGAGCCGGGCTGCTGGAGCTCCTGTCTGACCAGGTTTGTTTAGAGGCAAGATATCTGTCTCTTCATAGCGCTTGATGGCTAGGCTCTGTGCTGTGAGCCATTTCATCACTCGGCTGAGCAAAACAGTCCTATTGATTTCCATATTCCAAGGCGATGCTTCATGTATTGGTTAATGAAGTTAGTTTTCTCCTTAAAGCACAAGCTGCTAGAAAGTGATATCAAAAGGCAGCAGAAACATGATAATAATTAAGAACTCTGCCCAAAGTAAATAAATCGGTAATAATGAAATAAATCTATATCGATGGGTAGATAGATAGATATGCTTTTGGTTCAGTTAATGCACACAATGGTTTTGCACAAGTGTAAGACATTTAGCAAAGGTATATATATATATATATATATATATATATATATGTATGTATGTATGTATGGGTTTATCTATATGTATGTCAAAGCAGGGTCAGCAGTCGTTGGGCTTGGGTTTCTGTGACTACATGTACACTCTGGAGAATGCCCTGCCTCCAGTCTCATTTTTCCAGATGGGCAGCTCTCTGAGCCACTACATAATTGTGCCCAGTGATTTTATTTTAAGCTTGAAAAGTTTCTGGACGTTAAAGTATGAACTGCTCGTGAAAAGTCTCTTGTGATGTCAGCAGCTGAAAATGTGATATGCATGCTGGTATATATGGTTAGTATTTGTTTAGCAATTAGCACCCATACTGCTTGCTTAGCAAGCTGCTTATACCTTTTTTAAATGTAAAGGGGGACAGGGCAGTAGCGAGTAGAGATCGCTCTGCAGACTGTAATGACTTGTGAGGAATTGGAATGAAGAGAGATGCCACATCAGTAGGGTTTCTTATAGGTGCTCTGTCTGGCTCATACCAGAGGTGCCCTGTTGCTTTCAGTCCTTTGCAATTATAACAATTGTGTTGTAAATCGTCAGCTTAACACAGATCTGACCCTTGGTGCTCTTTGATTAAAGACCCTTGATTATTAACTCAAGTAATGTTTGTAGTATTTGTACATTTAAATTTAGATATATGTAAATTACACCTTGGTCCTCCGAGTGGCCCTTTTTGTGATGGAAATCCATGGACACATTCATTATGTAGATCACATCTGGGGTATCAGGCTGCTGAAAATCTATCTCTTTCTGTCTGGGAGTCTGGAGTCTTGTACAGTGTGTGGTACATTTGTTTCAACACAGCCGGGAAGGGATGAATTATTGCTTAAACGAATAAGGAAAAAACTACTTCACACAGAAATCCCCTCGTACCATCGATCTTCAGAACCTGACACAACAGTCTTTTATTTAATTTTCTCTAAGTAAACACAAACACACACACACACACACACACACACACGCACAATTCTCTGTGTATCTCATTCTCTGTACAACCAAAATTTAAAAATTATATATATTTTTATGAATGTTCATCCTGATACATAATTATCATTTTGATTAGGCTATATATAGTTTTTAATTTCAGTATAGGAAATATATATTGTTTATAAAAATATATCTTATTTTGCATCTGAGTTTTTGCAAAAGTAATATGTATTTAGATTTGGATTTTCTTCCCAGGAATGGGCCAAAAGGGTCCTACATGCTATACACCAAGACTTTGAAAACTAACTTATTAGCCTGTCACTGTATTTGTGTGTGTTTAACTTGATATAAATTATGAAAAAAATAAGAAAATACATAGATTTTCAGCAGTGCATAGACATAATCCATGATATCGAAAGCTCCTGTTCATGGGGTTCCTCTTGGGAATCAATGTCTCCTGTGCTGATTTGCCTGTGGGTTTACTCCTCGACAATTGCAGTCAATTTACGGTGTGGAAGAGAATGCACTTTAAAAGCAGGAACTGCTTAATTACTGTGGTGACATGTTTTATTGAAAGCTAATTGGTGCTGGAATGCATTAGAGTAAAATATGTGTTTCTCTATGTAAAGTGTAGCCTCCTAAGTGTTGCATTTATTTATTTATTTTATGTATTAATATATTAATATTCCTCCTTGTATTAACAAAAGAATTTGCCTGAATTGCTTTGGGAAGTGTTTTTACTTTGCCTGTCTAATTATTTTGCTGTTGGAAGTTAAAAAAAAAAAAAAGCATCCAACTCAATTTGACCAGAGTACTATAAATGTTATTAAACAGAAGCCTGTAGATCATACGTGATTAAAAATGGATTCTGTTTAGTTTTCCACTAGTAGTTTGCCAATTTGATCCTCATTTGTAAAAACCCTTTGTTCCCAAATGTAGAATGTGAACCTGATAATAAATAACCCAGATGTTCAGCATTTTATTTGATCAAAAATCAAAACCATCAAATACACTGCTCCTGTAAAACATTTAAAAAAATCAATGTATATATATATATATATATATATATATATATTTTTTTTTTTTTACTGAAAGTTTACAATGGCTTAAACACTCTTTAACAGAAGCACTTTTGTTAAATATTTAGTTTAATATACCACTGATTGTTTCCTTCAAAGGATTCTCTGCAGGATTTAAATTAAATATTAAAAATCTTCAGGGCTTTCCAATTGCAGGTTAATTAATAACAATTAGTGCATTAGATAAACAACCTGCATTTGTTTTGTTTTTTTAACTCTTTTAATGTGGATAGAAGTTGAATTATGTGCCTTCAGACACTCTCATTAACCTTTCGCCTGAGGGAAGAATCATTTATCTGTCTTCTGAATTAAATATTTGCTTAACAGTAAAATACTGCAGTGAAGACGAATTAAAGTGAAATGCATTTGGATATTCATATCAGAAGCTGAAAGAAAGAAGGGAGATCAAAAACCAAGCACTCATGGAATTAAGTGTGTAGAATAGTTTCAAAGTAGTAGGAAGGCGTGTTTCAGGGTTGCACAGGTTAGCAACGTCAACAGACATGAGGTTTCCGAAAGAAGCAAAGGTGACGCAGATGTGGGGGGTCAGGAGGACCCTGGCCTAGTGTGTTCCTTTTATTTGTTAATCACCGCTGCCGCCAGAAGTGCCCCCACTGTCCTGTGAAGAGCCTCACACAAGGCGGGTCAGACTGACTCCTCACAGACTCGCACAGCGCAGAATGCACCATCCAAATATTTCACAGCAGTGACTTTTCAGCGCTTTGAAGATGGGCCTCTCTCCACTGTGTCTGAAAGAAACTGAGGGAGAGAGAGACAGTGTGTGCTGGCACTTCCCTGGGCAGCCCAAGCTGCGATGGTTGCTAAGAGTGATTGAGGAATGGCTCTTTAAAAGGTCCCTTCCTGCAGTTAATGGGTTGTACACTTTGCTGAGGGTGATTTTAGTGGCAAGAGTCTTGTTGTAAGGTTGCATTAAACGAGCATGAGACAGACCAGGAACTCTCGCCAATCTCTCAGCTGGATATGATCCACTCGGCTATAACCTGTCTCTCAGTCTCTGATAGCTTTATATGTTATAAAGACAGAATAAAAAATAAATACATAGTGTGTGGTGCATTTAAAATGAATACCTTTTTTTGTTTGTTTGTTGCCAGCTGGGTAAAATTTAATCCAGGCCTGGGCCTTATCTCTTGGTTTCTGCTATCGCTGATTTGTATGCATGTACCTGAGTACTAAACTCTGCGGTGTTTACTGAGCCTTCCCCCTAGGGAAATAGGCTACCTCCTAAATAAAGGGCCTTCAATCAACCTTTTGAGAACTTTCCTTGGTTCGTTTCTTGTATTGATCTGAATCCCTGTTACACCATTCTGCATGTCCAATCCAAGTTTTTTTTTCTAAATGAGCCCCCAGGTGACAAATTGAATTGTGCTATCTGCTTCTTGTTAGGGTCGCAATGAGCCGAGATTACCGTGTCACTCTGCTGTCTGAAACCTGGTAAGAGTGCACCCCACGGATCATGTTTAGAATCCATGGTTACTCTAATCGGCCTGCTTACATGCTGCCCCTTTGGGTTTGGGGGATCTGAAATACAGCTCTGCAGTTTGCACTATTAATCTGAGGATCAATTTGATTTCAAACTAACATGGAGTTGTTACACATTGGTTGTTGATTTAATTATACCCTTTAGATTTTTTATTTTATTTTGACCTTCTTTGGCAAAACATCTCAATGAGTTTCTTCTCCCACCCCCCAAGAGCTTGGGGTTTTAAAAATAACTTAAACAATAGTAGGCGTAAAATTGTTAAACAAAACACAAAATGTGTTGCAGGGTCCCACCCAAGCCTGTTGAGTTTGTGAGCACCTCTTAGGGGATCAATTGCGCTTTACTTTTCTCACCCACACGATATGCTGCAAAGCAGTGCTCCTGTATCCATTTGTTTCACAGGTCCTGGTTATACTATATTATTATACTGTCATGGGCTACCTACATTAGCTCAGGTGGATTTTCTGGTATTTAGTCTTAGATGACTGAAAATCCAGAAAAAAAGATACCACATTTCACGGATAAATCTAAAAGGCTTTTAAAAAGGGAATTTGAACTCCTGCCATAGTGACGCAGGAAGATTTTGCCATTAGTGGTTAAACACAATAGCACATGGACTGACAGACCCAGGAGTGGATTTGCAGGGTAGAACTGGTGGGGGGGGATGCTTTGGTAATGAACGACATTCTGTAAGGATCGAAGCTCCGTAGTGTGGCGTGTCCTGCGGAGCTGTGTCTGTCACTGTCTCGCCAAGGAGCAGCATAATGGACAGTGTCACTGGGTCTCTCATTGATATGGAAAGAGCCAGAAGTGATTGCCCTACCTGTCCTACCAGCTCTAATTGGTTGCCCTTTCGGTGCCGAAAGTGCGTCTGCAGCCTGTGCCCCTGGGGAAGGCTCCTGCTGATCAGTGCAGTTCTGGCGTTTTTTCATTTCTGTTCATTTCTTTTAAATTAATTGCATGGCAGGAGCAGCTGTGGGTACCGGTGGGCAATGCTTTGCGTAGAGAACCAGCCCAGTCCCAGGGCTCTCTTGTCTGCTCAGTGACACACTCAGAATGATTAATTTATTTATTTGTGGCCTTTCTTCAAGTTGAACAGGTGTCCTTGTCAATGCTGAGTGACCTTAGTGTATACAGACTCCTCTGAGGTTGGCTTGGGATCCATTCTCTCCCAGATAGTGGCTGAGTAGGAACACCCTGTGTAATGCTTAAGCCAAAAATTTCTCCCCAGAGAGCAGCTATATTCTGGTGCAGAGGAGTGCCTCGCAATGAAATGGACGGTCAAAGCCCTCTGTTATCTGTTTGGTAGAGAATTCACCCTGGTCACTGATTATTCACCCCTCACCTGGATGTGTCTCAAGAAGGAGACAAATGCCAGGGTTGCCCAATTTACTATCGAACATCGGACGGGGACCTGCCCTGGTAACGCTGATGGCTTGTCCCATGTTCATTGCCTCTTGGTGGGGTCTGCTCCCCACTATGGCCTGGAGCTGAGTGGAGGGGTGTGTGGTGAAGTGTATTGACTGGTGACACGAGGAAGATATGTCAGCCTACGCCTGTTCTAAACCCTATTCCCCTATGAGGCCTTCAGGACCAGTATGAAGCCCTCTATAGGGACTCGGTCTGCAGAAGATAACCTCCCCAATCATATTTCATGCAATTCACCTGTTGTCAAGCACAGGTGCTGTCAATAGGCCTATGAAGAGGCTAGGAGGAGAACAAAGGCAGATGAAGGCTGAGAGGAGCAGTAGATACAACAGTACTGTGTATAGAGATATCCAAGGCTTATATCTGAGTGAATGTGAATTTATACACTACACCAGGGAATATAAAATATATATAGGCCAAAGGATATAGGCTGAGAGACAAAGAAATATAGACCAAGGGTATATTATCCATAGTTGGGAACTGGGTGTGACTATGAAATCATACGCTACTCAAGAGAGACTTTACTACAATATATATTGACACAGATATATACACCGATCAGCCATAACATTATGACCACCTGCCTAATATTGTGTAGGTCCCCCTTTTGCCGCCAAAACAGCCCTGACTCATCGAGGCATGGACTCCACTAGACCTCTGAAGGTGTGCTGTGGTATCTGGCACCAAGACGTTAGCAGCAGATCCTTTAAGTCCTGTAAGTTGCGAGGTGGGGCCTCCATGGATCGGACTTGTTTGTCCAGCACATCCCACAGATGCTCGATTGGATTGAGATCTGGGGAATTTAGAGGCCAAGTCAACACCTTGAACTTGTGATTGATCAGACCAGACCACCTTCTTCCATTGCTCCGTGGTCCAGTTCTGATGCTCACGTGCCCATTGTAGGTACTTTCGGCAGTGGACAGGGGTCAGCATGGGCACCCTGACTGGTCTGCGGCTACGCAGCCCCATACGCAACAAACTGCGATGCACTGTGTGTTCTGACACCTTTCTATCAGAACCAGCATTAACTTTTTCAGCAATTTGAGCTACAGTAGCTCGTCTGTTGGATCGGACCACACGGGCCAGCCTTCGCTCCCCACGTGCATCAGTGAGCCTTGGCCGCCCATGACCCTGTCGCCGGTTCACCGCTTTTCCTTCCTTGGACCACTTTTGATAGGTACTGACCACTGCAGACCGGGAACACCCCACAAGAGCTGCAGTTCTGGAGATGCTCTGACCCAGTCATCTAGCCATCACAATGTGGCCCTTGTCAAAGTCGCTCAGATCCTTACACTTGTCCATTTTTCCTGCTTCTAACACATCAACTTTGAGGACAAAATGTTAACTTGCTGCCTAATATATCCCACCCACTGACAGGTGCCATGATAACGAGATTATCAGTGTCATTCACTTCACCTGTCAGTGGTCATAATGTTATGCCTGATCGGTGTACTGTGCAAAAGTTTTAGGCAGGTGTGAAAAAATGCTGTAAAGTAACAAAGCTTTCAAAAATATACATGTGAATAGATTATATTTATCAAAAAATCTACATCAAATCAATATTTTGTGTAACCACCCTTTGCCTTCAAAACAGCATCAATTCTTCTAGGTGCACTTGCACACAGTTTTTGAAGGAACTCGGCAGGTAGGTTGGCCCAAACATCTTGGAGAACTAACCACAGTTCTTCTGTGGATTTAGGCAGCCTCAGTTGCTTCTCTCCCTTCATGTAATCCCAGACAGACTCAATGAGATCAGGGCTCTGTGGGGGCCATACCATCACTTCCAGGACTCCTTGTTCTTCTTTACACTGAAGATAGTTCTTAATGACTTTTGCTGTATGTTTGGGGTCATTGTCATGCTACGGAATAAATTTGGGGCCAATCAGATGCCTCCCTAATGGTATTGCATGATGGATAAGTATCTGCCTGTACTTCTCAGTATTGAGGAGACCATTCATCTGACCAAATCCCCATCTCCATTTGCAGAAATGCAGCCCCAAACTTGCAAGGAACCTCCACCATGCTTCACTGTTGCCTGTAGACACTTATTCATGTACCACTCTCCAGCCCTTCAGCGAACAAACTGACTCAAATTTTGACTTATCAGTCCAGAGCACCTGCTGCCATTTTTCTGCACCCCAGTTCCTGTGTTTTTGTGCATATTTGAGTCGTTTGGCCTTGTTGTCACGTCGGAGGTATGGCTTTTTGGCCGCAAGTCTTCCATGAAGGCCACTTCTGACCAGACTTCTCCGGGCAGTAGATGGGTGTACCAGGGTCCCACTGTTTTCTGCCAATTCTGAGCTGATGGCACTGCTGGACATCTTCCGATTGCATGATGTGTCTTTCATCTGCTGCAGTAAGTATCCTTGGCCGACCACTGTGTCTACGGTCCTCAACGTTGCCCGTTTCTTTGTGCTTCTTCAAAAGAGCTTGGACAGCACATCTGGAAACCTGTCTGCCTTGAAATCTCTGCCTGGGAGAGACTTTGCTGATGCAGTATAACTGCCTTGTGTCTTGTTGCTGTGCTCCATCTTGCCATGGTGTATGACTTTTGACAGTAAACTGTCTTCAGCAACCTCACCTTGTTAGCTGAGTTTGGCTGTTCCTCACCCAGGTTTATTCCTCCTACACAGCTGTTTCTGTTTCAGTTAATGATTGTGTTTCAACCTACATATTGAATTTATGATAATTAGCACATGTTTGGTATAATTGTTTAATCATACCGTGAAAGCCGGACACACACAATGGGGAGTGAGAGAGAGTCTCGGGTTCCAGTAGTGTCCGGGATTATTATAATCTATTAACATGTCTATTTTTGAAAGCATTCTTATTTTACAGCATTTTTTCACACCTCCTAAAACTTCTGCAAAGTACTGTGTATATATATATATATATATACACACACACACACTTTGTTTCTGGACCCAGAGTCGAAGAGTGTGGCACAGAACTGATGTAAATATTAATATATGTATTGTTTTTAATAGAGAGTGACAGATCTTGGTATGTCTTGGTGATGCTGCATAAAAGGCTTTCTGACTTGAACACCCACCCCTGACAAGGCAGCCCTCCCTTTTAGTGCTCTAGCGAATGACTAATTACATTTTTGCATTTCCCATATCTTGACTTCTAAAAAGCCCAACGGTGCTCAGCCCTGCTTTTTGACATTTACAGACAGGGTGGCCATGTGAAGCTTTTACCTTGAATGATTGTTTTAATAGCTTCACTCTGGGGACAAGATGAGCACTGCGTATATCCACTGAATGATTAAAAAGAAGGTACGTGCGCACATCCGAAATATTATAAAGTGCTGCGTAACTGATTATGAGTAGTCCATTATATTTTTGAATCTTCTAGCTCACCTCACATTTCACATGTGGACCTGCATATTTACATATATGGTCCCCAAAAAAGATTGATTCCACCAGACACAAATCAGACAGAGTCCCTGGTTTGATAAAACTTTTTTCTGGACCATGTATGTGAAATGAAGTGAAATGTCTGGTGAGGTAGAAAATGCACCAATTAATGGCCTCCTTGTGATCAGTGCTCAGGCTGTGTCCCCTTTCATCATCTAGAAATTGTACAGGCGGTGTCCAGATGTCAGCGGTCCCACCCGCTGTCTTACACCCTTGCTCAGTACTGGGAAATCTAGTTTTAAAAAGGTCAGTATAGTGAGACATGGAGCAGAAATTTGAAGGATGCTTTTGTCATCTCCATTTATATTCCTCTCTCTCATTTCTGTGTTGTTTCCATTCGAGATGAGTGATGGTCGTTTGAGTAGACAGTAGAAAGACTACTGTCTAATCTCAGGTTTTTTCCATAAGTTGCGGAAGTTCGTTTTAAGAGCAAATACCAATTAGTATAGACTGACTGAGTGTAATGCAGCTACCAGTACCTAAGAGTTCAACTGTAGTCCCATGAATAAGTTAATGGAACTTTTAAAGGATTTTCAAGATTGGAAACCCACTCTCTCTGAACACAGTAGAGTGCTGCTCTGTGCGGAGTGGGTTTAAATGTGACCAAATTATCTGTCAAGTTTAGAATGTATTTTCTTGTGTTTTAATGAATGATACTGTACTGAATAATAACATGTCCTGTGTGATTTGGGATTACATACTTCTAAAGACCTACAAACATATCCAGAATAGATAGAGCTAAAAATTTACATGGGGGAAAAAACAATGCATATGTGTGTTCTTTTGTTTTAAAATGAGCAGACAATTGGTACAATTTGTGAGAGGATTGTTTTCTCTTAGGCACATTATTATTCATTGGTTTTATCAAAGGATCGGCTTAACCCTTGAGGACTTTGCTGTAAACATAGCCAATGACAAACCAATCTGTATTTTCTACATGTTTGCTCTTCAGATCATATCTGGCAGAGAAGGTTGATCATGTACCATTTGCTGTGAAATATTAAATGACATAAAAGCATTGCAATCCGAAGCACTGGGCACCACAAAAGCATTGATCGTTTTCCACAAGAAACATCTGGTTAACAGTCTGGCCATTAGTGGGCTGTTTGTGGTAGACACTGATTACATGAGTTCCCATATGGTCTCGGTGCATTCAGCAGGTAGCTGGAGTAAGTGCCCTTGTGAGGAGCACAATAGATTCAGAAAGGCTATATTTGCATGCGAAACAGCTTCCTGTGAAGGGGTGCTGTGACCATGGCGTTTCCACACACTGCCGAGTGCTGATCGCTTTGTTATGGTAACTTTAGTTGAATACCAAGGCACTTGAGCTGTAATTGGGTTATGGTATTGTCATGCTGCAAACACGCACCCAGTGAAAAGGGTATCATTCAGATTTATTTTATTTATTTTTTACCCCCTTTTCTGCTAGTTATAATCACATTACATAAAATGTTATCTTTATTATGTGGAGGAATGTAACAAGGCCAATCACTGTGTAATAAAGTTTGACCTCAACCACCTAAATATACACCGATCAACCATAACATTATGACCACCTGCCTAATATTGTGTAGGTCCCCCTTTTGCCGCCAAAACAGCCCTGACCTGTTGAGGCATGGACTCCACTAGACCTCTGAAGGCGTGCTGTGGTATCTGGCACCAAGACGTTAGCAGCAGATCCTTTAAGTCCTGTATGTTGCATGTATGGTCCAGTTCTGATGCTCACGTGCCCATTGTAGGCGCTTTCGGCAGTGGACAGGGGTCAGCATGGGAACCCTGACTGGTCTGCGGCTACGCAGCCCCATACGCAACAAACTGTGATGCACTGTGTGTTCTGACACCTTTCTATCAGAACCAGCTTTTTTCAGCAATTTGAGTCACAGTAGCTCGTCTGTTGGATCGGACCACACGGGTCAGCCTTCGCTCCCCACGTGCATCAATGAGCCTTCGCCGCCCATGACCCTGTCGCCGTTTCACCATTTTTCCTTCCTTGGACCACTTTTGACAGGTACTGACCACAGCAGACCGGGGACACCCCACAAGAGCTACAGTTTTGGAGATGCTCTGACCCAGTCTAGCCATCACAATGTGGCCCTTGTCAAAGTTGCTCAGATCCTTACGCTTGCCCATTTTTCCTGCTTCTAACACATCAACTTTGAGGACAAAATGTTCACTCGCTGCCTAATATATTCCACCCACTGACAGGTGCCATGATAACGAGATTATCAGTGTTATTCACTTCACCTGTCAGTGGTCATTATTTGTGTGTGTGATGGTGATAATGGTGATGGTGATATACTGTATATACTGAACAAAAATAAAAACGCAACATGCAACAATTTAAAAGATTTACAGTTCATATAAAGAAATCAGTCAATTGAAATAAATTTATTAGGCCCTAATCTATGGATTTCAAGTCTAAAGTTTTGAAGGAGCGTGCAACTGTAATGTGACTGCAGGAATGTCCACTGGAGCTGCCGTCAGGTCCAGACCCTGGCGAGGACGACGAGCTGCAGATGAGCATCCCTGACATGCTTTCTGACACTTTGTGCAGAAATGCTTTGGTTGTGCTTTCCGGGTGTGGGGGTCCTGGGCTGGCATGGTCACGTGGTCTGTGGTTGTGAGGCCAGTTGGACTTACTGCCAAATTCTCTAGAACAACAGTGGATGCGGCTTATGGTAGAGAAATTAACATTCAATTATCTAACAACAGCTCTGGTGGACATTCCTATATTCAGCTGGCCAATTGCACACTCCCTCAAAACTTGAGACATCTGTGGCATTGTGTTGTGTGACAAAACCGCACATTGAGTGACCTTTTATTGTCCCCAGCACAAGGTGCATCTGTGTAATGATCATGCTGTTTATGGATGGATGGGTGGATTATCTTGGCAAAGGAGAAATGCTCAGTAACAGGGATGTGAACACATCCTTGCACAACATTTGAGAGAAAAGCTTTTTGTGCTTATGGACTATTTCTGGGATCTTTCATTTCAGCCTATGAATAATGCGACCAACACTTTACATGTTGCGTGTGTGTGTGTGTATGTATGTATGTACAGTGAGGGAAAAAAGTATTTGATCCCCTGCTGATTTTGTACGTTTGCCCACTGACAAAGAAATGATCAGTCTATAATTTTAATGGTAGGTGTATTTTAACAGTGAGAGACAGAATAACAACAAAAAAATCCAGAAAATCGCATTTCAAAAAAGTTATAAATTGATTGGCATGTTAATGAGGGAAATAAGTATTTGATCCCCTATCAATCAGCAAGATTTCTGGCTCCCAGGTGTCTTTTATACAGGTAACGAGCTGAGATGCGGAGCACTCTCTTAAAGGGACTGCTCCTTATCTCAGCTCGTTACCTGTATAAAAGACACCTGTCCACAGAAGCAATCAATCAATCAGATTCCAAACTCTCCACCATGGCCAAGACCAAAGAGCTGTCCAAGGATGTCAGGGACAAGATTGCAGACCTACACAAGGCTGGAATGGGCTACAAGACCATCGCCAAGCAGCTTGGTGAGAAGGTGACAACAGTTGGTGCGATTATTCGCAAATGGAAGAAACACAAAATAACTGTCAGTCTCCCTCAGTCTGGGGCTCCATGCAAGATCTCGCCTCGTGGAGTTTCAATGATCATGAGAACGGTGAGGAATCAGCCCAGAACTACACAGGAGGATCTTGTTAATGATCTCAAAGCAGCTGGGACCATAGTCACCAAGAAAACAATTGGTAACACACTACGCCGTGAAGGACTGAAATCCTGCAGCACCTGCAAGGTCCCCCTGCTCAAGAAAGCATATGTACAGGCCTGTCTGAAGTTTGCCAACATCTGAATGATTCAGAGGAGAACTGGGTGAAAGTGTTGTGGTCAGATGAAACCAAAATCAAGCTCTTTGGTATCATCTCAACTCACTGTATTTGGAGGAGGAGGAATGACCCCAAGAACACCATCCCCACCGTCAAACATGGAGGTGGAAACATTGTGCTTTGGGGGTGTTTTTCTGATAAGGGGACAGGACAACTGCACCGCATCAAAGGGATGATGGACAGGCCCATGTACCGTCAAATCTTGGGTGAGAACCTCCTTCCCTCAGCCAGGGTATTGAAAATGGGTCGTGGATGGGTATTCCAGCATGACAATGACCCAAAACACACAGCCAAGGCAACAAACGAGTGGCTCAAGAAGAAGCACATTAAGGTCCTGGAGTGGCCTAGCCAGTCTCCAGACCTTAATCCCATAGAAAATCTGTGGAGGGAGCTGAAGGTTTGAGTTGCCAAACGTCAGCCTCGAAACCTTAATGACTTGGAGAGGATCTGCAAAGAGGAGTGGGACAAAATCCCTCCTGAGATGTGTGCAAACCTGGTGGCCAACTACAAGAAACGTCTGACCTCTGTGATTGCCAACAAGGGTTTTGCCACCAAGTACTAAGTCGAAGGGGTCAAATACTTATTTCCCTCATTAACATGCAAATCAATGTATAACTTTTTTGAAATGCGTTTTTCTGGATTTTTTTGTTGTTATTCTGTCTCTCACTGTTAAAATACACCTACCATTAAAATTATAGACTGATCATTTCTTTGTCAGTGGGCAAATGTACAAAATCAGCAGGGGATCAAATACTTTTTTCCCTCACTGTATGTGTGTAATTAATATATGTGTGTAATATAATTAATTATATGCATCAATTTTTTTCAAATCTATGCAGTGGTTTTGAATCACTATAATGAGAAGTGTACTGTACGTTTTACATACTTTTAAGAAGGCCAGCTTGGAAGTTGGTCTTCCTCAGCATTATTCACAGCAACACATGCTGTGTTGTGCATTGTCTTTAAAATGCTCAGAACAAACTGTAACGGCAGGCTTGACATCGCGTTCCTGGAGAAGAACGCTTTAAGTTCCCGACACTGACAGACTGGAGTGACAGATGAAACTAAAGAGGCATTTTTCTTTAGGCTATCGTTTCACGTCAGGGCCCTAGACAGAAAACTGTCTTCGCAGATGACTCCCAATTGCTGGCGGTGTACGGCACAATTGCACAGGACTCTTTGTCAAAGAGTCTAAGATCCTGCCTCACAGAGTATTCAGGATTCCTCCTCCTTGTGCAGCAGGATTGAGTTCAGTTCTCAGATAATAATGACTAAAAGATGGGCCACTCAGAATTCTATGGGTTCTTCTTAATGGTAGCCCTTATATCTTATTAAAATTGCTTGACTCAGGGTGACCCCGTTTGCTACAGAATCTGATTACACCTCTGTAATAATATTGCCACTTTAGATGTCCTCCTCTGTAATGGCTCGGCCTGGGCTTCACTGAATGGCTTTTCCTTACATTGCAAACAGCAGATTGAAGAAATGTATCAAAGCCCTTTGACCTCCTCTATTATTAGTGAATCCATCGTGTCTGGCGCCCCATTAGCCCTGTGAATTTAACCGTATTTCACTCAGACAGCCTGTCCATTGTGCCCATTCCTGATGCTCCAGGTACTTTCAAGCGAACAGTCTGTACAGCAGGAGCAGCAGTGTTGCTTCTCCGAAATGATGTTGCTGGGGAAATGGGGAAAGGGGGGTGGGTGAGTACATTTCTCCCTTAAGTGGTGTGTCAATTGAGAAGGATGAGCGCAGTATCCAAGGACTGTGTTGGGTGTCGTGGATCTTGTATGCGTCTTCTTCGTCATATTACCATGAAAGTTCATTAGGTTGTGTCAGTGTCCTATAGCAAGGTCTGTTGCATTGTACAGACAGCAGAAGTAGAATATAAAAAGGTATACACTATTGTCAAATCTGATTACTTTTCCAGAGTGGTTTATTCAATTTCATATAATTTATTTGTACAATTCACACATCACAATTTCTCACAATGTACTTGATGTACTTCATCATGTACGTGATGAAAGGGAACAGAAGGTGCCTGCATGTCCTGTATCTATAGCTCTGACAATCTCTTTACACTGGCATAAATACTTCTGAGACAATTTAACTTTGTATTTTGTGTGCATCTTTTGTCTTTGGGGTTTGTCAGCCCAGGCTAGCGATGTGCTGTTGAACACACCTCTCCCTCAACCCTCTCCTTCTTTAATTGTACAGAATTGTTATTTATATATTTATGGTATATTTCTCCCCTTGTGGAGAAATGCAGATTGAGAGTCTTTCTAGAGGTAAGTTGAGAAACCTGACTTTGAATTGTGTGTTAAAAAGAAAGTGCTTAAATCAAGCTCTTGCCTCTGTCTGTTCTGTTTCACTTTCCATCTGTTCATCCAAAATGAAAAGGTGATTATTGCACTGGTTGGCATGGTCTGGGTGCTCACACGAATTGTGATGGTAACTTCCTGTAACACGGGTAGCCATGCTCTGAAAGTTAGTGTTGAAAGTCATTGCAGAAAAGATTTTAGTGCCATCTTGGGGCCTTGCTTGCAACTGCAGGAAAAACACATCTTGCCTGATCACAGCTCACACATGTGGCTAACTCAGCTGAACCAAAATATGAACCAAGACATATGTGTATATATATATATATATATATATATATATATATATATATATATATATATATATGTGTGTGTGTGTGTGTGTGTGTGTAAGTGGAACTATATCTTCTAATGAAGCTGCACAGAGCCCTGCCATATAAGAATGAGCAGCCTCAGGCAGTGGATACATCCATTTACATTCAATATAGAAAGGATCTGTATCATTCGAGTACAAACAGACTATGTGGATCTATAGAATCGGTGTGGGTGTATCGTGCAGAGTACAGCTTAGAAGGTGAAGCTATCATAGCAGCTGGCATTTCTTTGACTGTTGTGTGTGTGTGTGTATAAAGACCTAAAGACCTAATCATATGCTTTAGGGAAGCTGTAGAGTGAAGTGAGTGGAAACATCCTAGGGAGGCCTTCATCCAGCAGTGGATTGATACAGGCAGATGGTGATGATGGCAGTATACTTTTTTTAGTTTAGTTCTTTTGTTTAAGAAAGTCAAGTAATTTAGGGAGTTGCACAGTGGCCATGTGGTGGAGCCTCTGCCAATTGCAGCCCTGTTGTTTTGTTATCTGACACTAAATGTTAAAGTTATGGAGAGTAATCTCTTACTGACAGCCGCTGTCACAGATCTGATGGGCGGTGTGCCAGAGTGGAGAAAAAAGAGCCTGCTGACGTGAGGAATTACTTCACGATTCATTCTGTCATCGGGGCCGGTTTTATTCAATGCTCTTCGGTGGGGTTGTTTTTTGTGTTTCATTTAAAATCTCTGGCATGTTCTCTTGACTTCTAGTAAACCAGTGGATGTGTTCTCTGAATGCAGGTGGAAGGGGTGTTCCTGTGACATTGCCTCCCTTGAGCCGGGGGATGGTTCTCTGTCAGAGCTTGCCAGTTTTACCAATCCCAGTCGGATGGAAGATGTTTTGGTTTCAGTGCCCTGGGTCATAGCAGGAGGAGGTGCCAAGTTGTGAGAAGTCATGCAGAGCTGTAATTCTGCCTTATATGCTGAATACCCATTAGATGGTGCAACATTAAATTAAAATTGAAGGAACTGATTGTATTAATGCTACCAGGTATAATGCTATATAGAACCTGCTGCTGGTCTAGACTGATCTAAAGCTTAGTCAAAATTCCCCTAACAACCTCCATAAGTTACCTTATAGTTTCTTTTCTTTGATTATTTGATTATTTGATTTCCTTAATTTTGCACCGTGTGAACATGATACCTCTTATCTCAGGTGTATCCACTTTCTTAACCTCTCTTTTTTTGTTTGTGTGTGTGTGTGTGTGTGTGTGTGTGTGTGTGGGTATGCTTATGTATTATTATTATTAAATTTTTTAGGTTGGTGCACTCTAATGCGTTCTAGAGAGAGATTATGTTCTGCATTACTGAGATGTCAGGTCAACATCTTTGAGCATATGCTAGGACAGCAAGGAATTTAAACCTGCTGAAGAAGAATGAGAGAGGAAAAAATGTGTGACTTCTGATAGCTCGAGGCTGTCCAGCTCACTCGCAATGATTGTACAGATTTTAATTCATAGGGAATGGCAGTCATAGGAGTGTGAGGCGGGAGAGGAGGTCACAGATTCCACACTGCATGTAGTCACAAGTCAATATCAGATCCTCCCTACGTACCTAAGAATATCTTACCCCCGAGAACAAGATGTACTTTTACTATCATTTTTACTTTTGTTGCCTTGAATAGGTATTCAGGTTTGTTATGCGTTGTTGAAAAATGTATATAAAAATAAGCCAAAATGAGAGATGTCAGTTCTGTTCACTTTAATCCCTTTATAGGTGTAAAAAATGTAATAAAAACTAAAAAACAGATCTGGTTTCTGATTTATGAGAGTAGTGTTCTGTTACTGCCCAGGAGAGGGCAGTCTCTACCTATTTCTAAGTTAGAGATCGGTTCATATTTCCTGTACACTTTTATTAAAGTAGTCATAACTAATGATATAACAGCAGTGCAGTACTAATGTTGTGCTTATGTCACGTTGTTAATTTAATTGTATGTATTTTTCGTCAAATGGTCTTACAAATGATGTTTTAATGCCTGCAATAAAGCAGATGAAAATGCATACATACTCCTCTCACCAAACAGTAATACCTTAAAAATAGATTTGCTGATATTAATTTGTTTTTGTTTTGTTTTTCCTTCTGGACAAGACAGGTGTTGAAAAATAAATCTGGTAGTCCTCAATCTCCCGGGCAGGTTAAAGACAGACACATTTCCTCACTTTTCATGAGCATGTTCAGTATTTCAAAAGCCAGAAGTCTTCTGTTCACACTTTATTTTTCAAATGCAAACATATTCATTTTAACAAAAACCAAACTGCACAGCACAGAGCATTGTGTTGTGTTCATTTAAAACTGGCATGCATAACTCCAGCATTTCCGATCTCTGGCATTAGGGAGCGCTGTGACATCACAGATGAACAAAAGTATCGGCATTGATACTAGCATTGTTCATTTATTTCTTCTAAGGCCTCTGCAATTAACTGTTAGTTATCTTTTCAGTTCAACTGTGTCAATTTTTTTTTCTTGCTTAGGCTAAGGGAGTGCGGACTGTGGGCTCTGATGTGACATTACCTGATGTGCTGGCCTGTTGAATCAGAGAGAGATTAAAGGTGCAGGACTGTGTTGTTGCTTGTTTGTGGTTCAAGGTGTCTTTAACATTTTCAGAGACACTGTGGTGTCAGCATCTTTCTCCAGGCTCCTAAACTGAGGAGCTTGCAGAACAGAAATCCCTGTCTATTTATTGCATACCATGGATATCTCGCACAGGTAATAGAGAGGTAGGTATCAAAGGTTAAAAAAAAAAAAAGAAAGAAAAAATGCACCACCAATTCTGTCTTTGCTAGAATATTTGCTTTACTTTTCTTCACAAAATCTAAATACAGAATGGAATATACTTTAACATTTTCCATAATATATTTATTTAATTTACATTGATAGATCTTCTGAAGATGTTTTAGCATACATGAAATCAACAGTGATACCTTTTATTGGGATTATGTAGACCCTATTTTTGACATTCTGCTTGTGCAGCCTGTATTGCAGTTCTGATGCATAGTGTTGACTCCTGGCTTTTGTTGTTGAAAGTTATTTTTTACTTTACTTTTCGTTTTTGTTGTTGACATTTTAAACGCATGTTCTACTGTTCAATTCCATGTGACTGCAACGCAGTTTCCTATTTTAATTTTAAGAGTCAGCCTTTGTCTCGGAGGTAAGCTTGGGGAATCAAGAAAGCCATAAATTGTGACTTATGGTGCCTTTATTTCACTGCAAAAAACTGCCTGATACTCTATGTGGTTAGTAATATTTACATACCTCAGATTCACACCATGTGTAAACGTAAATGTCTTCTCTTGTGATTTTTAGGGCAGATTGCCCAGGTACAAGATTAGGCAAAATTATTAACTTTTTACCATTATGGGTGAAAGAGTTTTATAGATTACAATAGAAATGTGTGGTTCTCTAGGTATATGGCACTAGCACAGACCCACTTTGAGAAAACTTCAGTAGTTTATTCATTGTAAGATGAATGGCATTAACATTTTAACATTTTTAAAATCTACAGTTCACATTTAGCTTCTTTCCTCCATAGGACAGGTTAAATAAATATTCTCGCTATGCACACAAGTATTTCCGGAGTTCCAGTGAACTGTGAGCTGTAAGCACCACCAGGACTATTTTTGGTTGTTTGTTTGTTTGCTGGACCTAAAGATCCTGAAAGCTAGGTTGCCATCTTGACAGGGCTGACAAAACTGTGGGGAGGGTGAAGTTGAGATGAATCTGTACAGGCAATGCCCTTGCCCCACCCTGTTTTATTTAGGCCGAGCCGTTTCACAATCACTTTACTGAGCTTCCCTAAAGAAATAAAGAGTCACATACATTTTTATATAGTGCTCATAGTAGACTAGGCAGATAGCCTGTGACCTTTGGTCAGCATAGTATACCCAACACTAAGTGCCTGACGCTGGCCACACACCTACATAAAAACCCCAAATAGCCTTAGCATTCTTGGCAGCAATGACAGCTTCCTTTTAGGTAGGTTCCTTGGATGCTTATGGATAACATCACATATACTTGCTGAAAAGGCATAAGTGATGGAGGCATTTTATTTTAATGAAACAATCTTCCAGAATGCGGGTTCAAGTACTTTGTTTTCCTGCAGATGGCAAATTGTTGAGAGCCTGAAAAGTGAGTACGTTTGCCTGAGTGGGAGAAGTGGAGACAGACAAACACCTTGGAGAAAATTAGAAACCTATCTGGCAGATTCATATCTCTGACAAGCAATGGCATTAGGCTCATGTTTAGCCTGAATTCCATATTCATAAAAAATTAAGCACCACCACCGAGTTTACACCTGTCCTATTCCAATAAGAAAACATATAATCAACGTTGTAAATTTTTGTATGTGTCTTTCAGGATGTTAAGAGTATGGCAGTATGGCAGTAAGAACATATTTTTCTCAGTGTGTAACATTTTGAGGTTTTTTTTTCTGAATATTAGCATAAGATAAGAAAAGACAAACGTTCACGTTTTTCTGCTCAACCACCCATCTGACATACATAATTGTGGACTGACACTTGATTTCGTTCCTCCCTGTATGGATCCTATAATAAGAATAAATAAGCACAATATCTCCCATTTATTGAGGACACTGAATTATTCACAGTCGTGCTAAGTGACTCCTGAAACCAAATCCTAGAAGCCAGCCTGTGTTGACATCCAAACACATCGAAGATTAAAGCTGTTGAAGAAGCGATCTCACCTTTTGCATAAAGTTTTCACTTGATTTTGAGAGGCCTGTGAGGAAACGACCACACAGGGGAGTGTCTATCAGAGTACTGACTGACAGCCTTGTTTTCCTAGCCCTCCTTTCTGTGGGAGCGTAGTCCGATGGGCTTTCAGTGACGTGAGTCCACCTAACATCGGGTTCATATTACTAGAACTCCAGAAAGGTGACTCATCAGTGTAGTCGCAGAGTGTGATTCTTACATGCTTTGCCAAAGGGAAATAAATAAGCAAATGCTAATAGTAGCATAATAATCAACTGATATGCGAATACCCTTCTCAAGCTGGGTAAAAGTGATGACAGGCCTTCCCCCCGCACCCTGCCACCAGCACTCCATTCACACTGGCATCCAAAGGAACAGCAGACTCAAGCTGGTGGACTAGGGGCACGCGGTACATTTTCAAACCCCATTCAAACAGACCCACAGGGCCCGCAAACGCTCTCCCTGCCTCGGCACCCACAGAGTTCAATTACTCACTGCGGCGCTTGTGTTTCCAGTATCAGTAACACCTGGCGGTTCAGGGGAAGGAAGTGGCCGCTCTCTGCTTGGATCTTCAGCCATACATGTTGAAAGGCATGGTGTGAAAAGGTATTAAAAGGTATTAGGACATCTGTTGGTTCCTGTTTTGTTTGACGCTACAGTGTGCTGCATAGTAAATAGTCTTCAACTGTATCATGCTTTATTTCTAAACATTTCAGAATGTTTTATTATACATGATAATACAAAAGCGTTTTCATCATTATATATCTGTATCTATATATAGCAGTTTTATATAAACATCCTCACACTTAATTATTTTTATCACAGGTATATTGGAGACAGTCAACATCAAATTGTTTTTTATTCATTTTTTGGTTCATCTACTATCTGGTCAGCTTTGTAAAATTGACATGCAAGTCCTCGGGCAGTTTTAAAATCAACTTTACCATCTAACCCTGACCCAAACACTAGGTTGTGTTTCCCTTAGCTGTTAGTTGTGCTTAGGCTTATCTCTGCCTGTTTTAAACTGAAATAAAGCTGCATGTAAATCGAATTAAAATTGTATTGAAATTCTAAAAGCAGCTTGTATTCGTTATCTTGCCAGCAATATGGATATATTTTAAACAAAATAGAAATGAGTCGCACAAGCCTCATGTATTCATTGCTGGGTCATTGGGGTTGGACTGAAAATGCAGTCCAGTTCCATCATGGCCACAAGAGTATTACACATTCAAAACCGGGCCCTGTACTGCTCACTTTGTGTGCCAAGCTGTAACTCTTCCTCGGGCCGCAGAAGATCACATAAACTACATGTATAGCTGCCTCCTGCATCAAAAACTATACATGTAGGACTTTGTGAATGTAGTCATCTGCATCCTCAACAAAATTAAAAGAAAATCTAATATTTCTGTGTATTGGCATACAGAGAGCAGACACGGATTAAGATCGATGGTTTGGCTGGCCTGAATAATGACTCACTCTGGGATGTATCGCGATTCTGATGAAAAGTGTGGTCTCCGTGAGTCACTGAGGCTCACAGGGGGAAATGCCCTAAGATAGCCTTGTGCAAGTGGGCCAGTGTGTAAGTGTTTATTTTCTCACAAAGCCCACATTTGATCGCCTTCTTGTTTTAAAATCGGTCTCCCGTTTGTGAATTTATGGCGTTTGACATGTTTTAAAAATGTATATTTGTATTTGTATTTGTGTAATCCGTCCTGCGAGGAGGCGTGAGGGAGCAGTAAAGACAGACTGGGAGAGCTGAAGGAAAATGATGCAGTGTCTCTTTAAACAGAGACAAGCAGACGTGTTTCAACAGTGGCCTTCCACCTTAATAACAGCCTATTCCTGCACTCACACTTTGATGCTGTCGGGTTTATGGGCCTTGTTTGATACACTGTCTTTTTTCCCTTCTTTTCTTTCTCTCTCTCTCTTTCTCTCTCTCTCTTTTTTTTTTGTATTTGGAGGCAGTGGCTGCCAGACACCCTGAGGCAGCAGTAGCGCCAGTGAGTCTTCCCACCTCTGTTTTTGTGGTAGGAGATGACATGTTGAAGCTTTGAAGGGCAGAGGAGTGAGAGAGGGGAAAAAAACACACACAGCACACAGAGCAGAGCGCAGGACTGAAATGTCATGTGGCTCGCCAGCCTCCCCAATCCTCTCGCTGTCTGTGTGGGCAGCGAAGCCTCGAGAAGGGAAGGGCCTCTCTGAGTTTTCTTTTCTTTTCTTTTTAAATGCTTTTCTTTTTTCTCTGTCGTTCTTTCAAAGATCTCCCGATGGCTCATTAGGCATTATTCAGTTAATAACATACTACAAATACCGTATCCCAGTGCTCTTCAAAAGCAGGCCAGACGATCTCCTGTATTTTTTCTTTCTTTTCTTTCCCACGTAATATCTTTATTAGTTATCTGAAGTTATTACTTATTTAGCAGATCCAATAGAACTCTCTAATCAGTTTAGTGGTTTTAACACTGCGTAGGACCTTTGACATGGCTGATGCAGGTCAGTGCAGGTTTTCTACATTTCAAATCCCTTTCCCGGCCTCATACCAAGGCAGTGTGTAAACCTTGAACTCTAATGTGACCAATGTACTTATGTTCTGGTAGTGAGCTTAAGATCTTCCTACAAACCCTTCCCCTGTGAGGAATATTTCCAGTAAAGCTGTACGAGAGTAATTAGACAGGAATATCAATGTTATGACAGTGTGAACGAATCATTCTGTGCGAACTAAGATGGATGAGTTGTCAGGGGGGAATAAAAATAAAGGTTTATTTACCACTTGTATTTTGAGTTTTCTCAGTACCATTGTGAATGTCTTTTCCCAGGCTTTCCATATACTTATTTAGGCTCCTAATTGGCTGGAACAATTATAGTGGAAAAAACGCTGTTGGTGCTGTTCAAGTGGAAACTGGCATGTTGCATCCAGTATTGAGGTTAGCTGGTGTTTGTCCTATGATCAGTACTCCATTATAGACAGAGCTACATTTCCCTACATTCGTTTAGATAGAAGGGTCAGGTTTGTTTTGGGTTGTTGTTATTGTAATAAATTATTAATATGTTAACTATATGGATTGTGGTGGTTGGCAGAACACGCCTACTGGTTTTACTTCTCACTGAGCTTTCTCTTACCTACCTAAACCTTCAAATGAACAAATCATTTGTTTAATAAGACCTTTTTAAGTATTGGCAGGTCTCCAGCAGAATTTAAGTTACCTTTACGTGTTTTAGAAACTTTAAAAGCCATTAAAAGAAATGTGGTTCGGTGAAGTAAAGAGATGTCAGACCTTCTTTCCTGGAGAATCAGTTTAATCTTTTGTGAACCCCCGTTTCCTGTTTGACTTTTAACTTGTGTGGGAGCTGTGGGATGTTCACTGTCCTGAACCAGACATGGATACTTGTATAAAACGACAACAGAAAAACAAGATGATACAAGAACAAACAAACACACAACACACCTACATTTGTTAACACAAATTGTGTGAGCACAACATGCCGGGTGCTCAGTGTGGGAGTGTGCTGTGTGGGCCGGGGGGACCCCCCAGCAGGAGAGCACGTTCTGCCTTCTCCCTTCACATCGGCCGCCTCGACTCCCCTTCTTGCGCTTGCTGTATTTATGTTTTGTCTGCTCAGAAAGGCCTTCTAATTTCGCTGCGTTTAATACCAGAGTAGGTAGGTACTGGAAAGTGCCAGAGGAATTTGGGAGCTTCAGAGAGCAGGGGATTAGGAAGGAGGCAGACTGGCAGAGCCAGGGAGACCCTCCTACTGAGATGAATTGAAATTCCTGGGTTTTCAGTGTGGGATCAAGGCTGGGGTTTCTGTGTATCGCGCAATAGCTACAGGCACATCCCATTAGTATTAAACTCGCAAGTATCAGTGGCATTCACTGGGCTTTGAAGTGCTTGAAAAGGTAGGCTCGGTGAAGTTACGCTTTAAGCACGTGGGGGGGTGGGGGGGTCTAGTGGTAGCATATATACACTAGTATATACAGTACTGTGCAAAAGTTTTAGGCAGGTGTGAAAAAATGCTGTAAAGTAAGAATGCTTTCAAAAAGACATATTAATAGATTATATTTATCAATTAACAAAATGCAAAGTGAGTGAACAGAAGAAAAATCTACATTTTTGGTGTGACCACTCTTTGCCTTCAAAACAGCATCAATTCTTCTAGGTTCACTTGCACAGTTTTTGAAGGAACTCGGCAGGTAGGTTGGCCCAAACATCTTGGAGAACTAACCACAGTTCTTCTGTGGATTTAGGCAGCCTCAGTTGCTTCTCTCTCTTCATGTAATACCAGACAGATTCGATGAGATCAGGGCTCTGTGGGGGCCATACCATCACTTCCAGGACTCCTTGTTCTTCTTTACACTGAAGATAGTTCTTAATGACTGTCACTGTATGTTTGGGGTCGTTGTCATGCTGCAGAATAAATTTGGGGCCAATCAGATGCCTCCCTGATGGTATTGCATGATGGATAAATATCTGCCTGTACTTCTCAGTATTGAGGAGACCATTAATTCTGACCAAATCCCCAACTCCATTTGCAGCAATGCAGCCCCAAACTTGCAAGGAACCTCCACCATGCTTCACTGTTGCCAGCAGACACTCATTCGTTAACTGAGTTTGGCTGTTCCTCTCCCAGTTTTATTCCTCCTACACAGCTGTTTCTGTTTCAGTTAATGATTGTGTTTCAACCTACATATTGAATTGATGATCATTAGCACCTGTTTGGTATAATTGTTTAATCATACACCTGACTATATGCCTACAAAATCCCTGACTTTGTACAAGTGTATCTAGAAGAATTGATGCTGTTTTGAAGGCAAAGGGTGGTCACACCAAATATGGATTTGTTTTTCCAGTTTTCCCACAATCCTTATTCAAACACTATACGTATACGTATCAAGCTGATATGAGTGTTTGAGACATGTCAGGCACAGCGCTCTAGAACCAGCTACCCAGATTGCTTTTGTCGGCTTGGTTCTGTGCTTGGGAGTCATCTTGTTCCGTGCCGACATTTAAATACAATGAGGCAAGCACGTTTTACCTCCACGTTTGATATATATGTAAATAATTAAATAAAAGTACAAACTAGTTTTATACTACAACCAGGAGGAAAATGAAAAGTAACAATGTCTCGTTCGGTGTTTGAGGACTTGAGCCTCTTAAAGAAGGATTTTTTTAGTTTGCTCTTTGTTTTGCCTTTCTTTGAAGTATGATGGCAGCCACAAACACCTATCCTTGATCATACCTTGAATCTGCTCTGAAAGCCTGCAGTGTGGCGTGGACTCCTCTCCAATGCCTTCTGTAGCCCATACCTGTTGATTGGCGTGAAGGTTTTGGCCAAGAGGAATTTCAGGCCTACGTTCGGCATGTCTGTGTTGAATAAGAGTGATGTTGAAATGGATGCTTTCAGGTTGGGTTTCGTTGTGGATCAGTACATTCCCTTCTCTTCTGACGCTCTCTCGATTGCTTATGTGTTTATGCTGGAAAGAGTCTGGGCGCCGACTGGCAGGTGTGGGAGCGACAAGTGAGAACTCTGTGGGCAGAGTGTTGAGACAACAGTTGGATTAGAATGGCATTCATAGACACCTAATCATAACAATTGCACAGTTTCCTACCAGTCTAGGCTAATGGTGGGGGAGAAGAGACAAAACACACACACAAAACAGAAAAAAACCTTCACATATTTATGCATGACATACCACAGTGTATAATGTCGATGTTAGTGTAAGACTTGTGTGTCTTATCTGACTCTTTATTTTTTCCTCTCTCTTTTCTCAGACTCTGGATGAGGCTGAGAAAGGAGGACTTGTGTAGCTGTGAGAGTCTTCCCAAAATGATACATTTGATTGGAGTTATATGCTTCCCAGCTATCACGAGCACAGTTATTTTGAAGTTATTAAGTGAAGTTATTTTTCACTTGTACAAGTCAACCACACACACAATATATACTATTCTCCACATGGGCCTGCTTTTACACTTGCAATCCATTCGATTGATCTGAGCTACACATGGGTGGGTGTGATCGGCTCTGCTATGAACTGGCAGGCCACGGTGTGTGTGGAAGAAAAGAAAAGTAGCCCTCAGCGCAGGCGAGCCCAGTGTGGAAAAAGTCTGCGATTTGTGGTGCAGTCGCACATCTGTCAACTGGGAGACACATCTGGAATCTGGGTCTGGTACTGCTTGCTGTGGAATCAGCACTGTGGTTTTCCTTGATAGCAAATGGCATCCTTCCAAGAGCCCCTGGCACAAGGGCTCGAATCAGAGAGGAGGCACACGGTTGCAGCTCGGGAGTAGGAGAGGTCCTCCTTACACGTCCAATGCGTGGTCACATATGGGCAGTTCAAATGCATTCAGTGACCAGAATGCCTTGAGACTGAAGCTGAAACAGAGTTTGAAGGAATACAAAAAACAGAAAAACAGCAGAAAATAAAAGAAAAAGAACTAGAACTGGTTTGAAAATGCCCGTTCTGCTGTGCACTGCATCACAATCACATGCAAATATCAAGCAAATGCTTAGTTTTGTTTAAACCGCACGAGCATTTGGGAACCTGAACCGTTTTCCATGTAACTGTGCTCTGTCATCTTTGACAGAGCTGTAGTCTCTGGTCTGCGAATGTGGGGAACACGTGCTCCTTTTCATAAAAGAAAGGAAAGAAGAGGACTGCCTTCTTATTTTATTAAGTTCTGCCGTTCATTTGTAATAGGTGTGTGTCATACAGTGTTGATGAACCCGGTCCTGTCTGTTCAGACTTCTCCAGAGTGTGTCACCCAGAACGCCGGTAGAGTTACCAGTAGTCTGCGGTTACAACAAATTATCTGGGCATTCTGGGTATCTTCTTTTCCTTTTCTGTGCTTTCGTCTGCTCTGGTTCACCTCTCTCTGACATTTCGGTGTTATGAATTCCAGGGCATTACCACACAAAAATGAAAGTGATTACAGAGCAAAAAAGCAAAAAAAAAAAAAAAAAAAAAAAAAATTGAAAACACATCATTAGGAAGAGCCAGGCTATAATTATAGAAGCAGAGCTGTTAGGTGAGGTGTCAGGGTATCTTATCAAAGAGCCAGGGCTTTTAAAAGGAGCCACACTCACACCCTCACTGTGTAATGAGCAGTCTTTTTAAGTACTGTGTGCACTTTTAAAAGGAAGATGGAACTGGTGAGTAATTGCAAACTGTGTCTGAGTACCGTGGGTCTGACGGGTTTCCGGTCGAAAGGAATCCGAACTGTCAAATCTCCAAACCAAAGTGTTTTAATGAGTGTAGGGCTCAACAGGGCTGGATTTAGGGTTTTGCATAGGTTGCAAGATTTATCTGATTCGAATCAATAAAAATGATGACGGCATCCGAGTTCAGTAGGAGGATTTGTTTGTTTTGCAATCTATTGTTTATTATTACCCTGTAGTGTGTTAATACCTTTTCATCAGCCTGTCACCTCATAGGTGTTGCTGAAACGACTGCCAGCTTTTAAGTCCTGCTGCCAGAAACCTTGCCAGTTCATCATCAGTCAACACCTTTAAAGTTTTGTTGTTGTTGTTTTTTTTTCCCCCCAAATAAACATAAACCATTACCTGTAATTTTAACTGTTGGGGAGAGTTATTCTAATCCCCATCCATGTGTTGTTCTCTATAAGAATGGGCATTGACTAAAACATGAACCCGAGGAAGATGACCTTGGCCATCACAGTCCGTCCAGATGTGTAGTGGGGTATTAGTATCTAATTAAAATGGAAATAAAACTCATCGTACATGACACATTGACCTAAAAAATCTCATTAGTCCCACAATACTGTCTCCCTTAATAGAGTTCAAAGTAATCAATCAACTCTTCCTCATAAAAACAGCACTCTGTTCCACTGTCCATATCCAGAGCATACTGTATATAATTAAATACTCTATAGATACAGATACAAATGGCTGCGATCATGTGTTAAAGCCATTAAGAAAATGAGGAGCACTGCTCGTATGAACGAATTTATAAATCATGCCTGGTTTTCTTTTTTCTTTTTTTTCTTTTTCTACTCTCTTTCAAAGTATGGTCTAAATTTTCCATGGCTTGAGTCTGAATTGCTGAGAATGCTGTTCCTCCAAGCCGCAGTGTATTTTCAAACAAGATCGGGGAGAAAACCAGAGACTCCTAAAACAAGACACAAGACGCTCAGTGTTTCGGCATGAGTTGGCTGGCAGCCTGACCAGAGGGATCAGCCAGCGGCTTTAACGTGTGTGAGCAGGCCAAGGCAGGAGGAGATATGGGAGCATGTGACAGGGACCGGAATTGTGCAAACCGGAGATAGGCGCAACTCCCGAAACCACTGCAGGTTACCGTAGATGCATACGGACCTGGGAAGAACCTGAGGTACAAACACGTGCTCTCCCACTATCAAATGACTAGTGCGCCCTCGGGTATGGCAGACCAAGTCCAAGATTGCCTAACTAAAACTGATTGAGATATAAGTGTGGACCGCTTTTTGGATCCAATCTTTCTGCAGTCAAAAAATGTCTGCTCATAAAAGTGTTTACTTATCACCAAGACACCTTGCATGAGTGTATTCATTTACACACATACCTCTTGTAATGGAGTTTATAAAACTAGGACGAAGACAACCCACAATCATGCCTCAATCTGCTCCAAGCACAACCAATGAGATGCATCCTCACACACACACACACACTATCATAAATACCAGTCTGCGAGTTCCTTTCCCCTGGTCACTGCCTCCACTCTCCCTCTTGCTGAAAATCAGAACGACATCCCTCCACCTCCCCGGTCTCTGCCCTCGCAGCAGCTCTTCGACTCCATCCACCATGATGTGGGGGTGTTCGGAAAGCCTCCACCTCATGGCCAGGCTGTCATTCCCTCAGCCAAGCAGGATACGGCCAAAATAACTCCATTCCTTCACTCACTGCTTCTTCCACCTACTTCTATAGGGGGTTGTCTGAACTACTAATATGTATTTAGTCCTTTATTATTTTAAATCTCACTTTATTATGTGTTATCATTGTAAATCCTGTTAGTTGGTTAGTTGTGATACAGTGTGACGTGTGGATGAAGTATTGCCAATTTAGTCTGTGTTTAATTCACCCGTCAAGTTCCAGGCCTCAATTCTTTCAGACTGGTGAGGTCTGCATGCATTTAATTTGGTTTCACAGAGCAAACGATTAAATAATTATTTTTTAATGTATTTATTATGTAGGCAATAAACTTTAAGCCTTTCCTTCATTTATGGTTTAATTTAATTTACTGTAACATAGGAAGTTTTACAGAGCTACAATGGATGCCTTTATTATACTTTGGAGTCGGTACCAGTGGCTTGGGTCGTGTGCTAGCGATTCCAAGTGTTTAGTAACAGAATGTATTAATCTCTTCAGCCTTTCTGCTGTTGTGTTACACACTCGGCTAATATGAGTCCACTACTCTTCATAGTTTAATGGTTGGAAAAATTTATAGATCTTGAAACATTAAGTTTAATGACTGGCATTTTCTTGATTTATTGTTTCCAAATAATGCATTACTAAATACTAACTTTGAGTGATATTCAACACCCATTTCTTATTACTTACAGGAAAGAAACTCTCTCTCTCATATATATGTGGTAGAGTCTGTATTTTATTATTATTTAATTTCAACTGGAATTACACCCATCCCAGATTAAGAATATAAAGAGGATTGTGTTTTAAAAGGTCTTCATTGCGGACAACACCAAATTCGAACGTGACGAGGCGCTCTGGTTTGGATCAAATGGATCAGGGACACTTAAGTCATGAGTGAATACAGATACTCTGAAACAGTGTCTCTTTGTGCCCTTGAGACGCAACACAATAGTACGCACACTGTACAAGTTGAGAAACAATGCTGGTTTGAAAACCTTTTAGTCTACATCATAGCATGGCGATCACAAAACCTCAGTGATCTCATTCATCCTACCGCCCACCCCCCCACCCCCCTCCTCCTGCCCCATGGAATTAATACAATGGCGCAGAAGAACAATTCCAGAAGAATTGCAAACCACTTTATTGAGTCCTACAGTTAACCACTTCATATGACTAACAGTAACATGGAAGGACTGTTGGTCTTCAGAACTATTATCAGAATTCCACAGGGGTCAGGGTTGTGCAGTGTTGTCTTTTCTGAAAAGGCACGGTTGAGTTTCCTGCCAAAGGCATTGTGGGTTCACAGTTGTTGTTATTTGTGTTTTTTAAAAGCCCTGCTGTAAATATGAATGAGGCGGTTTTGCTGTAGTGCTGGAAGCTGGCCAGAGACACAAAGATGTTAAACATCATGCAGGAAAACAAAAGAAGGAGAGCTAGGCCACAGACTCTGGGTGTCAAAATGACCCATTTGTAAATTAATTCCATTTGCTGGATCCCCTCCAAACAAAAACTGCCTTCCACTTATTTCAGTTGTATCAAGAGCTTCTGTTAACATTTCTTCTCACTAAAAGTAGTTTACCAAGTGCAGTATTGCTGTCTGTATATGTTGGTTTAATTTAAATTGCAACATTGGTGTCAGCGCCTATCAGTATGCTGTAAAACAATTCATGTATTTTAGTTATAAAATAATGTAATGCTGTAAACTATTACAGTCACTTT